>NC_090923.1:1359604528-1359930908 GCF_040938575.1 Ambystoma mexicanum | reverse complement strand
TTCTTAGCATGCACCACACTTAGAATTATGAACCTAGCTTGCGCGGCATCTAGACAGAAATGTGACTGTTAGCATGTACCGGTCCTAGATGGAATCCCACAATTGCAAGGGCAGCAATGCCAACTAAGCAACCAACTAACAATTCCATCCCTCTGCATACACCTCTCAAACTATAACCAAACACAACCACAAGCCTTAAACGCAGCAATCCGCACAAACTTCACAACAATGCAACAACAAAACAAACCACACATAGACTTGCACAACAGCACACGATGACTACGGACCATAAAACACCTCAAGCCCAGTCGACGGACCCACCGGGCTGAGGCTGCCAACAGCACATACCTGCTCTCTTGCACTTTTCCAGCTTATTCCCACTAACCCAAACCCTCTCCTCCCCTTTTTCAGAGCCGCCAGAGCGCCAGGGGACTACTTGGGTGGTGATAGTGCGCGGTACAAATGTCCTTTAACATTAACATTAACATTTCATAAAATCAACACACACACAAAACCAAGAGAGGATATTTTCTTCGAATAGTGTTTTTGAAAGCGTTAAAAGGTGTGCATGTTTTAAACTCCAAGAACAAATGTTTTCCCTGGGACTTGCAGTACCGAAATGTGACATTTCACCTTTAGTTGTTTGCAATTTTTCATCAGGTTACATAGTGCAGTGGCGAAGTGTCCGCCCAGCAAACTTAACAACTGCACTTTGGTCCCTGAGGTAGGCGTTAATTCATAAATTCAAAGTGGACATTCAACGGAGTCCACCCTCTGAATAAAGTGGCTGGACTCTGTCCACCCGCGTGTACCCTCGACCTGAGCCCTGCCTGCCACTCAACATCCACATAAAACCAAAGCATGGGAAATTACAGGAAAATCCGGTTTCTGCAAGAAATTTCATGCAGTATTTTTAAATCTCTTTAAGGGCGTCCTTTCTAAGACAAAAATGAAGGTTTTGGGATTGCTAGCTACTTATTAACAAATTAAATGACTTGAACATATAAATTCTGTTATATACCACTTAATAAGCTCAATTAGCAGTTCCTAGTATAGCAGCTAGGGTAACTGAACCAGGGAACCTCTGACTCCCCAGCCTACATCCTCTGCCCTTCCAAATATACTCTTAATAGTCCATATTCATACTCCCTCCTACTCTATCCACTGTTGAACCGTGCTCTGTTGCTCTGGTGTCGTGCTATATAGAACCCAGCACATACAGGGCCCGATCATGCGTTTTGCCCAGGATCACTCAATGTGGGCAAAGGGAGAAGCCAGGATTTGAACATGTCCTGCCTACCCGGAGGTCTCAAAACTGCGGGGTGAGAGTCCCCGGGGAAGAGAACGCAGCTCACATCTGACAGGGATGGCGCTCTTTGTGCACAGTCTCGTTCCACTTCAGGTCAACGGGTTAATTGTCCTCAGCGATTAAAAAGAGAACGGATGCAGTCGGTTCCGCAGGGACAGCAAAATCCGACATCGATTTCATTATCAGTACCTCGGTGATTGTTCCAAGCACACAACGGAGGTAAAAACAGTCTGTCTACAGCCCCAGCGCGGGCATTGGAAAGCAATTGACTGATGCATTGAGCTCCGCAGTGACAGAACTGGAAGCAGTGCCCGCGCAGCCGACTGGGCTATGGGCGGCGCAGGCGCAGGGCCAATGGGTGACACCAGACACTGATATTCTTTGGAAGTCTTGGGCTGCATTTATTACATGCATTCAATCATAAAGTGGGACAAGAAGCAGCAGTGTGTGAATGACATCATGGCAGACATGTTACCTCATTAGTTACATACTTGAGCGTGGGGGAGTGGCAGTGGCCATCTCCCCCACCTGAGGGAAATAGGTGATCCCTGTAGACCTACCAAACACCCATGCCCGTTCCCCTTTGCACTTATTGGTGAGTGCCTGGCACAGCGCCTCACCACTCTGTGCCGAACCTTGTATCCTAGCATAAACCAGCGAGACGTTTCCTTTACAGTGACTCCAATTGCTGAGACCATAACTCAGTTCAATGCCATGTGCCCCCAACATACCTCTCCCCCCTTAGAATCAAACGCCCTGTTCGCCACCAACCTACAGTGTAGGAGGGCGGGAAAATCAGGCACCTGTGCTGCCTATGTAGCTCCATAGGTCTCGGGATGTAGAGAGGGAGAGCACCTCTTGACCCTTCTCTTTTGGGCTAACTGCACAACAACCCAAACGTGCTTTAATGTGACAGGCCACAGCTTACAAATGAACGCTAACCTTGCAGACTACAGACCAATTAACACTCACCAAAAGAATGAATTAAACAATTCATCACGTTCTGCCCCTAATTCCCTCCCCTCTCCTTCAATTCCTCTGAATCTTAAATCCTGCTGTCTCCCCCATCTTCTCCCTGTAGCCACGCCCCTCCTTCTTCAATACCCCTTCCCCATTTTTGTACCCCCCAGGCTAGCCTGTCCGTGCAAACAGCGCTAACCCCTGCTTTACCACGCTACTACCCCTTTTTGCTTCCCCCAACTATCCTCCAAGGGCCATGTCCCCGGCACCCCCCACCCTTTATAGACCCCCCCCCACCGTGCTCCCCTCAACACCAACCTAATTCCATCATACTCTTGGCCGCGCAGCCTGGTTGACGTGGCACATCAGCAACAATAGGCACCATTTTAACGTCATAGAAAAACCCTTAAAAGCCCCAACCTGTCACACCAACACCACCATCCCCCCAATGTACAAGACCACCCTCGCAACCAGCAACCTCCTCCCCAAAAAGTAAACAAAAACAACCAGACCACCCAGAAAAAACCTAGAGCCTCCTTCAAGCGAAAATCCAACCTAAAAGGCGGTAGGGAGGGGTACGCGACAAAAACCTCCAACTGTTGCTTGCTCCCAAACCTTCCCTGCCCTTTTTATGCCCCCCGGAACAAAGGGCGCTCTAACCCAGGCCAGCTCACTGGCCTGTGCAGCGGGCAAAATTACCCAGGGGGAAATGCTCACATGTACCCCCCCCCCCTGGGGCCACCCCTTTGGGCTAACTACACAAAAACCCAGACTCGTTTGCAGTGGCCACAACTTACAAATGAATGCTAACCAGGCTCCTTGGCCTTACAGACTACAAATCAATTAACAATCACCACAACAATTGACTAATTAAACAGTTTGTCACTTCCTGCCCCTTGTTCCATCCCCTCCCCTTCAATAACTCTGAACCTTAATTCCCGCTTTCTGCCCCCATGTTCTCCCCGAGGCTACGCCCCTCCTTCAATACCTCTTCCCCCTTTTTGTAAACCCGGGCTAGCCTGTCCAGACAAACAGCGCCACCTCCCCTTTACCAGGCCACTACCCCTTTTTGCTTCCCCCAGCCATCCTCCAAAGGCCATGTCCAAGGCACCAGAAAAACCCTCCTCTGAGGTGCTCTTGCTGCCCCCCCACTCCTCTTTTACCGCCATCCCTTTATGATGGCTTCCACCGCCAACCTCACGTACAACAAATAGTATTGATTCCCCATAAGCGACAATTAAACCCCATCCCCCCGAAACACATCGAAAGCCTCATATTTGATGTCCGGATGCGGCAGCGACTGCACCCCCGAAGCCTTGAAAAACCTCAGCATCTCCCAGTTACTCTTCTTCCTCATCTGCTCCACCGCCCCCTCCTTCGTGGCACCCTCCATACCCTCCTTGGCACCAACTCAGTCCAGAATTAAACAACCGCTGTCCAAATCTCCATCAACCAACTGAGGTCCCTCTTAATTTTCTTTACCAATGCCACACCTGTCTCCCTAACCAAATCGTTCTCCCCCGCAGGGGTGTTGCTAGGTCTGGAAAAGATCTGGGGCTACGCTAATGTCAGGACTGCCGGAACTCGGGGCTAGCTAGCCTTTTGGTTATAACCCCTGAGCTTCTATCTGGGGCTACAACCATTAGATCCGGGCTATAGCCCCCTCAGATACCCCCTAGCAACGCCTCTGCTCCCCCGCATGTAACACCAGTGCTGCTGGCACCCCATGGAACTCTCTCATACCCTTTAGCATAGGCAACAATTGGTCCCACTTGAGAGCCCCCACCCCATACCATCTCACCAAGGCCAACTCATAGCTACACCCTAGCTGGTGACCAAAAACCCTTTTAGCCGCAGCTTTTCCTGCCCGTTTCACTATGGAGTGTCTACATATCTATATCTGAGGCACCTCGCCACACCTTCGAGCTATATCTGAAAAAGACAATGGGCCTCATTACGAGTATGACGGTAAGTGGTAAAATTGGAGGTAACACTGTTACCTCCAATTTTACCACTATGTCAAATTATGAGTTTTGGCTTTGAGTGGAAGATTTACCTCCAGCAAAACCCTGTCACGGTAATTCCGCAAAACAAGCCCCATTGGGTCCAATGGACCCAAAATAAATGGGGCTTTACACCTCTACCACCACTTGTAATCAGGCGGAAATTCAGCCTGGCCAAGTGGAGGTAACTGTAAATCCATTTGGTGGTATTTCAGAGGATTTACCTCTGAAATACCTCCTAACTGGTAAGGAGGCTCAATGAGCCTACCATTTGCAAATCCCCTCCCACCCTCTCACCCAGGTCTCTGATGTACCCTTTATACCTCGTTGATTTCCAGCACCCTAAACTCTTCACAGTCTCCTCAGACAAACCTAACCTGCTCCCTGTGGACGCCGCCCCCATCCTGAATGAATGGGTCACAAAATCCTCTGTCTTCTCGCCCCAAAGCTAACAGGGCCCTCCTCATTACCCCCAAAACCTGCGCAGCTGTCACCCCTTCCCCGTTCTCATGCTGAAACACCAAGCCATCCCTTCAAATACATCTCTTCCGCCATACCAACCCAGCCGTCACCGGACACAAATCCCTACTTACCCTGTCCAGATGCACCCAACACCCCTTATCCAACTGCTCCGTCGTTTGATTTACAAATTCTGATAACCACGTTGTCTTCAGACAGATATCGCTCCACAACAGACCTCCATTCCCTCCCCCCTTCTGCACGAGTTCCGACACCCAAAATGCCCCAAAAATCAACCACATATAACAAGCCAAAAACATGTCACTTTCCCATGCAGACCAACCCATGTCCTCCAGAACCTGGCACAAACTACTCAACAGGCCCACTGACACTGGTCTCCTGCTGCCCTTCTTCTTCCCCTTTTTCCTCGATTATCCTTCCAAAATGCTGAGTGCCATCTCTCCCCCGCTAGGCTGAAAGCCCCAGAACCATTTTCCATAAAATGCAATGCCTGCCAGCTTCCCGGCTATCGTTGCCCTGGACCAACCTCTCCTCACACAGCTTAATATAAAGTTGATCACATCCTCTCTCCTTCTCTCCTCCTTACCCTCTCACCCCTTCCAACCGCTTGCCCCCCCCCAGAAACTACAACCATGCTCTACTGTATGCTGCCCATGATGTTGGGGCCAGTGAACCCTCCACTAAATGCAGCGCTCTCAATCTCCCAGCCGCCACAACTCCTCCAGAATCTCTGCTACTGAAAACGAGATAATGCATCAGCAATGCCATTATCCTCTCCTGGCACGCGTGTCATCCTAAACACCACATTCCATTTTAGAGACTTCAACACAAATTCCCTCAAAAGACTGGACACCGTCTGATCCCTGGCAGATTGCTTGTTCACAATCTTAACCACAGCCTCATTGTCCACATTGAAATTCTCTTTGTTATTCTGCAACTTTCTACCCCAAAAATATAACACCACCAGCAGCGGGAAAAACTCCAGGAAAGCTATGCTCCTCCCCCTCTCTTCCACTGCTCAGGCCACTTCTCCACACACCATCTGCCCCTCCAGTACACGCAAAAACCTCTAGCGACCGAAGCAGCGGACAAAACCTCCAACTCCCAAGCTACTGGGTCCCCTTGTAGCTGCATAGACAAGCCATTCAATTCCTCCAGAAAACTCAACCATCTGCTCAATCTTCCCTGATGGCTCCTCAAATCCTTACCCTGTGATGCAGTTGCCTCGCCCCACCATATAACGGGCCATATTCCTACTAAATGTCCGACCCAGCGCGACAACCCGACACGCACAATTGAAATGCCCTACCAATGTTTGCATGTCCGCCAGAGTCATTTCCGCAATGTCACCGCCCTCTCCAGCAACTATACTGGCCTGCTCACCTTGTCGTCCGGCATAGCCACTGAACCCTGCTCAATACCTAGAAATGGCAGCACCATCGCCGGCCCCTCTGTTTTATCTTTCGCCAGGGGTACACCCAACTCGAGCATCGATGCCGGCACTCCTCTTCCCTCCCCGCCTGCTGATGAACAGGAAATTGTCCAGATAGTGCCACACTCCACACTCCACCGAAACCTGAACTGTAAGTGAAAGCCCACTGCATAAAGGAACTAAAATGCTCAAATAATGCACACTACACTGCACAACCCATCAGTAGTGCCTTGTCCACGTTAATCTGATCCTCAAACTGCATCCCCAATAACCTGGAATCCTCCGGATGCACCAGCAACAACCGGAAGGCCAGCTTAATGTCACACTTGGCCGTAAAGGCGCCCCGCCCCCTTTTCCCTCAACAACCCCACAGCCTGATCAACACGCGCGTAGGACACCCTGCACCCCTCAGGGGCAATTAAATCATTCACGGACAAGCCTTCTGGCCATGATAGATGGTGAATCAACTGAAATGCACCAGCCACTTTCTTCAGTACAACCCCTAAGGGGAACACCACCAGATCACCAGGCGAATAGCAAAACGGTCCAACCACCTTTACCCTCGGGCACTTCTATCTGCAGCTTCGCCCTTACCACATCCGTTTTTTCACACGCCGGCTTCAGGTTTTCTGCCCACCGCTGCACCCTCGGCCCGTGGTGCCCAACCTAAAGCCTTCCTGAAAACCCATCCCCAAAATCCTTGCCCCCTCCCTGTCTGGGTAAAAACACAGCCATTCTTCCAGCAGATCCAGTGTAAATGGAGTATAGGCCTTTGCCCACCACCCCCTCACCCTGCCCCAGCCCCTCCTTCTCTCTCCCTCCGCAAAGCATTGTGTGATGGGGTGTCGACCTGTCAGTCTAGAAAAATGGATACCTCTACTTTGTGACCGCAAACGTATTTTGGTGGCCGTGGGCCAACCGTCTCATGCACGATATGACAGAATATAGGTTTTCGAGTTTGCCAATGAACGGCCATTTTGATGTAACAAGAATCGCCATTTTGTTTTCTAACCATTGCTCATTGCTTCTGTTCTTATTGCTTCGCAGTACATTTTCCGCTTACATTGCTCGACTGTAAAACATTGTTGTCTGCACGTAAAAGGACAAGGCCGCAGGGCCGCGAGGATAACAAGAGTTTGTTGAAACACAACGTAGGCAGCGTCAGGAGGAATGCCTGGCTCCCTCCCGAATGTAGCCTTGAAGCAGAGCTGCAGGGCATTTAATCATTTCGCAGCTGCCAGCCAGTCTCGTTATATGGTAGAATATGTTAGAATAAAGCAGCTAAAGGCTTGAATTATGCTCTTCTTACGGCCCCCTTTGCTGAGCCCTGTTAGAATGTGTCGCTCCCAGGACACGAATAGCACCTCATAGATAGCAAGGTCTGGAATGCAACTCTCCCCCCGTATGTAGCTCGCTTCCAAGAACAGAAGCGCTGTGTTCTGTTCAACAACTGAAAGATGCCTCCGCACTCACAAATTGCAAATTCTTACTAGAATAGATGTTTGAAGGTGTCATAGTTGTCGAAAATGTCCATCATCACACCAAGTTCAAAGAAACCCAATAAAGGGGGGTGTTAAACATGTCATAGCTGATTGTTTGATATGCATTTTGTATATATGTAACTGATGTACGTAATTCACTCTCTTGCGTCCCTCGAGGTCTAGAGATACACGTCGCGGGGCATGAGACCGAGTTGGCCAACTGAGACTTTTGCTTTGCAATAAACCCTAGCTTTGGGAATACAACCTCGTGTCTGGCGTATCTATCGTGTGTGGTGACTCGCCTTGTTTCCATAGACGTTAGGGACCCCTAGGGGCCCCTTTCAAGATGGCGCCCGAATAGGGACCCTCCCCCACTTGTTCCATCGCATAACATTGTAATTGAGTAAGGCGGAGAACGGCGAGGACGGGACGATCGAGCCAGGATCAAGAGGTGTTCGGGGCACCCTGTAGAAGTGATGAGAGACTCCTTTGCAGATCTGCACACATCTGATCCCTGATCGACGTGCCTGGCTAGAGAACAAGGAGGTGAGGGTCCCGAAACGAGGCGGAAGCCAAGAAACGCAAACACGACGTCATTTGGTGCATCAGTATACGGACGACTTGATTTATCAGGTGAGTCATTCCCCGATTCAAAGTAATCCTGATATTGGTTGAGAGTTGACTTTGCAAAATCAAACGCCCTAGGTAAGGTTGATTAACCAGGGGGAAGGTTGAAACATACCTGGGGTATTGTCCACCCTAGCAGGGTTTTTCCGCTGTGGTGGACAATCTTTGGAAGATGGCCAAATTGTACCACCTGGGGGAACGCCGGCGTATGAGATGTATGTGAAGTATGGAGTGGGTATGATAATATTCTGTGAGACTTGGCATAGGCAAACCAGAAAGCAACAAGACCATCAGTGGCTGATTAATGGTAGTTTTGAGATAGCGAGAATAGATAACTTGGAAAGGGTGTTGATAAGAAAGAAAGCGCGTCCTGCCCCATTTGAGACTATTAAAGACTGGAGAATGGAAGCAATGCTCCGATTTAGAAGTAGAGAGAAGCATGTGCGCAGGCATAAATCGAAAGGTGAAGTAGCGGAAGAGAAGGAAGAGGAGGAGTGGACTGAGAGTCTAAGAAGGGCAGGTAGGCGTGACCAGTTGAATATAGAAAAAATATATCCACAACGAGAATTACACATAGCAGATGAATTGATAGAAATCATTTTGACCCATAGAAAACAAGGCCCAAGATCAGAAGTGAGGCCAGACACATCAGTAACTATTGCCCAAACCCCGCCCATAGCCCAAGCTCTCCCTCCGGTAGCTCAAGCCCTCCCACAGCCACAGACCGCGCACGTAACACTTCCTATTAGCCAACCAGGCCCACAACAGACACTCCCTGTTCCCATTGTCCCATCCGCACCTCCCGCCTCAGACACAGACTCGGTACCGTCCGTTCCTGCCGGGGTTGAAGTTGAAACCACGGGGGCAAGAGGCGGAACTGAACAACGGGGATGCACGAGGGTAACTCGCAGCACGATCAGCAAAGAAAGGAAGGTGGAATTGCAGCAACAGGCAGAGATGTATATAGACGGGAATGATGGGACGGCAGCATTGGCCTCGATGTATGACTTCCGAAAAAAGCAACGAAAGACAGGTAGTGTTGGAATGCATGGGTGAATATTTGATGGAGAAATGGAAACAGTTAATTGGGAAATTACCACTGCAGCGATTGTTAGATTTGAATGCATTAGCACGCTGTAGGGAGAGGGATGAAGAAGTGAGAGAACATGTATATGGACTTTTTGAACTTAAAGAGGAATTAGATAATGATTATGCCAAAATGTTTACTACACCTGGGTACAGGAGTAGGGATATCGGGAGACATAGGAAGGAAACTGTAGAGCCGTACATACAACAACAACATTCAATGCGCTAACGCCAGTACGCATAGAAAGTATTTCTTGTATGCCTATTCCAAAGACACAAAAAGGAGTCAGAGCCATAATAGGCATGGCTTCATATTGCCAACAATGGATTGGTAATTTTGCGTTAATTGTGAAACCGATGGTGAATTTGACTAAAAAAGATGCGGTTATGCCGTTACAGTGGGATGAGGAATGTCAGAAAGCATTTGATCAATTGAAAACTGCATTATGCTCGGCTCCAGTTTTGGGCACGCCGAATTATGAGAAGGTTTTTAGACTGTTTGTGTGTGAAAGTGAAGGATGTGCATTGGCGGTTTTGACACAGGAACAAGGTGGAAGAAATAGGCCATGCGGCTATTTTTCTTCTGCGCTGGACCCTGTAGCGCGCAAACTACCACGATGTTTGCGATCTGTCGCGGCGGCTGCTGCGTCAGTGAAACAAACGGAAGGGATGGTATTGGGGCACACTTTAATTCTGATGGTGCCACATGCCATAGACGTTCTATTAAATAGGACACAGACGCAACACCTCACCTCTGCTAGATTGACAAGATATGAAATGATCTTATTCGTGCCCCATATCCAAATTATGAGGTGTAGCGCTTTGAATCCTGCAGAATTAATGCCACTACCCACAGAAGAAATTGGGGAGGATGAATCACCCCCCACGATTGCTTAATGGTCACTGAGGAAGAAACTAAGGGGAGAGTTGATTAGAGCCAGATGGAGAGTTATTTTGTGACGGCTCTTGTTTTAAATTACCTGATGGCACGACAACTGCCGCATATGCTATCACTACCCTAGAGAGCGTTGTAGAAAGCAAAAGAATCCCCTACAATTCGGCACAAGCCGCAGAGATAATAGGATTAACCAGAGCCTGTGAGATTTCTGAAAATTTGAATGTGAATATATATACTGATAGCCAGTATGCTTTTGGGGTGGTTCATAACTTTGGTCGACTCTGGGCTGAGAGAGGTTTCTTGACATCACATGGGGCCAGAATTCAACATGGCCCTTTGATTGTACGATTGCTGTCTGCACTCACGCTTCCAAAACACCTAGCAATAGTGACATGCGAGGCACACAAAAAGGTAACATGCAAAGTAGGAGAGGGAAACGCGTTTGCAGACAGAATTGCGAATCAAACTGCCACTGATTTAAATACCAAAATGATGACGGTTCAGACTGAGGAAGTACCCTGTATGATAGAAAATGGAGTTGCCACTGTCAAAGAAATGCAGGCCGAAGCTACGGCCGATGAAATACAAGGGTGGGCAGAGGGCTCTGCTGAGTTAGATCTGGAAGGTTGTTGGGTGGACAAGGGAACTAAAAACTGGATGTTGCCAAATTCCTATGTGACTGCAATGGTCACAATGGCCCACAGCCCTACCCACATCTGTGCGAAAAAGATAATACACCACCTATCTACAGTATGGCAGAATGTAAACATAAAAAAGAATGCAGAGAGGTTGGTGCAGAACTGTATCACGTGTTTGCAACACAATGTAGGAAAGGGAACAGTGACTCCAATAGGCAGTTTTGGCCTGCCCTCTATGCCATTTGAGGTGATCCATTTTGATTTCATAGAGATGGAGGGATGCCAAAACTGAAAATACGTCTTAGTGGTGATCTGTGCATTCAGGTGGAGGCATATCCTTTGAAGGACTGCACAGCAATGAGCATGGCAAAAGTAATGCTTAAGGAATACTTTTCCAGATTTGGCTTGCCCCGTGTTTTATGGTCTGATAATGAACCACATTTTGTGGGCGCAGTGGTGTTACAGATATGTGCGGGCCTTCAGATTGATAAGAGATTCCATAGTTCAAGGCATCCGAGTTCAGCCGGTCTTGTGGAGAGGCACAACGGGATTCTCAAATAAAAAATTAGTCAAATATGTGCGGGAAGCAAGTTGTGTTGGGTGGATGCATTACCAATAGCACTATTATGCATGCGTACGTCTGTACAGGCTAAAACTGGGCTCTCCCCGTACGAGATCGTAATGGGGAGGCCGTCAAATGTATGGTGCACACCACAGCCAAAACGACTTAGTGAAGTAGAACATCCTGTGCTTGGTACTTATTGTGGCCTTTTAATGCAGAAATTGCGTTTGATTCATCAGCAGGTGCAGGAGGCATTACCAGTAAGATACAACAGTCCGGGGCACGCGCTGGAGCCAGGAGACTGGGTGCTGCTAAAGAATTTTGAAAGAAAGTCATCGTTAGCACCCAGGTGGCACGGTCCCTATCAAGTACTCTTGGCAACGCAGACGGCGATACGGGTGGATGGACGGAAGTCGTGGAACCATGCCACCCATGCCAAAAAGATTCCAACTTCACTGAAAGACTTGCCTGACCCAGATGACCGGAAAGAGACAGCGGTCCCAGAAATGGAAGAAACTGTTGCCAGTAAGCAGCCACCAAATCTGCCAAAACGAGAAGTGAAACTCGAAACAAAGCCTGAGACGATTGCCAAAAAGGGGGAAGGGCAAAGAGTGTCCCAACGTTGCCCAGCAGAATCGACATCACTGTTGGCCGACACGAAATCTGCCTTGCAAATACCAGCAGAAACAAACCGTGTACCCCTTTGGCGCCCACCAGCACTTGCCAGCACGCCAAAGACCGAATCTGCATCACTGGAGCAGCGCACACCAGAACCTGCAGTAGCGCCACAGGCTGACTTTGAGCCTGAATCTGGAAGTGCACCGGCACTGTTCACGGATCACACAATACCAGGAGTGAAGCGATACAACTTGGGGCCTCGAAAGACAAAGTGATCCACAGTTCTTTGGTGTTTATGTCAACCTCTGGTTCTACTCATGGACGGAGAAGGAACTAGAGGTGTAGAGGAGAGAAGCGTGAGAATTGTGCAAGTCGGACAATTCAAGACTTGCGGCTCCTTGGTGCGATCATAGAAAGTACATTTGTCAGGAACCAGAGCGGACAAGCTGGGCGCACATGGTACTAAGGCAAAAGATAACTGATCACGAGTCCTCTGAGCAGTATGAGAAAGGACAAGTGATCTTACCTAAAAATAAATAAGCAAATCAAGGCTATAAAGGACTGGCAGAACTGAACTGTGACAATTCCGTTGAACTTATTGACATCAGAGCAAGCGCGACGAAGAGAGATATCCACGACAAACTGTAATAAGGAAGAAGGATGATGAGAAACATGTCGGGACCGGCTCCAGCCTCCTCCTGCACCACTGCTGAGAATGAGTCAATTATAAAGACTGTAAGCTTAAGAAAAACGCATGGTAAAACGAATTGTATGCTGGCACTGACAATAATTATGTGCTTTATGAGCGTGGTAGCACCAATAACGACAGCCCTAATATTATGGTATGTGGAATCGATACACCCATTAGAAATGTTTTTACCAATAGTTAATGTATCCACTACTGAAACCCCGGTTCAGGTGATTACTTATACCCTACCCCCAATGGAAGAAAGACACAGGGAAGGGTTTGGGAACAACACGTTGTTATTAATAATGAACATGACACATGCAATTCTGAAGAAAACAAATTGCTGGGTACGTGCCAATTTACCACAGCATGCTAGGAAAGCAATAGTATGGTATGTACAGCCATTACCATTAATTTCTGCATGTAGTGCATCTTTAAGTGCAATGTTCCATGGGAAATGGAATGAGAGTAGTACGGGTCAATTAGACAGAACCAACATGAATGAGTTTGAGGAAATAATAATGAAGCCTGTGGGTTGTTCCATATTCCATAAAGCACAAGTAATGGCCCCAGAACCCACGAGGAAAAGTACGCGAAAGATAACACGACAAAATAGACGAGAATGATTGTCCCCACCAGAAAAAACATCTGTAATGACGTTTCGTGTAAGAACAGAAGGAGACAAAGATGCAATCCCCCCATCTCACACAGTGAATTATAGCCCAAGAACTGTCCCTTTTTGTCTAAAAATGAAAGGCTCTTTTTCAGTCGGAACATATACTGGGTGCATGAATACAGTGATATTGAAATCGGAAATAGAACCATTATATGTGGGAGATCCAGTTTATTTTATATGTGGAGAGAAAGCATATCCTTGTTTGCCCAGAAACTGGGGAGGTACCTGTTACCTAAGTCTACTGTTCCCAGGAGTATTCCTCTTAGAAACAGCAGACATGGCCAGACTATCCAGAACTAGAGTCAAAAGGACTGACAAGGGTGTTTTGATAGCAACTGATGTAGCAAAATCATTCATTCCATTCTTAGGGCAGATAGTGAACTCCTATAATATAAGGCAGCTGTCCAGAATACAAAAAAATACCATAAACACAACGACCGATATACTATTTAACATGACGTTGGAAGAAAGAGGAATCAGGTTAATGACGCTGCAAAATAGAATGGCTCTCGATGTAATCCTGGTTAATCGTGGGGGAATTTGCAAAATAGTGGGATCAGCGTGTTGTGTATATGTCGATGACTATTCCCCTACGATCTTTGAAGCGATAAAGAAAATGCATGTCCTAAACTCCGAACTCCCTACTGAAGAAGGAAGTTGAGGAATAGGGTCTTGGTTTTGGGGAATACTGCATTCTTGGGGATGGAAGTTGATTTCGATATTAGTATTGGTGTTTGGAATATTCCTAACGTGCTGTTGTTGCATACATTGCCTACCAATAGTTTGCGCTGAGATAACTGAGGGATGTACGGATGGATGTATGCATATGATGACAAAGAAAAAACAACCTCATGGTCGAGCTGACCAAGACACAAATGAGATGAAAACAGTAAAAGAATTGATGGCTATAGATATTGATGAAGACGATCATGTTTACGATAGCATGCAAAATTCAGATATAAGTACTACAGACTCATCATCACTAGAGGAGGTTTCAATAAATAGATGAGACGTTTGGCATACGGCCAAAGGAGGGTTTGTCAGTCTAGAAAAATGGATACCTCTACTTTGTGACCGCAAACGTATTTTGGTGGCCGTGGGCCAATCGTCTCATGCACGATATGACAGAATATAGGTTTTCGAGTTTGCCAATGAACGGTCATTTTAATGTAACAAGAATCGCCATTTTGTTTTCTAACCATTGCTCATTGCTTTCTGTTCTTATTGCTTCGCAGTACATTTTCCACTTACATTGCTCGACTGTAAAACATTGTTGTCTGCACGTAAAAGGACAAGGCCACAGGGCCGCGAGGATAAATAGAGTTTGTTGAAACACAACGTAGGCAGCGCCAGGAAGAATGCCCGGCTCCCTCCCGAATGTAGCCTTGAAGCAGAGCTGCAGGGCATTTAATCATTTCGCAGCTGCCAGCCAGTCTCGTTATATGGTAGAATATGTTAGAATAAAGCAGCTAAAGGCTTGAATTATGCTCTTCTTACGGCCCCCCTTTGCTGAGCCCCGTTAGAGCGTGTCGGCTCCCAGGACACGAATAGCACCTCATAGATAGCAAGGTCTGGAATGCAACTCTCCCCCCGTATGTAGCTCGCTTCCAAGAACAGAAGCGCTGTGTTCTGTTCAACAACTGAAAGATGCCTCCGCACTCACAAATTGCAAATTGTTACTAGAATAGATGTTTGAAGGTGTCATAGTTGTCGAAAATGTCCATCATCACACCAAGTTCAAAGAAACCCAAGAAAGGGGGGTGTTAAACATGTCATAGCTGATTGTTTGATATGCATTTTGTATATATGTAACTGATGTACGTAATTCACTCTCTTGCGTCCCTCGAGGTCTAGAGATACACGTCGCGGGGCGTGAGACCGAGTTGGCCACTGAGACTTTTGCTTTGCAATAAACCCTAGCTTTGGGAATACAACCTCATGTCTGGCGTATCTATCGTGTGTGGTGACTCGCCTTGTTTTCATAGACGTTAGGGACCCCTAGGGGTCCCTTTCAGACCAGCACATCTGCTGCACTCATGCCTGAATTTGCATACCGGCCTATAGCACCTGCCTTTATTAAATGCCCAGCAGGCAGCTGATGGCTGTCCCTTGCCTCCTCTCCCTGCCCCGTCCAGGACGGGATGACCAACAAAGGGCCGGTAAGGCACATGTAGACCACTTGCCACATATGGAGTGTGGGCGACGAGCGTGTGGGCACCACCCACTGCAACCAAAGGTCCATATCGATCTCCCCCCCCACACTGCCAGCTTGTCCTCCCCTATTCTTGCCCTGAACTTCTCGTCGTACCTCACCCATGCAAATCCTCAGAAACAAGTAAAATCTTTCCTAATCACATCCATGTACTTAAATAAAGCTACACACCTCTCCAAGAACTTCTCGCAATATAGGCTAGTGTATTTTAAAAAATGCTGACGTCCAGTTCTCAATTGTAACCGACACCCGTGGCCTCACCACCAGCTCCCACTCCTCTTCCTTCGACCCTTCCTTAGCACTCACTTCCCTGTGTCTACAAACTCCCCGGCCCAAATCTTTTCTTTTGTTGCCACCATCAAGTGTGCTCCCAACGGCTTAATAATACCCATATAGGGTAGCTTCTTTACTTTCTCTCTGCCCCTCTGCTCCCTGGGTCTGCACTTCTGCCACTGCTTGCCCCATGGGCCCTGGTACCTTCTCCGTCTGAACCTCAACGGAAATTGCACCTCCCCTTTCTGCCCTCACCAGGGCCCCCATCATCACACCTCCATCCTTTTCCCCCACCCCCTGCTCTTCTCCTCTTCTTGGGTGATACGTTCCACTAGATAGTGGCCCTGCCCAGAGGCCCTGCGCTCCGACACGCCAGGAGCCATACTGGACCCTCTAGTCCACTTCTGGTTGACAGGGGGACTAGAGGGGACCAGGGGAACTGCTCTGAAGTCCTTCACTTCCTCATCACCCGCCGCAGTGGGGGCCGTGCTATGCCCTCCGCTCTCATTGCTGCCGCTCGGGCAGGCTGTACCCCGCCTGCACCTGTCCCCGCCACCTACCGGGAGAGTGTCTGCTTCCTCCCCCCTGCACTCTTCTGGAGGCATTTCCTACCCTGCCCACCTTTTACCAATGCCCCTTGCCCCTCCACTCTCCCCTTTCCACTCCCACTCCTGTGCTCTGCGCCGTCCTCCATCCACCCGACACTGCCAACCCGCGCCCCACACCCGAAACCCTTTCCAGCTGCTTCCCCACTCCTTACTGCCCTCTTCGGCATGTCCCCTCTGCTCCTCCTAGCCCCTCGCCCACTACCCCCCTCTCCGCACCAACAGGCTACAAGCCAACACCGCTGCCAGGGCCCCGTCCAAGGCCGACCTATGCTTGGTCCTACCCCCACTGCTTCCCTTCTCTCCCATAACCTCTTGCACTGCCCCTTTCAACTGGGCTTTAGATGCCCTGCTTATGATATTCAGCACCTCCCGCAAGGCCAGAGCATCAACAGTACCCCCTGACATAACTACCCTCTCCCATACCCCTTCCGACTGGGCAAACAGCACTTGAGCTAGCCCCAACTATTGGCCACCCAGCCTAGGCACCCATGGTCCTGCAGTTGCTACTATCAGGTTATGATTGTGCCCACGTCACTTTGGTTCGCTTATTTATTCAACTATTGTTTGTAATTCTATCTTGTCTCCCAAAAAAAAACAGTAGGGTGAACTAACACACCCCTAAATGTGTGCCCCGCTGCAACACTGCAGTGTCAAACGTATTCCGCCCCTTCTTCCCCTAAAATCCTTCCATTCCTTTGTTTTATGTTTTTTTTAATGTAAATGTCCCCCCACCCCTCGACCAGCCACTACCATAAAACAATGCCCCTAACACCAGCTGCAACCTTTATAATTTGCTCCCTAAAATACTTTCTTCCAACTAAAACCCCAGTTGCTTTCCTATGTATTAATTGCGCTCTCTTTTTAATATTCTGTAATAAATATTATGTCGACCCCTCACAGCCTGACAGGCCTGTCTGCTGCTAACTTTGAGCCCTCTCCCTATAGGAAACACGGACAAGCCGCACACCACACTGCCCACTGGTGGTCCTCCCCATGCACCGCTCCCTCGCCCACAATGCCAGAGCTCCCAGTTGCGACACGGAGCTCGTTCCCCCAACCCTACTCGGGACCATATAGAACAGTCGCTGCTCCACCTGCCCCCGGTCCCCCACGCACTGCCACTACCCGCACACTACAATGGGGCAGAAAGGGAATACCCCTTAAGTACAGAGTAGCCCGCCCTAGGGTGGCCAACTGTCCCGGAATCCGCGGGATTGTCCTGCAATTAGGGACTTGCGTTGGGACAACCTGCCTCCAGCACAGCCACTCTGCAAACTGAAGTGGCCAAGGACACAGCCCAAATTCTCCCTCAAAAGAGCTGGTGGTTCCAGCTTCCCAGTTCTGGCTTCACAACTTTGGAATACCATTCCACTGGATATCAAATCTACACCCACCTTCCAACCTTTCAGAACTAAGGTCATCACCTGGTTACTCAACAATTAACCTACCACGATTGAATGCATACCTCCTGCTTGATTGTATTTTGCACCATGCCAGCATATTACTGTCTATGCACGAATTGCTATATTACTGTCTATGCACGAATTGCTATCCTGTCTTGTATACCTTAGCTTCATCACTGTATAATTGTACCCTACCTTGCCTGTAACTCGAAGATTAAGCGCCCATATACCTTTGGGTCAGGTGCGCTATACAAATTAATAAACAAACAAACAAACAGCATGGCGCTGCCGCAGGCTGCTTTCTTTCTCAGGGCTGGGCGGCTCTGCAGCCCTGGCTCCTTTTGAGCCTGCAGGTCGAGCTGTAACGCTCTGACCCCTGGCTTACTTCAAATGCTAATGTCTTGTTCCTGGGGTCGTGATGGTCATGTTTGCAGTTAAAAAACGTGACCATCACCTCCCAAGGACAAACCATTTGCATTTCAATTAAGCCAGCAATTAAGAGCCATTAAAAAAATGTAAATAAAAAAAGGGGTGGGCCAAACGTGAATAACGTTGTGATGTCATCACTGCCTTGTGGGCAAGTGACCCGTGAAGGACTATCAAAGAGCTGGCCACCCTAGCCCGCCCTGAAGCGCTGCCTGCCCGGTGACACTGCACCCAACATCAGGACCACAACCCAAAAGACACTGAATAACGCCATGTAATCTGCGCCCTGGTGCCCACCCACAGAGTCGGGGAACGCTGTGCAACTTCCCGCTGCAGAGGTTATTTATTTGCATAACCCCATAAGTAACCTGAGCATTGGATTTTCTTTTTAGTTCCATAGACCGCAGGCAGGCAGGGAAGGAACGGGAGCACCAACAGTTGCTTGCTCCCGAACCTTCCCATCCCTTTTTAAGCCCCGGAACAAAGGGAAATCTACCCCAGGCCACCATGCTGGCATGTGCAGCTCCCAAAATTACCAGGAGGGAAACTCGCGTACCCCATAGCCTCTCCTTATACACTGGCCGAGACCCTGGGTTCGTGCTTCTGTCGCCGAGCAGCAGGGCACGAAAATGGCGCCCTCATGCCGTTCGGCACCCGAATGACCCTCCCTTCTAATGCCACTCACTCACGAACACATCAATAAGTCTCCCAAGACACGGCCCCTGCATGGTACCGAGCTTGCTATTGGCAGCAGAGTTCCATGCTCGGAGATCTGCAAAGGTTAAAGCCCCCAGAATATCCAGTCTTCCACACGTCCCTCTCTCTGTCCGAGCCCCCATTTTAGCCCCTCTCCTTTTTTATGCTCCGATCTGTTTCTCTTCTCCCTCCATTCTCTTTGTCCCTTTCTCTTTCCTTTCTTATTTTCCAATCTATTAACACGTATCTGGCTCTGACTCGTCTCCTTCCCTTATGTCGCTTTCAGCCCACCGTCTCGGCACCAAAACAAAACATACACACTCACCTCCACAAGAGCCGAAACCTGAACACAATATCGGCAATCCCTCCTGAACCAAACGAACTACAGGAAACCAAACCACAAGCATAGAAATGACCTCATGCAACCTCATACACAAAACACCATCAAGCCTTAGAGATCAAAAAGAGACACAGCACACAGTGACCGTTCTTTCCAAACTGAACTACAAACAGCTCATCAAAGCTCTCTTGCACGCTCGCTCTCAATCCCACCAGCTAACCCTCCTGAACCCCCCTTCCTTTTCAGATCTGCCAGAATGCTTGAAGACCATGAAAATGGCAGCAGTGCACGGTATAAATCACGATAACATAACGTAACAATACAAAGTACACTTACCTAGGGATCAAAGGAGTTACCATTGGTTCCTTATGATTAAAAAAACAAGTTCATTCTAAAATAAGTAACAATCTATACAGTAGTACCAAACCCAAAACTTAGAGAAACAGTTATCTTTAAAAGGTCATGAGATCTCTAAACATTTTTGTGAATTTTGGCTGCAGATCAGTTCACATTAGGGGGCACGTGGCCAGCCAGCAGAGCATATAGATGTGTGCTACTTTAGCTCCTGCGTGGCCCACAATATCCTGCTGTAATATCCTGTGGATCCTGCCTTTGTTGCACTCCACCTGCACCAGCCGGGTTGTGGGTCGTCTGCAGTGTGTCCCGGTAAGGTGCGGGAGTGTAGGAAGACGGTGGCGATGTCGGGGCTGAAGAGATCTTGGAAGCATGCCCGCAGCAGGCATTCACTCCATGGAGCTCTCGAATGGCTCACAGCCTGTCCCCCAGAGACCGCAGCCAGACGCAATGATCCAGACAGAGCGGAGCGCTGGGAGGAGAGGGAGCCCGTCCACAAGCCTGGTGGGTGATCTTCCCTGCCCGACCCGAGGATAGCATGGGGGGGGTCCCTCTCTGATCCTCAGCAACAGAGGCAAACCCACAGTTGCAGGAGAGTCGCGGTGCTGGCAGCCCGGGGGTGCTGCCTGAAGCACCGGTGATAACGAGGAGAAAAAGCCTCCTCAACGATTCACTCGCCAGCCTGAGAACACCGCTGGGAAACACCTCTCACGTAGCTGCTGCCTGGGAGGGGGCCCGGCACATACAGCCATACAGCTCCTCGGATTAACTATTGAAACCAGCCGGAGTGGTATCACAACATGGATCTGGCCCTCGCAGACGGACTGACCACGCCAATGCCCCCCATTCTGATCTTTATTTTCCCACTGCCGTAGTGTTGTGGTGCCGGAGGCCTGTATTGCAAGCCTTTCAAGTGGAGCTGTCCCTGGTGGCCCCACATACACTCTGGGCCCTCGGTTCCAGCACTGTTGGAGTCCTTGTAACAAACTGGGTCACCCCTTGTCTTTGCTGCTGACTGACTCCATCAAGGTCAAGCACAACATTATAAAAACCCTGCACTCAAAGCAAGATGGAGCAATATGCAGTGAGCACCGTCAGTACCCCTGTTACTCACTCTATGCAGGAGGGGGCCACAACAGCTGAGGAGGCGTTCTCCTTGAAGGATGTAATGGCCGCCATTTCGGGCTCCCAGTCATCTATGGAAGAGAAAATGGATGGCCTCAGCTTGGTGGTATCCCTCTTGTGGCACGACCTGCACAAAGTATCCTCACGCATGGGGGAGGCTAAACACCAGATATCAGACGATGAAGATGCACTGAAGACCCTTGAGCGCCAAATGTAAACAGTGGTGCAACGGCTCAAAGTAATGGAAAGCTGTTTCTCAATGGAGAGGGCCCACCAGACGCCCTACAGACTGCCCATACCTGGTGCTGCACCTCATACGGTAATTGCGAAGCTGCTTAATTACAGAGACCATGATGCGTTACTGCAGATAGCTTGTGCAGCGGGGCTGATCACCTACAGCGGATCAAAAATTGCCTTCTTCCCCAACTATACAAGAGAGGTACAGCGAGTCAGGCAGTCCTTCGATCCACTGAAGAAGTGTCTGCAAACCCTTGGAGTTAAATATGGTCTGTTACTTCCTGCCCAGCTCAAAGTGTATCATAATGGGGCCAACCACCACTTCACAGATACCCGAGAAGCTCGGGCTTGGATCTAACTACATCTAGAGAGGCAACAGGGTTCTATCGGACGAGGGTCAAACAACATTTCCTGGCCACGGGCCCCGCGACTGCCCTTACGACCAGCGGTTGATCATGACCCTGATCCAGGCATGACAGAAGGGGACGTCCCAACTTCACATGACAAAGGATGAAGGAACAGGGGGAGCTGTGGGCTTCAGCCCCATTTCACAATAAACAGTACTCACACTTTTTCGGGTTTGTGTTCTCAGATCCGTGGGGATGGCTGAGCATGGGCTACAGGGAGAACACCCTCTGTCCCTTTTTTTCTTGTTCCCCTTTTTGAGGGTTGCTGTTCAGAAATGCTCGGGCGACAGGTACTTCAGGTTGGGGCAGGGTATGTGGTGGGGGAGTTTGGGGAGTTTTGGTTCTCGTTTGTTTTGATTGGATGATTGTGTATAAATGCCTGCCCAATATGGGGGGCGCCGTTGTACATGTAAGAATTGGGCACACTGTGAACACCGCTGGACGCTCACCTAAGTTCATATGGCCAGTGCAGGGACAAGATGTCTGAAGTTCCTCATGTGGAACGTTAACGGTCTCGGCTCCGGCATTAAGAGGTGCTTGGTCTTACATTTCCTAAATAGATGCTCCCCTGACATAGCCTTGCTTACTGAAACACACATGGCCGAGTCGACATGCACACTTTTCTGTTGGTCAAACTACAAGACCTCTTTGCATTCAGGCTTTTCTAGGGAGCCAGGGGTGTACTGGTCTTAATTCATAGGCACCTCCCTTTCTGAATGATGTTAGTGCACCAAGACCCCAGAGGTAGACTTGCCCTGTTAGTCTGTGAAGTGTGGGGTGTAACTCTCGGTATCCTGGCAGTGTACGCCCTTCCACCACTCTCCACAGAGCTCCTCACTGACATTCAAGGCACACTCACGAAGCACCAGGTAGACATGTGGGTCCTAGGCGGAGGCTTCCAGGAACTCATGGATGTGACCCCAGATCGCACGCATCTGCGGGATTGGAATCCCAATATACCCATGAAATTGGGCACCTTTTTTCATCAGCACTGGGTCTCTGCGACATCTGGAATGATTTGCACCCACACAAATGCGGATATTCATTCCACCCTGCGTCTCTTTCGTGGCTGGATTGTTTCTTCCTGCGACAAGATGCGCACAAGGTGACGACCGCACAGTGTCACGCCCGTGGGATTTCGGACCATTCGTCATTGGTGATAGAGGTCCAAAGTAACAATACAAGGCCCACCCTGAGCTGGTGCCTAAACGGCTACTACCTGGGGTTCCCTCAATTCTGTAGAAAGCATTCAGTCTAAGACTGCAGAATATTTTGACATCAATGGTGGCTCCGTGGATAGCCCAGTGACTTTGTGGGAGGGTTACAGAGCGGTTCTCCAACGGGAAATTATCTCATGGATCTCGATCCAAAGGAAGGCCCAGCTTCAGTGGGTGTTGGAGGCGGAAAGCGAGGCCGCCATGTGGGAGATGGAGTATTTGACCTCAAGTTCTTGCGAGGTGCATTGGACTCTCCTCATGGACAGAGAAATACTTTGTAATATCTCCTTGAACAACGCCAGGCAGGTTCACCAGGAAATGTGTAGTCGCATTTACGAGTCAGGTGACAAGGCAGGGAAACTTTTGGCGTGGCTCGAGAAGAGGGACGAAGGACACTGGCAAGTTTGGGAGCTGTGGTCTGATCGAGGGGAGGTGGAAAGGAAGGACGAGGGTATTTTTGAGGTTTTTGCTGATTATTGCACAGAACTATACCGGAACCCATGTGGGTTTGTGAGATGCCACCATACTTGATAACCTGACCCTCCCCTGACTGTTGGAGGCCCAGCGCCTACAGTTGGAAGCTGATATAACAGAAGATAAAATTGCCCAGGCCATTACACAAATCCACTCTGTGAAAACACCTAGCCCCAATGGATTCCCAGTTGAGACATGGAAGAAGATTGGGGTTACAGTGGTCAATACTCTATATAATGTTTTGTCAGTGTAAAGAGCAAGGCACCATCCCCCCAGACCTCCCTAAAGACGGCATTGTGGTTCTTTCCATCCAATCCAAACCCCCAGGGCTTTGTGGGTCTTACAGGCCAATCTCATTGATTAATGGGGAAGTAAAAAGATTCTTGATTCTTGCAGAGGTGCTTGCGAACCGCTTGCTGCCATTTAACTCACCTCTAATCCACCCTGATCAGTGTGGATGTATGACGGACAAATCCACCCGTGTGAAAATTCGGCAGTTGCACTTGGCAATTAAGGGGGTCCCAGCCATACGGAACCGTTTGGTGCATTTAGCGGTGGATTTTGAAAAAGCATTCTATGCGTTGTTGTGGGACAGCATTTGGGAAAAATGGGGTTTGGGAACCGCTTCTTGACTTGGGTTTGCCTACTGTACAAGTCATCAGTTGCAGAGGTTAGGGTAAATGGTAGGACCTCAGAACCTTCCCCTTAGGGTGGGGTATGCGGCAAGGGTGCCCGTTGTCACCCCTGTTATTCATGATCGCTATCGAGCCTCTGGCTGCACAACTTCACCAAGATTCATCATGGGCAGGTTTCCTCTGGCCAATCGTACGGGAAGACGCGGTTTCACAATATGCGGATGACTTATTGATATATTTAGACTCTCCATCCCTTTCCAGCCCCATTGTGGCACAATGACTACAGGATATATTAACGTTTTTGTGGGTTTCGAGTACATTGGTGTAAATCCATACTCTTCCCGGTCCAGAGTGCCGATCTGGGTATCCCACCGGACTGTCCATACTGAGTAGAGAAGGAAGGCTTTCGATACTTGGGCATCCATATAACTGCAGATCATACGCGGTTCCTTATCCTCAATGTATACCCTATCACAAATCGCTTTTTAGAGATGTCTAGCACTAGAAGTCACTGAAGTTGTCTCTATTGGGAAGGGCTGCCCTTTTTAAGATGCTTACACTTCCACAGTACTTGTACATTTTGCAGAATGCCCCCCTACAGATCCCTAAATCACAATTCAGAAGAATAGACTCTTCCCTTCGGAAATTTCCCTGGGGTGGTACCCAACCACGGATTGCCCTGTCCACACTACAACGGTTGGTCTGGGAGGGTGGACTAGGGTTAGCACACGTCCAATGCTACTACTGGGTGAGCCAGCTGGTGGTAGTCAATGATATGCTACATGGGGATCCCGGCTTGCCCCAAATTCGAGCGGAGAGGATGGGATTGCCGGGTGTGGCTCTGCTCTGTTAGCTATACCGATGGGTACGAAGGACCCCCCTCAGTCTATGATGTAACACACAGTGCGAGTATGGAGGGAAGCCCACATGTATATTTGGTGGGACAGTAGATTGACCCTGGTTCAGCTGCTCTGGGAAAACACTCTGCTGCTGGAGGTGAATAAACTGCCGGTACTGACAGGGTGGGAGGTTGTGGGCATTAAGACCATTGGCAATGTTTTGGGTGTTTGGCTTACCAATGGTGGAGCGATACCATCATTTGCAGAGCTGCAGCAGGTGTTTGGCTTACCAGAGGTGGAGCGATACCATTACTTGCAACTATTACATGCACTGTGTACACATTTCACCAACCTTCCGGACATGCCGTAATGCTCCCCACTTTAAAGGAATGTTCTCTTGGAACACATAACAACTAAGGTTACCGCTACCTTATAACAAGCCATTTCAGCCATTGCAACTCTGGAGCTGTCCGATCTCAAAGCAAAATGGGAGTTGGATGTGGGACCTATCGAACTGGAGGACTGGGTGGAGGCTCTGATATTTCCCAGGGAGGTTGCAATTTCCTCTAGATTTTATCTGGTGCAGCTCAAAATCCTCCACGGGGTCTACTACCCCGGGGTCTTGCGGTTTCGATGGGGTCGTATTGATGTCCCCCAGGGCTTGAGATATGGGATGGAGTGCGGTACTTTTATTCACATTCTGTGGCACCGTTCACGGGTCCACCGCTTCTGGACCGCATGCTGTAATAAGCTATCTCAGACGCTCGGCACGGAGATACCACTGGACACTAAGCTGTAACTTTTGGGGATTTGGGGTGAAATGGGGGGGGGGCCGGAATGTCCTCAATACAGACAGTAGGTGGCTGATGTAGACATTTGTGTGGTCATGGAGCGACGTATATACACTGCACGGGTTGCCCAGAGAAGGCAGACAAGATCTGGGGGCACTGGGAGGAGGGTGATTAGGTACTTTGGGCAGGGAGGAAGTGGGAGCGGGGCATCGCCTCTTGTAACAGGTGGTGGGGGCACAATGGTCAGCTGCAAAACCGTCATGGCAACTCTGATTTAGTGTGACCAATGATTTCCTTTCCATTTTTGTGTTTGTTTTGTTATGAAAATTAATAAAAATTGTCTTATGAAAAAAGGAAGTTCACATTAGTTCCCTGTGAAGTAGCAAGATGTATCATTCATTCAACTGAGCGTGCATAATATGGGATTATACTTCTATTAAATACCCGGCAGCAACCTAGTCGCATAAGTATAGCTGATTATGCGCCTAGAGGAATCTATTTCTTTTTTTCCAAGCTATCACTAAATAGGAGGGAACTCCTTTTAAATGAGCATGATTTTCCACCATCTTGCAGAACAAAATGGCATCCTTAGCCGACCTGATTCTTCTTGCATTAAAAATTGGCTTCGACCCTCTCACTCTTTGTGCTCTAACAATGAGGCTCCTTCTCGTCCACATCAGCATGGTGGTGGCCTTTTGTTGAATGGCCACTATCCCAATTTACAAAATATGTTTGGAGAGGGAGTATTCCGAGTCTTAATCTCAAAAGTAGGTTTGGTTCATTAACCTCCAGCAAATCAGGGACGTTTTCAAGTCTTGGCATAAACTTAAAGACCAGATAGTCGCTTATGATGCTTGCACCCGCACCTTGTTTCGTGGCCATATGGAGTGCTCATTCCTTGTAGAGACACTTTTATCATGCTCTTGGCCCCTGATCCCTATCAACAAGGATGTTCCCTTAATGCGGGCAGTCGTGATTATAGTTTACATAGTTTTAGTGTAGCTTGCCCAGGGCAAATCTCCTGCATCAGGGGTTGCCAGAATCTCTTTTAGAACTTGACAACATGGCAGCAGGTTCGCATATGTTGGCCCAATAAACCAAGGGGTTCATGATGGGGGTCTGATGATGTAGTTGACTTAGGATCTCCAGTTCACCGTTGTCAGCATTGAGGGAGAGCTATATGGAAGATCCACCAGTCTCGTTAGGATTTTATTTTCATTCATTTCCAATGCACTTATCTTACAGTGTCCCCATAGTTCTGTGCCATATACTGAAACAGACACTGCTTGGGCCCTATAGACCTCCATAGCACTGCAGATAATCCTTTTGCCATGCTGTTTCGAGAATTCCAAGACCGCTTCCCCTCTCCTTTTTAAAATGTTGCCACTCTTGCCAACTTGGGAGTTTCTATCACAGAACCAATGATATGACTTGTATCTCATGGCACAGTAGTTACTAACACAGGACCAATTATGTGAATTGTATCTATTGGCACAGTAGTTACGAGCACAGGACCAATGACGTGGATTGTATCTCCTGGCACAGTTATTACGAGCACAGGACCAATGACGTGGATTGTATCTCCTGGCACAGTTATTACGAGCACAGGACCAATGGCGTGGATTGTATCTCCTGGCAAAGTTATTACGAGCACAGGACCAATGACGTGGATTGTATCTCCTGGCACAGTTATTACGAGCACAGGACCAATGGCGTGGATTGTATCTCCTGGCAAAGTTATTACGAGCACAGGACCAATGACGTGGATTGTATCTCCTGGCACAGTTATTACGAGCACAGGACCAATGACGTGGATTGTATCTCCTGGCACAGTTATTACGAGCACAGGACCAATGACGTGTATTGTATCTCCTGGCAAAGTTATTACGAGCACAGGACCAATGACGTGGATTGTATCTCCTGGCACAGTTATTACGAGCACAGGACCAATGACGTGGATTGTATCTCCTGGCAAAGTTATTACGAGCACAGGACCAATGACGTGGATTGTATCTCCTGGCACAGTTATTAGGAGCACAGGACCAATGACGTGGATTGTATCTCCTGGCACAATTATTACGAGCAAAGGACCAATGATGTGAATTGCATCTACTGGTACAGTAGTTACTAGCACGGGACCAATGACGTGAAATGTATCTACATGTGCAGTATTTAAAACTGGTGTCATTGTGACTGAGATATGATTTATATTTGGCTTCTTTCCCCTTATGTTAGTGGCACACTCTTATCAAGCATTGCATAAGTGATTGTGCATGCAGTATTCCTATAAGGGGAACTATTATCTGATGGACACATACATGACGTGTTGTGCATATGTGCTTTCTTTGCACTGTGCCACACATAGATCAGACGTTTTGCAATATCTCATTTGTTCCCAGACTGCAAAATCAATCTCTTCTGATAGTGTTTTTGCAAAATCTGCCATTTGACCCATTACTTACAAATATTTCTTGGAGGTGCTGCCCCTCAAACCATCTCAGGGCTGTCAGTCTTGCTCATCTTCCCGGCAGGTATTTAGGCCTCGCCAATGTGACAGATAACCAACCACCACTGATGAGAGCAGTTTCTTTTATCACCACACATTTCGAGGGTGGGCCGCCACAGTCTTGGTGCCTTTTGGCCGGAGCGGGTCCTAATGTGGCAATGCAAACCCGCAGGACCAGAGGGATGCCTCTCCATGCCATTAGGGGTATAGAGTGTTCTCTACTCCTCTGCCCAGCCTGCCTTCCTCCCCCCTGATGCATAGACGCAATGTGAGGCTGTTGACTGGTTGGAGTCACCTCGTCTAATTGGCGGACGTGGCCTTTGAACACCATGTTGGTTGATGCCTTCAATAGTGAGTTTCTTTTCCCTGGTCTTCGGGCAAATAAAAAAGAGTCATTGGTGCAGTGTCACAGTGGAGTTTTAGTTGTGTCTCCTGGACTTGGAACAAGAAAATACAGGTAGTGGCTGGGTGCTCTGCAATGGTAGCTTATCTCTTTTTGGACACGGGAGGCTTTTCCCTCATGCCAGGCCCTGCTCAAAATTGGGGATTCAGCAAGTGATTGGATTGGCACATCCACACACCACCTGTTTGTGATTGGTGGTGTGAGAAATTTTCACCAATGCACATTCTGTTACGCGGTTATCACAAATTCAGTTTCTCCTGCCACAAATGCTGTTTACACCATGCCTTTTATTATTTATCTTGCCAAAGCATTATCCATATATGGTCATGTATTTACAATGGACACCTTAATGTGACCACGACACCACCTAAGGAGTTCTTCCCAGTGTTAACATAAAGCGCACCTGTGGTATAAGAAGACGCCCACTCGAATGTTGGGCCAGAAGAGTAATCCACATTCTTAGACCATTGCCAGCTGTCAGATCGCCAGCGTTGGCCTGACCTAGTTTCTGAGGATGATTTGCTGTAAACCAAACTGACGCCATTTTCACTTCCTGGATGTGGCCGGTTGGTTCACTGGGGAGCTGGATGCAACTTTCACTGAGATCACCTCCTGGAATGCGCGCCGAGGCACAAAACAAACAGTTCCCAACAATGTAAACATTGTTCTTCTTCTCGCAATGTACAGGCCACGTCAGTTACCACCACAGGACGATGAGGTGGCATCATGACCAAGACAGGATGCGGTGGTGTGTACAAACACCGAAAGGCAGAATCCGCCCACACAATCCAGCCCCGCACCAGGTAACGCTAGAAACTAAAAGTCGAGTTGCGGCCTCCCCGATTGGTAGGCAGCCCAAAGTGCAGAGCGTCAAGCTATGACCCAGTAGCAGGCTAGACTACAGGCCCATGTATTACAGCAATATTTAATTACTTCTGGTGCCCTGGGAGGAATCACTTCCGGATCACACGCCAGATATCCTTTGTCATCTTGCAGGTCTGGTGCTATGGTGTGCTGGGTAATTCCTAAAAGCCTTTCATCTACGTCACTAGTACCCATGGCATCCTTGAGTTGTTAGAGTGTCTATATCCCGACAAAACGGCCTTCCCTTCCAGCACAACGTTTGTAAATGTGCACAACACGGCCAAACCCGTCCAGCCCCATCTTCCCAAATCCACAATACTATGCATGATACATTTATACATTATAAACCTGAACCTTCCAAACTATTAACGGATGTATTTCAGGGTAAATACATGCTTGGGATTTCAGTGAACATGTCTTAGCAGTTTAGGATGGACTGCTCCAATTGGTACCAGGACCAATAACCTAATGTTATGTTATCTTAAGTTGACTTGCACCACGCACCGCACCGTTAGCATTGGCATGGTCTCCGGGCACTCACGTAGCTCTTTAAGAAAGAGGGTGAGGTGGGTTAGTGAGGGAAGCGTGATAGGATCGAGGTTGTGCTTTTCTGTTGATGCTTGCAGAACCAGGAAGAACTGGTGTCTGTGCGTGCCAGATTTCTAAGTGTGCTTTCAGGGTGTGCATTGGCTTGTTTTGTCCAGTGGTAAGGCCCAGAGTGTCTGGGATTGTTTGTTGTTTGTGGACGTTTGCTGTGGCAGATGTGCAGTTTGTCTGTTTCATGTGTAGTAAAGCTGGACCTTTAGGGCATGTGTGGTTCTTGGGGGGTATGCGGGAGAGGAGCAGGAGCAGGGGTGGTTAGTACAGTGGCAAGTTTACGAAATGTAGGACAGTGCTTTCAGCACTGAGGCAGGGTTCAGAGGGCAGCAGTACTCTATTCAATACAGTGTCTACACTTCAAGATTCGTCTAAGTGCAACACATTGACTATCCTAAAAATTCATCGAAGTGCAATACCTTTGCTGCCCACAAAGAATTAGTCTAAGTGCAATACATGTTCTTCCCGCGAAATTCACCTAAATGCAATACATTGGCACCCGTCAAGATTCTTCTAAGTGTAATACATTTGCTGCCCTCAAAGACTGATCTAAGTGCAATAAAGTGGCTAGATTTGGAGCTCAGCGAGGTTCAACACAGTGGTAGGACTTGCATGGTAGTGAATAGAGTAATAAAGTAGTGGCAGTATATTGGATGCACAGCACTGGCTATGCTACCAATTCCTACCGCCTTGCCTGTCTGTAGCAGTAGACCACTTTTATGATGCCCACGGCGAACAGGCAAACAGGCGATCAGGAGCTGCCCTTTGCCTTAGGCCCTTGGAGGCACGGAAAGGGAAGAGTGCGAGAAGGCAGTGCAGTAGCAAGGCAGATGCTGTGAAAGTCCCAGAGAAGGCTCAGAGCCTTACAACTAAATGCTTACCATGTTGGACAGGGCCTGCACGAGTTACAGCGCACTGTGACACAGGGAAAGGGACTTCCTGTTCAAGTTGGCTATGCATGGCTTCCGGGTCCTATTGAGCAATCAGGGAGGGAGAGGGCGGGAGGGGCCCTGGGATGGGGAGGCATTGAAAGGGAAAAGGGCGAGAAGGGAGTGCGGTGGGAAAGCAGAGGCTGTGGAAGGCCCAAAGAAGCTCAGAGCCTTACAGCTAAATGCTTGCCATGATGGAAAGGGCCTGCACGAATTACAGCACACTGTGACACAGGGAAGAGGACTTCCCATGCAAGGTGGCTATGCATGGCTTCCTGGTCCTATTGACCAATCAGGGAGGGAGATGGCGGGAGGGGATATGAGCCGTGGGATGGGGGAGGCACGGAAAGGGAAGCGGGCGAGAAGGGAGTGCGGTGGCAAAAGCAGAGGCTGTGGAAGGCCCAAAGAAGGCCCAGAGCCTTAAAACTAAATGCTTACCATGGTGGAAAGGGGTTTCACGAGTCTCGGCACACTGCGTCAATATCAGAGAGTTTAAAAAACAATGGTATGCGAAATTGCCCACTGAATGATGCAGTGCTTATGATTAATTCCAGTTCTCTTATCTGTCAAAGTTTCGTTTTATTATGTTGCCCGAAGTGTGCCAGTTCTGGCTCCGTGGCTCACTATGCCATAAAGAACTAAGCTGCATGTAACTGATGAGGCCCAACATGGGCGAAGCATTTTTGGTGTGGCATGTGTTCCTGTTCAGAGATGTGTCCTAGCAGTTCTGGCTGAGCTACTTCCGTTTCGTGGGAGCACCTCGATTTGCACATGGCTTGTCAACTTTTGTAATGGTACTGATAGGGTAACAATCGTGGTATTCAACATTGCCTGGAACAATGGTAGTGGTTATGATAAATTCAAAACCTTCCCTCCATCACTTTTGGGTGTTAAACGACTATCCAGTAGTGTGTCTCCTTGAGTGAGTTAGGGTATGCCTAGACATGGGTCTTCAGCGTGCTGTGCTACAGGGAACCAAGTTACAGCTCACTGACTAGGCCCAAGGAGGCTGAAACATTTTGGGAGTTGCTTGCCTTGCTGTGGAGAGAGGATATGGCCTAGCAGTTCAGCTTGCAGGGCTCTCATTGCTGTAAAGAGCAAGCATGATCTGCATTGGGACAGCCTATCACTTTTAGTTTTAGTTTCACTCTCAGGCAAGCTAAATCCGCACAACACTAGACTTCAGTCCCCAGTTTCCCTAATCCAACCCCCAAAATAATGTGTCACATTTCCAGCACAAATCTTGCGAAGCCAGACAACGCTGCCTGCCCATTCCCAGCCCCAGCTTCCTTCCCACAATACGTCTATATGCTTGTTAGGCCAAATTCACAGAGCAGCGTCTTGCACCTCCAGCCCCCCAGGTTCGCAACACCCACAGCGCTGCCTGACACCTCCAGCCCCCGCTGTGTAATCCACACGGGGTAGATTATAAACTCCCCCCACCACAAATGCCCCCCCCCCCCGCTGACTACACGAGTTCTAGCGACACGCTTCATGTGGCATTTCAGATGTGTTTGAAACCGGACCTCCGCGTGCTTCAGCTTCATTGAACTAAAACGGAATCCATCATTCGAACCCGACGAGTTATCGAAACCAAACCTCAGAACTGCAGGCCAAACTGGAATAAAAACCGCCTCTTTCCCCGGGGTTACTCTATATTTTTCCAAAGCAGACGTTGCGGCTTTCAGAACATACACAATACATCATGCATGTCGCAAAATGTGTTCAACCACTTGAAACGCATTTTCTATACATATCTCTCATATATCAAAGTACCAAGCACATCCTACAGGTGTTTCATTGTATCAACTCAGGCATATGTGTGAGATGTGCCTGCCACGTGTCAGGCCGAAATATGCCTGCCACTTGCGGGCACAGTCAGGTTGAGATGTGCCTGCCACTTACGGGCACAGTCAGGTTGAGACATGCCTGCCACATGCTGGCACAGTCAGGCCGAAATATGCCTGCCACTTGCGGGCACAGTCAAGTTGAGATGTGCCTGCCACTTACGGGCACAGTCAGGTCGAGATATGCCTGCCATATGCGGGCACAGTCAGGCTGAGATGTGCCTGCCACATGCAGGCACACTCAGGTTGAGATATGCCAGTCATATGCGGGCACAGTCAGGCTGAGATATGCCTGCCACTTGCGGGCACAGTCAGGTTGAGATGTGCCTGCCACTTACGGGCACAGTCAGGTTGAGATATGCCTGCCACATGCGGGCACAGTCAGGCCGAGATATGCCTGCCACATGCTGGCACAGTCAGGCCGAAATATGCCTGCCACTTGCGGGCAGTCAGGTTGAGATGTGCTGCCACTTACGGGCACAGTCAGGTTGAGACATGCCTGCCACATGCTGGCACAGTCAGGCCGAAATATGCCTGCCACTTGCGGGCACAGTCAGGTTGAGATGTGCCTGCCACTTATGGGCACAGTCAGGTCGAGATATGCCTGCCATATGCGGGCACAGTCAGGCTGAGATGTGCCTGCCACATGCAGGCACAGTCAGGTTGAGATATGCCAGTAATATGCGGGCACAGTCAGGCTGAGATATGCCTGCCACTTGCGGGCACAGTCAGGTTGAGATGTGCCTGCCACTTACGGGCACAGTCAGGTTGAGATATGCCTGCCACATGCGGGCACAGTCAGGCCGAGATATGCCTGCCACATGCTGGCACAGTCAGGCCGAAATATGCCTGCCACTTGTGGGCACAGTCAGGTTGAGATGTGCCTGCCACTTACGGGCACAGTCAGGTCGAGATATGCCTGCCACATGCGGGCACAGTTAGGCCGAGATATGCCTGCCACATGCGGGCACAGTCAGGCCGAGATATGCCTGCCACTTGCGGGCACAGTCAGGTTGAGATAGGCCTGCCACTTGCGGGCACAGTCAGGTCAGGTTGAGACAGGCCTGCCACATGCGGGCACAGTCAAGTCGAGATATGCTTGCCACTTGCGGGCACAGTCAGGTTGAGACATGCCTGCTACTTGGGGCACAGTCAGATTGAGACGTGCCTGCCACTTGCGGGCCCAGTCAGGCTGAGATATGCTTGCCACTTGCGGCACAGTCGGGTTGAGATATGCCTGCCAATTGAGGGTACAGTCAGGTTGAGACATGCCTGCCACATGCGGGCACAGTCAGGTTGAGACGTGCCTGCCACTTGGGACACAGTCAGGTTGAGATATGCCTGCCACTTGCAGGCACAGTCGGGTTGAGATATGCCTGCCACTTGTCGGCCCAGTCAGGCTGAGATATGCCTGGAACTTGCGGGCACAGTCAGGTTGAGATATGCCTGCCAATTGAGGGTACAGTCGGGTTGAGATATGCCTGCCACTTGCGGGCACCGTCGGGTTGAGATGTGCCTGACACTTGCGGGCACAGTCAGGTTGAGATATGGCTGCGACTTGCTGACACAGTCAGGCTGAGATATGCCTGCCACATGCGGGCACAGTCAGGTCGAGATATGCCTGCCACTTGAGAGTACAGTCAGGTTGAGATATGCCTGCCACTTGGGGCACAATCAGGTTGAGTCAGGCTGAGATATGTCTGCCACTTGCGGGCACAGTCAGGCTGAGATAGGCCTGCCACTTGTGGGCACAGTCAGGTTGAGACATGCCTGCCACTTGCGGGCACAGTCAGGTTGAGATATGCCTGCCACTTGCAGGCCCAGTCAGGCTGAGATATGCCTGCCACTTGCGGGCACAATCAGGTTGAGACATGCCTGCCACTTGCGGGCACAGTCAGGTTGAGATATGCCTGCCACTTGCAGGCCCAGTCAGGCTGAGATATGCCTGCCACTTGCGGGCACAGTCAGGTTGAGATATGCCTGCCACTTGCAGGCCCAGTCAGGCTGAGATATGCCTGCCACTTGCAGGCCCAGTCAGGCTGAGATATGCCTGCCACTTGCGGGCACATTCAGGTTTGAATTGGTCCTTCTAATTAGGTTGATGTCATATCTGGAGCTTATTCAGGGGTCTGCAACATTTGGCTCTCCTGATGTTTTGGGCTGCAACTGCCACCAGCCCCTGCCAACAAATTCAATGGTGAAGCATCATGGGTGATATAGTCAGGGCTTTAAGCGGGCCGAGGCTGGCCGTGCTGATCCCCGACAGGCTCAGAAATCTCATTCTGAGGCGGGGCCCTGCCGGGGCTCACTAATCTCCCCTCGCGACCCCGGCCGCACCATGATAAGGCTGTTTTTCTTAAAGCCTGAAGCTCTCGCTTGTGTGCGGCAGTTTCAGGCTTTAGGAGACAGGCCTCGGCTTCCAGAGGCCTCACCTTTTCAACTTTAATGGTGACGCTCCCCCTTCCCAGCTGGCATGGCTGAAGGCTGAAAAGGGGAGACACTGTCCCCTGCCGGCAACCCTTTATAAAATAAATGCAGAGATCAGTGCCCTCTCCTGCAAGGGCAGAGGGTGCTGATCTCTACAAAAGTCTGTCTGGCGGAGGTGCCTTGATCTGGGGCTCATCAAGGAGGCGTGGTCTAACGAGCCGGCAGGCGCCCCCCCTCCCACCGATCACACTCCCCCGCCGTTTGGGCACGTCCCCTTGATCAGCACTGTCTCATTTTGCAGTGCCACTGGTCGTAGTGCAAAGCATCTGGCCAGTCAGAGGTTAGAGTTCCTTGAATCGAGGTGGTGGAGTGGTGGGTGTTCCTCGTTGGAAGCGTGCATACCCTCGACTTCTGGTCAGCAGTTCATGCCTCAGGTTTGGGGAACAGCTCTCCTTTGAGGGGCTGCTGGGCACTGCATGGAGTCTAGAGTACCTTGGGAATGTGTCTTTTCTGCAACTGCTCAGGCACCTCCCCAAAAGGTCCATCAGTGCACCTGGCCCTGGCGTTCTTTATAACCAAGTGACTGCTGCTTGACTTTGGAGAGCCCCCCTAGTCACCCTGAAATCATCCATGCTGTCGAGTCTAAATACTGGGTGCTGTAAGGGGAGGTGGGGATTAGTGCTTATCCGCGATGGCTCCTGTGCCTGTATGGTTGGTAGTCTGGCTCCAAGGGGTGCAGGCAACTACACAGGGTATCGGGCAGGTGCTGTACCCCAGAACACATACCGTCACTTAGTGGTGCAAAGGCGCGCGACCCTTGACAATCACGGATTAACCATAAACCATACAGAGGCAATGTGTAGCTCCTCAAAAAGACTACGTTTAGAACTGAACACGTTAGACAATTTAAACCAACCAAGCACAAGACAAGTAGCACAGATAATACATGGACAACCCAAAATCACCAGCACAAAAGCACACACCAGGTGCACCAAGAGCACTCTCTCATGAAACCAACTCAGCAGTAAAGGCCAGATACTAACATCAACCAGAACCCAGGTCTTTAGGGTAAGATGTTATTACATCAACAGGCTTTTTTTTCGCAGCGTTTTTTGCTGAACATTTTCGGGCAAAAAACTCATTGAAAAATATAGGGGGTGGGTGGGTAAGGGCATATAAGAGAAAAGGGGGTGTGGGGTATAGGGACTTCAAAATAGGGAAGCAGGCTTGTGGGGAACCCCCCCCAATCTAAAAAAGAAAAAGGTTTTTTCGGCCGAAAATGTTCAGCAAAAAACTCTGCGGAAAAAAAACCTGGTGATCTAAGAACATAGACCCGCCCGGCACCGCATTTTCCAACATCCATTACAGCGCCATCTCTTATCATACATCAAAGTACCAAGCACCTCCTATACAAGTTCAGTGTATCAACTGAGACACAACACTATACCTGCCCACTACACAACACTATACTTTCTAACAATACAATGTTACACACAACACACACTTTCACATATGTTGGGCACTTGGGAAGCAGTTTGGCATCCAAGAACTTGATCTCTACAGGACACACCGCCATGCCTCTCCCTCAGTTCACTCGCATATGCGCATAACAATTCGACAAGAATCACACTGAGATAGTCAACACAGGGACAGTGTTACCCAGAATTCCACTAGCATATCAAGAAGACTAGATTGCTACCTGACACACCTTCAAACGAAGGAGCCCTCCTGGACAACAGGGCTCAACAGACAGACTGACAGAAACAATTAACCAATACACCCACCAAAGAAAATCTCTGCCAATAACAACAAATTCATCAAAGAAAATGGTTACCAATAACAACACTCACACACCAAAGAAAATCTCTGCTAATGACAACATATGCATCAAAGAAAAGCTCTACCAATAACAACAATTACACCAAAGAAACTCTCTACCAATAACAACCAATGAATCAAAGAACATGTCTACAACTAATCACAAACACAGCAGAGAAAATCTGTTCCAATAACATCAAATTCACCAAACATAATCTCTACTAATAACAATTACGTCACAGAACATCTCTACCAATACATTAAAGAAAATGTCTGCCAATAACAAATTCACCAAAGATAATCTTTACCAATAACAACAGATACACCAAAGAAAATCTCTACCAATAACAACCAATATACCGCAGACATAACCAAGAACAATTAGACTAAAGACAATCTCTAACAACAACAACCAAAACATCAAAACAAATATCTACCGACAGGAGCAGAAAAAAAATAATATCTGTATCGATAACAACAAATTCACCAAGGAAAATCTCTACCAGTAACACAATCACCAAGCATAATCCATACCAATAACATTTGCACCAAAGACAATCTCTACCAATGACAACAATACATCAAAGAAAATATCTATAAAAAACAACAAAGTCACCAAATAAAATCTCTGCCAATTACAATGACACCAAAGCAAATCTCTGCTATTCAGTCTGCTTGAAACCCCAGGTCTGTGTGGAATCAGAATCCAACAACGCTATGAGCACGCACACTATGTAATACTGGTAGCATAAAATAATGAACACAGGAACAACAAACTATCCTGTACAACAGAATGTCACTTTCAGAAAGTTCTACTGTCAGGAGGAGGCACCAGGCAGAGGATATTGCCATTGGAATGCGTCCAAGATCACACAGAGAGTCGATACACATCGAAAACATGCACTCAAGAACCATTGCCTGTACATACTGTTAAGAAAGGAGGAAGGCAATGAATATGTCAAGGGAAATGTGCACGGAATCGCACAGTGAACAACTTTAATTCTAACAACGTGCATACAATACCCAAGACTCGTGTATACTAAAACCCAGGAGTGCAAATAGAGTGAAACAATAATACCAATATATGAAAAGGGATGTGGGGTAAGCACTTAGAACCTCCTTATGACTGAAAGGAAAGTCGGCAAACTCCTTACCCACTATGCTATTACAGATACTGACAGCGCTAAGCCCACGTAGAGGGCAAGCAAGGACAGGATCTGTGAGCTGACACTCTGGAAGATACTGAATAAGGAATTTAGAAACAGTACTCACGAGGACCGGAAAGACCACTTGAATGTCAGTAAACCCACGAACCCAGTTGATCAAACTGGGATCCAGAAGGCTATAACCGCAATGGGTGGAGGATAACTAAATACATAAGACCCAAGTCAAGGGGCAAGTAGGAAATGTGATTATAGAATAGAGAGGAAAACAAAAGGCATTCACACATGGGCTAGTTACAACCGCACCCCACACCTAATAATCAATGGGAAATAAATGCAGAAGTGCAAAGGAAAACATGGAATGGATCCCAATAGAAGGTAAGGATCAGGAGCAGGGAAAATGATATCATAAAAGGAAACCTTTCCCACCCATCCAAGGAGAAAAGGCAGGAAGCTAAATCTATAAAGGGAAAGACGAATGCATTAAGTTTTTCAGTAGCAAAGGACAGCATCAAAGAAACAGAACACAGGCAAATTGGGCTGCATCAAAGGGTAGAGCACAGAGAAAGGCTGCCTGCAGACAGAGGAAGACAGAAAGGGAAATCCAGAAAGCAAAAATCAATTAAGCACATAAATTCGAAATCCAGGGCAGAGGAACAAGAAACAGGAACTAGGAGCTAGGCACACAAGCTAGGAACCAGGAACAAGGGACCAGTCACAACAGCAACACTGCAACAATGACCAGCGCTGGACTGAAGTAAACTGAGGCTTTTAAAGCTGCTTAACGAGCACACCCCTCAGTTGTGCCGCCTGCTGCACCTGCAGCCACAGGTGTTGCCTATCCTCCACCCAACCTTGTCCTGCAAGGGAGGAGGTGAAGCAGTGAGCCAGGCATTCTGGGAAGCATAGTCATTAGATTAAAGTAGCATGCTGGCTGCCAAAAACCTGGAATGGATCCGGAAGGGAAGTAACTTGGAAAATAAGGTTTTAGCGCTCCCAATTCATCACAACACTGTAGCATAAGGTTCGGAGGAAATGTCCAGTAGGGAATAAACCCCAAAACATGCCTCCAAGTGACGGGAGCGGGAGCGAAGGGAGCGAGCCGTGACACATACCTTGTCTGCATCCCAGTATTTAAATTATGAGGCCCGCCCTCTGATACAGGAACCTTACTTCCCAAGCTTCTTTTTAGCCCCCAATCCCCTTGGAGGTATCACATCCCAACTTCCCATCAGCCCTAATTTTTCTATTTCCTGTCTCTTGACATGAGTCATCAGAGAGCAAGGAACTATTTGCAAGAACAAATCTTAAGCATTCTCCGGATATGGGTCAGAGGGGACAATGGTTGGAAGCACTTGGTCTGTGCAAGCTCCTGTCAGGTAGGCACCAGGGAAAGCAGGAGGAAGCCTCTGGAGACTCTTCAGGGTCTAAGGAGCCCAGCAGAGAAAAGGAGAAGGAAGAGGAAGCAAGGTCTGGAGAGGCTTAGGGGGCGGGCTCTCCATGAAGAAAACTCTCCAGGGGCAGGGTTCTGGAACCTGCACCCTTGAGCAAGTTCAGCAGGTTGCTTGGGGAAGTGAGTCAGTGCTACCCAGGGGTGTTGCTAGGTCTGGAAAATATCAGGGGCTACGGTACTGTTGGGACTGTTTGGACTCAGGACTAGCTAGCCTTTTGGTTGTAGCCCCTCAGCTTCTATCCGGTGCTATAGCCACCTCAACCCCTCTAGTGACGCCTCTGCGCATACCAATAGATGACAAACATTTCGGAAGAAACTTACAATGAATGCTGCACCATGATATGGGTTTGAAATTGTAACTGTACGCTTTCTGTAACTGGGGGTGACCCTATTGTGTATAACTAAGAGGCGGGTAGTGTGACCCGATTAGAGATAAGCAGGTATGGTAAGGCCTGATTACTAGGCAAACATCTTTAATATTTTTACTTCATACTTATTTGAGCTAAAGGCATATACAACATAAAAGTAGGCATAAATGTAGTACAAAGCAAAGCGAACAGTGTCCAAATCGTAAGTGTGCTAGCTCTGTGCACGTGGTAAATATTACATCATATTTGACCATTTCACATTTATACAAAGAACCAACTCTCTTTAGTGATGGATGCAAAAGTGCGAGAAAAAGCAAAAAGTGCTCGTGTTAAAGTATTTCCTTTGTATAATTTAAGAGAAACATGCTTGAGACCTTGAGCTGGTACAGGTGGATGCTAGTCTAATAGTTTAGTCTGGCTAAAAGGCTGGAACTTGCTAGGGGGACCAGCTAAGTAATGGACTGAATGTTCCAACAGAGGCCAGTGAATTTGTAAGATTTGACTGCATCTTATTGAGTTATTGGGGACGTGACAGTTTCGCATGGCGGATGTAAGAGAGTTGCATTTGGGATACATAACGAGCGGGACGCTGTGTATGTTTTTCGGTGTTATCTCCAGGTACAAGGAAGTCACGTCCAGTTCTGCAGGGTGGAATGCTGCCAGAGTTTGGTCTTAATAGACCTGTCCGAGTCACAGGTGGTTTTTGGGCCGTTTTGAGAGCAGATAATAATGCATTTGGGTTTAAGAATGTTGGTAACTGTTGGCATTTGATTTTTCATTAGAGGCCTTATCCTATGAAGTAAAGTTTTGGAACAACTAAGAAATATGAATTCACGCTTTGGAGCCCCTAAGAAATAATGAATGTGTTCATCTAGTACCATTGGAGACTCACACAGAGACCAAGAGCTATGTCTGCGTTCTGGCAGAGATTAGTGCGAATAGCAAGAACGCTTAGTTTAGGGACATAAATTCACTTGCATTTTCTTGCCACTAGATCGGAGCGGTTGGACACATGCCAGTCGGTTCAATAAACGCCTAGATGGATTGCCATCCTTGGGTGATTATGAAAGGATTTCACCATTTCTTTAACCCCATTAGTTATGATATGATATGACAGGTTATTTATAATGGGCTTAATACCCAGAGGTTTCTAAGCGCGGACGCGGGGGTCGAACCTGTGGTGCCCTGTGTCGTCTTGCTTCCAAGGCGAGCACGTTGCCGCTGAGCTATCCTCCAGAGCTGCATGTTTTCATTTGTGTCTGATTGGTGATGAGGGCTGTTATCAAGATTTTCTCTACCAATAGTTATGATTTGGGCGTGGGTTCGCTTGTAGAAAGTCACCCAGCGGTTAGGCATAGGAGCCCTTAGTTACGCACACAGAGATGAGAGGTGACTTTGGGTGGTGGTATTGGTTGCTATATCATCAATGCACACATTGGGCTTTTTATTTGTTGGAAGATGTTGAGAGTAGTTGGCACATTTTACGAAGCATGTACTAACAGTTGGATTACCCAGTGCATTCTGACATTAAGTTTATGACAGGATATCAACGAAGTTTCCACAGTTATTTCTTTGGTTTTCTCTTCTTCCTTTTGTTCCCCTTCCACTGGTTTGTCCTTTTCCCTCTCCTTTTGATATGACACATGGTGTATTTACATTTTGTTCATGTATGTGGTTTTTGTATTGTTCATTTTGTATCTCTTTTTTGATAACTTGTGATGTGACAATTATTAATTTTGCTGTATGATGTGGGGAACGTCCACTCTGTTGATTTAATTATTGTGCATCATTTTTGTAACGATATAGATTATACATTAGGCCTGACGAAGACCTTGTGGTGGTTGAAACACGTGCCAGTATTGTTTGTTTAATGACCATAAAAAACGATTGTTTGTTATGTTATGTTATGTTATTTTGCATTTGTATAGCGCCTTCTGTATCATTGGTATGATCTCAAAGCGCTGGTGGTTGAACGCCCTCGGGAACCGCAGTTCAAGTCAGTTGAGAGAGAGAGTCGTAAAGTGCGTGGGCGCACCAGGTATGTGTGCAACTGGTGTGGTTGTTGCATGATAGCTGCTTCTTAGCGGTAGGTGTGGTGCTGACGGGGTCAGTTGAATGTGTTCAGTCTGGAGGGTGGACATCCAGACTGTGTTCTGGCTGCATTAGGCCTGAGGAGACACCTAAACTAGCCGGTATGTGCTAGCTAGCTAGGATGATGGGAAGTTTGATGAGTCATGTTAGTATGAGAACAGCTTTACCGAATGTGTCATAGTAATGCTGTATTCTAGTTGAATGGTGGTGTATAGGAGAGAGTAAGCGTAGTAGTGTGATATTGTGGTAATCAGTAAAGTGTATGCGACTAGGCACACTCAATGATGCTGGGAATACCTTCTAAATTCAACATTAACACAGTGACGCCATTAGGGCACACTTTCAAGATTCAACTTTAGCATAGTGACGCTGTTAGGGCACACTTTCTAGGTTCAACTTTAACACAGTGAAGCCATTAGGGCGTGCTTTCTAAGTTCAACTTTAACACAGTGACACTATTAGAGCACATGCTATTTATCACAATTGTGTCTCAATGTGGCACAAGCAAAAATTCACAATTCCGTTTAAGTGTGGTACGTGCTATCATTCACAGTTCCAACTAAGAGTGGGATATGCTATCATTCACAATACACCTACATGAGGGATTTGCTACCAGTCATAATTCTATCTAGGAGAGGCATATGCTAACATTTGCAATTCCATCTAAGTGTGGCACATGCTAACATTGTTATACCCTTCTCAATGTGAGGCTGGCTAATTTTCTCTCTTGTCTCTTGTTAGTAATACAAGTATGTTAGAATGTTATGCAGGACAACATGTACAATCCCGCCTTGAATTAGGTTGGGGCTCTGATCTCTCTAGGTGTGCATGGTGTAATTCTTTGGCAGTTTATGTTATGGGAAGCTAAGGTAGAGTGGCAGGGGCTTTCTGGAGTAGAGTAATTGCTCTACACCCCACCCATGCCACACTTACAGTTTTGTTGGTGTCTGTCCGCTTTTGGCTTCACTGGCTTCTCCTGCTGACACCAGCAGACACGTCTTGGAGCCGCCAATGTAGGAGGCGCCCTTTGCCTTGGCGCCCTTAGCCACAGGGGCTGCCGGGCAGAGGGTCGCCCTGGGAAGGTGGCTTATGAGTACTGAAAGAGGCAATCTGTGTGACGGGGGTTGGGAGGGAGGCGGGAGGATGGAGGGAAGGGGAACCAGGAGCACAGGATCATTGGGGACAAAGGCAGGGGCTAGAGGAGCATTGAAGGCGGCTAGTGGGATCAAGCGAGAGGAAGCACACAGAGGGGCTGGGTGCTGAGAAATTTACAAAAATGGAGTCAGGCGAGGCCCAGGAGGGTCGGATGTTGTGAAATACTCACCTGCTTCAGATCTTGCCAAAAGACATGGACAAAGGCAAACCAGCACTCTTGCTCCTGCTGGACCAATCCGCTGCCTTTGATCTGGTTAACTATGACTTCCTAGGCACCCAACTAAAAAACAAAGCCCACTTCCCTTTGCAAGCCATTTCATGGGTCACATCCTTACTTGAGGGTCGACTCATGAAAGTCTTCTCAGACTCTGCATGCAGCACTGCTACCACCATCCACTGCGGAGTCCCACAATGCTCCTGTACTGCCTCTACACTGTACAATATCTTCACCCTCCCACCCTTCAATGACCTGGATCGTCGTGACATAGCTTACACCAACAATGCCTACGATACCCAAGCCCTACTCCCCCTCACAGGCATCTATGAACAAGACACCGCAGCACTAACTAAGATCTACATAGCCATCCAAACCTGGATGGCAGCCAATGGCCTCTGCCTAAACGGAGACAAAACAGAGATCCTTATAGTTGGCACCAAAGAAACCTTAAACAAACTCCCACCTCAATACAAAACCTTTAACATCGACAACTCCACCATTACAGTCTCCTCGGCAGTAAAAACCCTAGGAGTATACCTTGACTCAACGATATCCATGGCACGGCAGGTCAATGCCATAGCGTCCTCTGCTGCGCTTACGACTTAGGTAATTAATGCTGTGAAACCCTTCCTCTCCACAAAAAACTGCCTGTCAATAGCCAGAGCCACAGTAGGCACCAATTTGGATTACTGCAATGACCTCTTCGTGGGCACCTCGACAAAAAACTTTAAAAAAATGCAAGTCAACCAGAACAATGCCTTGAGAGCAGCTCTGAGTACTCCAAAAAGGGAACACATCTCCCAGGCCAGAAGAGAGGCCCACTGGTTACCAATAAAAGAACACATCCTTTTCAAATTCATGGCCATTACTCACAGATGCCTCTCCTCAGACACCCTGCCCTATCTATCCGAAAGGATCACCCTCAATGCGTTCACCAGACCCACCAGATCACACTTGACGAACCAGACCTATGTACCCACCTTCAAAAGAAGTAAAGCCGGGGGGTCCAGCTTCCAACCCCTAGCACCAGAAAGCTGGAACGCACCACCTACAGCACTAAGGAACGAAAAATCATACCATGCTTTCCGCAAACTGCTAAAAACCACTCTCTTCAAACTCCTCATAATGAATGTATGTAACTGTATGTACACTCCTCTTAAAGATTGTATGTAACAACTGCATATATCATTTACATGTAACAACTACATGTATCTATCATATGAAATGACTACATGAAATTACTTTATGTATTGACTGTAAGTAACGCACTCAAACTACCTACCTGCTGAAAATTATGCACTCTTGAAGTATTAAGTGAGCCTACTTTATCAGCGCCACGATCATTGATTGAACAATCCTTGTGTGCACTTATTTAGAAGTAGTGATTTGACATAGTATTGGCACTTATAACCAACTCTTTAAATCCAAGCAACTGATCAATTCACTTGGGAGTTCAGCAGCACATCCAGTAAAGCCTTATCTGTGTATATTATACATGGTATATCACATTGCTCAACACAGATGGTTTTACAATGATATTGACTTACAGAAACCACAGGAATGTCATAGCTTGTATTCCTGGTGTAATTGACTCAATTGGTAGCCTTGCCCGCCTAAAGGGGTTCTTGGGGCAGACTGTTTTATCTCTCAGGTAACCCGGTCTAAGACCAAGATGGTGAAGTGTAAGGCCAGGGATGATCAACCTGACCCTAGGCAAACTAAAATTAAACAAGAATATATGAATGCCGGCAAAATTGAGGAACGTATTCTGGTGACAGCGAGGGCAATTGTGGCAGCAACTCAGAGTGAGGTTACCGCCTGTAAATCAAAAATAGTAGAACTTCATGTGAGGGACGGAGAGATTGAACTGCCACTCCCAGCTTGGGGGCTGGGTCATGGGGGGTAGGGCATTTGAACAGGGGAGGGAAGCAGTGATAATACTGGGGTCTAGTAGCTGTGATGACTATTTAACCCCAGTAGAGGCACCTAGCTCACCAAGGATGTCTGAGGGCATGGCAGAGTGTGATAGTGGTGTGAAGCCAGCGGAGCAGGGGGAAATGTGAATGCCCGAAAGCCATGATTCAGTTAGTGAGACATCACTGGGGAATGAAGTTAAGTTATTAGAAGATATTCTTGGTAGAACATCACAACCTATTATTGACTCTATAACATCTTTGAGGCAACACATCTTGCGTTCTGGATGACTCAATTAGATCAATTAAGAAAGTGCTCTCTGGAAAAAACCACACATATTTTGGGGCTCCCCCATTCATAGAGAATTGCACTTCACTTTCGGATCCACCCGGAATTGGTATTTCTATGGACAATTCATCAACCAGTGTCACTGTTGACATTAATCATCAAAACCAACCAGCAGGCCATGACATAGATAGTTTAGGGACAAATGGCGAGACAAGCAATTTGATCTGAATGGGCCAAATGAGGTGGTGGGCAATATGGTCTTTGACCTTCCCCCGGCAGCAGTACCCCTAGTTGGCATCATTTTAGATATGCCAGCTTTGCTCCATGGCAGCTTTGAATCTATCACCACCTTAATAAACAAGATTGGCTGAATACAAAACTGATTGGCCCAAAAATGGACACGCAAATGATATTAATGGCTACAAGGGCTGGGTGGGCGGGTCACACACCTAGGAGCATTTGGGGCGACTGTGTTGTAGTTACGTTTGCAAGAATTACCTTCTTAGCTCAAACTTGTCCAGGATACGTATGAAAACTAACTCGATGTCCAATAGTAGATTGGACTCTCTTGAGTATTTTTATCCTCCTAGTAACCCCACTGTAGGATTCAGGGGAGGAGTAAACCCCCGTATCCATCAGGATTTTATATTGAAGACAAACTAGATGTGGGCAATATTTGTGTGCCTGTTTTGCATCAAAATCTAATAACAAACTTACGATCTAAAAACCCTGATGGATGGTTGGCAAAGTAACCCTAAAAGTGGTGAGGGGGAGGTTTGGGGAGGGTTGTTGCTCTATCTAATCAATTTGAAGCTTTATCATCAATTAAGGATATAGACTGACTGCTTTGTGACGTTGGCCCTGTCCGTAAGCACATTTCTGGTTCCGGGCCTGACCCTGAGGGGGATGGAAGTGGGCCCCAATTTTGGGGCTCATCCCGGTTTATCTCCTGGAACACTGCAGGGGCAAAGTCTATATTTTTGGATACTGGTAGCATGTGTTCTTAAAATCATTTGATGTAATATTGCAAGAAACGTGGGCAGTAGAAAGTCTTTTTTAGAAGGTTATGTGACCTTTTTTTCTCCTGCTAGTAAGAGTAACAGAGGATGGTGTTTTGGAGGCATCATGATTTTAGTTAAAGGTTATGGATACTAAATGGAATTATCTTCAAATGATTAGAGTAAATCCATATAAAGGTGTTGGTGTGGTAATCTTTGATTTTTATAATGCTCCCCACAAATCGGAACAGAATAGATTGTTTCTATTTAAGGAATGTATGGAAAACAATGTGGCCTACATAGAGAATGATAAAATAGATGTAGTGTTTGGGGCGGATTTTAATGTTAAATTAGGTAATGGCCTTCCTGAGGGTTTTTGTGAACAAATGCAGGACCGGGTTTTGGGGATTCTGCAACCTGATATGTTGCACACACGTACCTGAGCTAATGGGGCTTTATTTAGTTTATGGCTCATTGAATGAGGTATACACTCATTTAATGGTTGCATACAATAGTACAGGCAACTTTTGAGAACCACAATTGGACCTCAACCATTGATTATTTCTGTACATCGGCCACATTCTGGTACATGATTGAAGAACTTTTAATATTGACAGAGCCCTGCAGCGACCACTTTCTGCCCTACTTGAGTTTATGGTGGCTGCAGAATGCCAAACTCTCAAATCTTACACCCCATTTAGAGCAGTGTTGAGTCTAATATCACAGATAAGAAAGGATTAAATGGGACAAGTTAAGAAAGCCAAGTATCCAAACTGAAGTGTTGGCCTCAAATGTGCCATTGGTTATAAACGGTGGTCAGTCAAAATATCGAGAAAAAAAATCTCGAACAACAATAAGGTCGAAAAAAAAAGACCGAAAAAAAAAGTTGAATTTCTCCTTTTTTAATTATATATTTATTTTGGGGACCGGGATTTTAAAAAAAATGGTACAAAAAAAAATATCAAAAAAAGGGGGGTTGGAGGAGGGAACCCCCCCCATTTCGAATAAAATAAATTATAAAAAAAAAATTCCAGATTTATTTTTCCGAGATTATGACCATAAACCGTTATAAACATCCTAGATAAAGCATAATGCATTCATTTGTAGAATTACTGGAGAATATATTGTGTGCATTCCAATGGAATTATGCCGGAAGAAAGCCCCAAGTCAGAGGATGAGATGATGAAGAATACAAGCAGGCAAAAAGGGCACTTCTTTTGACTTTAAAAACCGAGGGTTCTACGAAAAGGGATATAATCCATGCCAGAGCACAATATAAGGCAGAAATTGAGAGGCACAAGTTAGAACTCGACCAGTAGGCTGGGAATCTCTGGTCGTAGCCGCTTCTAGTAAGGACTTCAAAAAATGTTAGGAATTGGTTGCACTGGGTCCTCAACATAAACGGGCGTTAAAAGGGACAGAAACAACAGTTGAAGCCGGGGCCTGGGTTACACATTTTTCTGAATTATACCAAGGCCAAACAGAGCCTTCAGTAACCACTTCTCCAGATGTGCTGATGAATTTCCCCCTAGAAGATGTAAAGAGGGCAACTCTAGACCAGGCCTCTAATCCGACACCGGGCCGGATTCAGTTCCTGCAGATCTTTTCAAAGATTCACCTGATTTGTGGTCCCCACTTCTAACAATTAGCTTATGAGGCAGTAGTAAAATCGAGCGTAATAAACACGTCATGGAAAGACACAATACTATTCCCAATTTTTAAGAAGGGAGATTGGGTGAGTCTACTATCATATAGACCAATCTCCCTTTTAGACGCCACATTTAAAATATTTGGAAGGGTAGCATTGGGTCATCTGGAAGAATGGATATCTACATAATTAATACTGTCAGACATTCAGTTGGGTTTTTGACCAGGTGTGGGAACTCTAGACCAAGTCCTTAACCGGTATTTATTAGTGACACATTCGCTACATATTAGGAAGGAGCCCATATTTTTAGCGTTCATGGATCCGAGCACGGCTTTCGATAAGTTCAATAGGGCTTAGCTCCCAACCTTTTATGTCACCAAGGCAGGTGAAAACACCCGATTTTCTTTTTGGCGGGTGAGGGGCCCATAGAAGTGAATGGGCGTATGAGGGACTTGACGGGTGAATCATCTGCTTTCAAGGCGGGTGACACCCGCCAAAAGTGGGTGAGTTGAGAGCTATGATAGGGTGAAACTGTGAAGGCTGCTCAGGTCCATGTAATGTCCTCCAGAAGTGTTGACTGTGCTTGAGGCAGCCCACAAGGATAATTGTGCATATGTACAATACGGGCAAGGGGGCCAATGCACACAGCATTTTGATGTGCAGCAGGGGGTGCACCAGGGCTGTGTCATGGCCACTGTTTTGTTCACCCTTTATCTTAACGCCTTAGATAAAGTTCTGTTAGACACCAACACGGACTACCCGAAATTCGGACAAAGGGTTTTCCCTATTTTAGCCTATGTGGATGATACTGCTTTAATTGCTCGAACCCCAAAAGCATTTAAAAAATTGATAAACACCTATACACGATTCATGACTGACCTGGATCTAACAGTTACTCTGCAAAATCTGCCACTATGGCTTGTAGGCTAGTGATAAAAAACAATACAAATTAATAACATGTTTAGTGATTGGGCAGTTACACCCAGAGTATTCAAATTTGACTACTTGGGCATATATTTTTCTCCATCAATGACTGTAAAGGCCCACGTCTTGAAACAAAAAACACGAATGACCCAATCTTTGGGGGGAGTTGTGCATTTTATGGCAACATGCCAGGGCCACCCTTTGCAAATGATCATTTACATCTATGACATTCAGACCACATCAGCAGTTAACTATGGTGCCTCATTAGTGGGATTTACTAAAATATTGGAATTGCAAACTTTGGAGAATCCGTTTATTAAAAGGCTTTTGGATTTCCCTGGTTCTGCTGCTAATGTTGCAGTCCATGTGGAACTAGGTGCTGACTTCTTGGAAGATGATTGGTGTTTAGCCCCTCTTCTCCATTGGCTGTGAATATGGTCTACTACTAGGGCAACCTCGCCCAGTACATCATTAAGGAACGTTTGGGTAGAGAGGGGTGGATGAGGGTTCCTTGGCTGTGTTACATTAAATCGAGTCTTGACTCAGATGAATGCACAAGAACTTTCTGTACGTAGCACTTTGCTGAAGAATGTTCAGACAATTGTTGCAACTATCATTTTAAAAGTTTCATCAAAGATCAGAGGGAATCTAAAGAACTAATGACAAACGCCAATAGAAGACATGCCATCATTAGTAACATAGATGTGTTACAACTCTATCTGACGTTTAGCCACACAAAAACAGATTGCTGGCTTATTACCTGGGCGCAAATTGATAGCGTTGGGTTGAAAGGCAATACAGCTAAGTGGCAATGTTATCCTGAGGATACTAGATGTCCACGAGGTGGAAGATCTGTTGCATTTTCCCTTTTCCTGCCTTGCTTATTCACAAATTTGGAAATGTAGTATCATTCCAACTCTAAGACAATACTCATTTGTACAATGTCGCGCGACCCTCTACTGCTTACTGATGGCTAGGTCCGGCTACATTGCATGGGCGTTACTGTCTTTTTTAAGAAGGGGCATTAAAATAAGGAGCACATTTGTGGCACAAATGTTGAGATAATCTTGTCTTATGCTGTATTGATGTTTTTTCTTTTGCCTGCATGTTGTCTTGTCGTTGCTATTTTTTGCTCAAACGTTTTTTTTGCATCGAAATGACGTAAAAATGTTGTCCTTTATAGTATTTTATATGTTGGCTTTTTGTGAATAGATTGGTGTTATCTAAAGAAATACTCCCTCTAAAGAAGCTGTCTTTGCACGTGTAATTTTAATGGTCTTATCCAAGTTTATCAACTGCTTATATTCTACTCTAGCAATTTTGTTTTCCAATTTTATTTATTTTATTTGTCTATTTTATATTGTGTTCTTTTTGTTTTAATTGTTTAATCAAAGTAAGATTTTTACAATATTGGTTAATCATTCTTATTTGCGCATTTACACCATCTGCTTATGTAGTCCGTTTTTATCTCGGGTGATTCTGCTACTGTTGTTTGTGCATTGTTTGTTGGTTTGTCTGCTTAGTAGAATCACAGATCAGCGGTAAGTAACTTGCTATCAATGTGTTCTAGGATTTTTGCTGTGGCAATTTGCCAAACTGTTTGATTGCCGCCAATAAGCCTGCACCACCATGTCTCTTCTTCTTGTAGGATGTCAAGTCCTACCATGGCGGACAGGTAACGTTGTCTAATTTCCTTGGTTGCTGGACAAACCATCAGGAGATGTCGTATTGTTTCAATTGGCGGCGGTACAGTGTCATGTCAAAATCGGCACTGCAGCGATTGACTAAGACCTCTGATGTGTAGTATTTCGTTAGTTTTGAGTAGATTCAGACAAGCTCGTAAAATTAAGTTGCAGGCTTTTTTATTTGGAAATTGCTTTATTAGTTGTTGTGGCTCATTTAGTTTTAATGTATTACTCGGCAGATGTGAAGTGAGTTGTAATTTTGCTGCAATGTCATTTGTCTTTGCCCAGTCTGCGTCTTTAACTTTACGTAGAACTCTACAGGGATTGGAGATGAGTTCATCTTCGTCTGAAGCAATTGTTTGGAGCAGGGCTTGGTTTTCTCTTTGCCATTTGATCAGCATCTCAGATTTTTGCCCGTCCATCTCAAGTTTGATCATTCGGAATATTGCGTTACTGTTTTCCATTCTGCATTTTCTGAAAAGCATGATGGTGTTGCAGCTCACTGTACATTCTAAAGACTGAAGACTTAATTTGTGTCTGATTGTCACTCCTGCTGTTGAGTTCGGAAATTTAAGCACCTGTCGCCAGAACGATGCTTCAAGTTTGGCCCATATTTGGTTGGAATGGTGGGCATTGCTTCAGTGCCATATGTGATGGCAGGCACAACTTTCATTTTGTAAAAATTGATAGTTGGCAACAGGGAGAATTTCCTGAATGTATTGTCTATTGCCTTGGCTTGGGCCGCTAGTTTGTTGATTTTTATATGCAGTTCGTTTTGCATGGTTTTTTCGTGCTGCGAGCTGTCTAGGTGGACTCCCAGGTATTTAAACAATCTGACGATCTCAATTTTTGTTTGACCCAGACACCAATTGAAATCTGTATTTATCCTTTCATGCCTTTGAAGGATCATGATTTTGGTTTTGTCTTTATTGATTTTGAGGTGATTATTATTTGCGTACTGTAGAAGGCCGTTTAATTGCCTTTGCAGCCCTATTTGTGTCTGGTCAAAAAACGTGAGGTCGTCCGCGTAGAGCAGGCGTCCTATTGTGATGTTTCCGATCTTTGGAGGAAAAGCTCTTTTTGATTGATGCCTCAATTGTTTGAATGTCTCCAATGTAGGCAAGAAAAAGTGCTGAGGCTAACGGACAGCCTTGCTTTACTCTGCGTGTACTTGGAATTTCAGCTGACAATTCGCCTTCACGACTCAAGCGCACTCTCAATGTGGTATTACAATGAAGGGCTTCTATTGGGGCTAGAAGGTCCTCTGGGCACTTCCACTTTTTTAATTTCTCCCACAGGTGAGATCTTTTGACACGGTTGAACGCTTGTGTGAAGTCAATAAAGGCTGTGAACTGGCGTTGGTTCGTTTGGAGGGGTTTGCCTTTTAGAATGATGAAGACTAAGATATTACAAGTGGTCCCTGCGTTTTATTAAAGCCTGCTTGCAGGTCGTCGTTGCATTGGGCGGTGCTAGCCCATAGTTGCAATTTTTCCAATAGAAGTGTGGCGTAAACCTTGCCCATGACGTCCAGAAAGGCTATTGGGCGAAAGTTTGATGGATCCGAAAGGTCGCCTTTCTTGTAAATTGGTATGATTGTTGCCTTGTTCCATGTTGAAGGTATGGATCTTGTGTCCGTGCAGCGCCGAAAGATGGCTCTCAAGAAGTCAGCCCACTCATTTGGGTGAGTCTTCAATTCAAAGTTTCAGGCCGTCTGGCCCTGGTGCTCTTGAGTTTTTTAGTTTTTTGATAATGTCTAAGATGTTGTCTCTGTTTTCGAGGTAAACCCACTTCTCAACACAGTGACATTGGTCATTTGTAATGTCCGCAGTGACAGCTTTAAACACTGTTTCAAAGTGTTTTTCCTAGATTGATTGATATTATTCAAGATTTGCTTGTCCAAGGGTTTGTCTGTGGCTCTCAGCAGCTTTATTGTGTTATTTGATGACTTTCAGCCGAATAACGTTTTATTGATTAATTGAATATTGTACTTCATTTATTTTTATATTCTGCAAAATAATCGCTATTGAGATAATTCATGTAACTTGGACCCAGCTACATTTTTTAATAAAGTGCATGCAGTGAATATTGCACGTAATATATACCTGCAATGCCTGTTTTTAACACTACTGTCAAACTCACAATGACCCCCCCCCCTAATGAAGTTTTATGAATTGCTTTGCGGTTTTTGGTGCTGAACACATGAATTCCTCCTTGCTTATGCTTAATTCAAGAAAACGTTTGTGTAAAATAGATGCACTGGATGTAGAGACATCGCGAGAGCCCGCGCTCTCGCGAGATCTCGCTGCAGGCTCAAGCTCCGCCCCCGCGCGCTTCGCGCGCATTACGGGACGAGAGGAGGACGCGATAAGGAGCGTCCTGCGTAGCCCTCCTGCTACGGGGCCCGCTCCTTACAGATCTTGGACAGTGACTCCAGCAATACATTCCCCCAGCCACCTTAGGCCCGTTGGCCCTTAGCATCAAGGCACACACGTTGTGTGCACACTGCATAAAGCTTGTGAGTTAATAAATACCACGTCACAAGATCAGAGGCTCCTGTCTTCATTGAAAGCATTATACTACATAAATTGGCGACGAGGATCACCACCAGGACCCACAGAGGAACATGCAAGGAGCAACGCCAACGCCACCATTTCTCCAAACTCCAGGTAGGCCTGCCATTCCATGGCCACAATGGCAGCCCCTATTCACGACATATGTGGAGGCCCTAGGTGGGGCGGGGTTTTCAGCGGCGAGGCGCAGGGCCATGCTATTAAATGCCCTGGGAGTGGAAGGACAGAGAATATTCGAGAGTCTCACCCCCATACCGGTGGCTGGCGACAATGACGATGTTTTCAAGGAGGCTGTCAGGAGAATCATAAAAAGGTTTGCCAGTAAAGAGAACACAGTGCTCCACCGCATACGCTTCTACACACGAAGGCAAGAAATATCTGAACCAGTTGACGATTACGTCACCAAGCTGAGGGAATTAGCGGCGCTGTGTAATTTTGGCAACAACGCGGAGAGTCTCATATGTGACATGTTGGTCGTCCACACTAACAGCCGGAAAGTCCAAGATAAGTTTATTGTCGAAAAGGAACTGCAGTTGGAGAAAGCGATTGAGATCGCCAGGGCAGTCGAGGAAACGGCGGGAAGACGTAAGGAGCTTACTGGGGCCCAGAGTTCTGCAGAAATACAAGCAGTGGGTTTCCATGCAAGAAAAGAGAGGCTGGCTGCTGACACGAAAGAAGGGAGAGGGAACAGAAAAGAACCCCTAAAGTGTCACAGGTGCACCAGCACGAAACACCTGGCGTTTGACAGGGAGTGCCCGGCCAGAGACAAGGAGTGCTCCATTTGCAAACGCATTGGCCATTTCTCCATTGTGTGTCGGTGGAGGAACAAGAAAGTCTCCAGCCTCAATGCAGATCGCAATACGGAGAAAGAGTCATCCTCAGAAGATGAAGGTAGACCCACTGTCATCATGGTTAACAGCACAAGAGCGAGGAGAGAGAAGCCTCATTGCGTGATCAAGATTGATGGCATGGAAACAAAGGTCATGGCAGATTCAGGGTCCGATCTAACGATCATTCCCCTTCGCACGTATAAGGACATGGTGGGGAAGGAAAAGGTGCAAGTGCTATTAACGAAGCACAAACCCACGGTGTTTGGAGGGGCGTCAGTCGAACTGCTAGGATATATCAAAGCCAAAGTGGAATTCAAAGGAAGGGAAACCACGACCAGGGTCTATTTCAGTCACGAAGGCCCAGCAGTGCTAGGGTGGGACGACCAAGACAAGCTGAAAATCAGACTGGATCCCAGCACCGAAGAACAAGTCCTGTCGGTCAGGGTGACGGGAGGACCTGTTGTCAAAAGCGACTACCCAACACTTTTCTCCGAGGAGCCGGGGCACATCAAGGGTTTTCTGCACAAAATAATACTGAAAAGGAATGCGGTCCCTGTAAAGCACCGAGTGAGGCCAGTACCAGCCACGGCAAGGGACATCCTTAGAAGTCAGTTGGAAAAGATGAAAATGGAGGGCGTCATAGAAGAAATCGAAGCATCTGAATGGCTGAGCCCTGTCGTGCTCATAAAGAAACCCCAATCACAGGAACTCAGGGTATGCATAGACCTACGCAGCTTAAACTTGGAAGTCATCACAGATAACTACCCCCTTCCAAGCATAAACGAACTCATTCTGTTAATGAAAGAAGCCAGGATATTTTCAAAACTGGACATGAGGAATGCATATCACCAAATACAGTTACATGCCGAATCGAAACCCCTCACGGCATTCATCACTCCATTTGGCACATACCAATTCACCAAAATGCCATTTGGGTTGTCATCAGCAGCGTCGGCGTTCCAACGCATGATGGATGTCTTGCTGAAGAAAGTTAAAAACGTGGTGTACTTCCAGGATGACATCCTTGTGTATGCGGAGGATGAACAAACGCACAACGCCACGTTAAGGATTGTCCTAAACAAGCTACAAGAAGCAGGGGTGCGGTTGCGCTATGAGAAATGCCTGTTCAGAGTGAAAGAAGTTGAATACTTAGGATATAAGATTTCAGAAAAAGGGATCAGTCCCAAACAGAATCTCATGCAAGCAATCATTAAAGCACCGGAACCAATCAGCAAAGAGGAAGTAAGGTCATTTCTGGGGCTGGCTGAGTACTATGCGAAGTTCATACCGAAGTTTTACGAAACCATGGCACCCCTTTGCGATGTACTCAAAAAAGGGCTCGGAATTTGTATGGCAAGAACCCCAAAAGACAGCGATGGTGAAGATAAAACAGCATATCATAGATGCACCATGCCTTCAACCGTTTAATCCGACGTGGGTAACAGTCGTCACCACCGACGCCAGTGCTTATGGACTGGGAGCAGTGCTAACACAAAAGAAAGGCGACACTGAACACGTTGTGGCCTTTGCATCAAAGGCATTATCGGAGGCGGAACAGAACTATTCCACCATTGAAAAAGAAATGTTGGCCTGCGCATGGGCGGTGGAACATTTCAGGACCTATGTATGGGGCACCAAATTCAAGTTGGTGACTGATCATAAGCCCCTTATCCATATGCTTAGCCCGGGAGGCACAAAAGTATCCACGCCCAGATTGGCACGCATTGCAGCCAAGCTGCAAGAGTACACGTTTGAGATCCAGCATATCTCAGGCTGGAAAAATTCACAAGCCGACTGCATGTCGAGACTGCCGGAGGGTAAGGATAAAGCCACCACGTTCCTCCACGGAGAATGCATAGTTGCATCCATTATGGACTTGAGAGCGCCAGATTACCTGGAACTCAGTGAGAGACACTGGGAAGAGGAAGATGGGAAAGACCCCACCATGGCCATGATCCGCAAATGGACCAAGGAAGGTTGGCCAAGTGAAAAGGCGTTACCCGAGGGCATGAGACCCTAATGGAAGGTTTCGGACGAACTATCGGAAACGGAGGGGATAATCATGAAGTCAGACCAGATTATTCCTCCCACAGGAATGAGAAGAATCATCCTAGGTAGAGCCCACGCGGGCCACTTGGGAAACACCATGACCCGTCGCAGAGTGAGAGAAGCCTACTGGTGGCCATCCATGGACCAAGAAATTCGATCCATGATAGAACGTTGCCATGAATGCCTCAACAGCGACAAGAGACTCAAGGTCCGCCAAGCACCCCTAATACCCACAGAAATTCCAGAAGCTGTGTGGTCAAAGGTCGGCATTGACTTCATAGGGCCTTTGGAAGCAATGGCACCCGACCACCGGTACGGCATAGTACTGGTCGATTACCTATCCAAGTGGGTGGAGGCCGCGTTCGTCCCGAACATAACCACGGCAACCGTTATAGAAGTACTTACAGCAATTTTTCAAAGGGAAGGCCTCCCCAAGGAGGTAGTCACAGTCAACGGGGTGCAACTAGTCTCAAAAGACATGGAGGAATTCTTAAAAAGGAATCACATAAAACAAAAGAAAGCGGCCCTGTATCACCCCCAAGCAAATGGGCTTGTTGAGAGGGCCAACAGGTTCATAAAAGGCGCCATCCAATTGGCAACAGCTTCGGGCATGGACCCGCTCAAAACCACCAAGGAGGCCATAGCAGCCCACAGACTCACACCAAATGGGATCACCCAAATATCCCCGTTCAAAATGTTGAGAGGGAGGAGTGCGGCATCCACGCTGATCCCACCATGGTTGTCGAAAATACGAGAAGATGAAGCGGTGGACATGGCAGAAGTAGTCTGGAGAATCGAAAGCGATAAGGCACGCATGAAATCATGGAGTGATCGGAGAAGAAGAACCAAGCAGACGTCAGACATCGGAAAGGGAGACTTGGTTAAAATCCAGTTACCGAAGAAAGATCAAAGCACAGGGTCTCGGTTTAGCCGACCCATCAAAGTGATTCACAAAGGAGCAAACCACATCCGCACGGAAGACGGGCGATCGTGGAATCTTGAAAGAGTGGCACTATACCAGAAGAATCGAGGAAGAGCGAAGACCCCAGAGAGATCACAAACGGAAACCGAAAGAGACTATGGAGCAGGCGCAGAAAGAGAACCAGAAAGAGACGACAGAGAGAGGGTTGAAACCGAGGTTGAACCGGAAGCACTGGGTGCAGATCCCAATCAGGAGCAACAAGAGAATTGCACACAAACTGATGATCGTCCCAGAAGGGAACACAGAAGACCGGTGAGATATAATGACTATGTTCTACAATGAGTTCGGTGTGCGTTGAAAAAGGGAGATGTGTAGAGACATCGCGAGAGCCCGCGCTCTCGCGAGATCTCGCTGCAGGCTCAAGCTCCGCCCCCGCGCGCTTCGCGCGCATTACGGGACGAGAGGAGGACGCGATAAGGAGCGTCCTGCGTAGCCCTCCTGCTACGGGGCCCGCTCCTTACAGATCTTGGACAGTGACTCCAGCAATATATTCCCCCAGCCACCTTAGGCCCGTTGGCCCTTAGCATCAAGGCACACACGTTGTGTGCACACTGCATAAAGCTTGTGAGTTAATAAATACCACGTCACAAGATCAGAGGCTCCTGTCTTCATTGAAAGCATTATACTACACTGGAGTTTCATTAAATCATATATCGGTCGGCCTCAGAAGGCATTTTTTTTATTGTACGTCATGTATTTTAAGCCACATTGTTGCTATATATTTGTATGATGTTTCAATGATAACACGCGTTTAGGGTGAGCCTTACCATAACATATTTTGTCAGCATTTGTAGCATGAATTATTTTTAGCGCAATCTACATACACAGACTGTACGAAGTTTATGACGACGGTGTCGGCCGCACATATTGTATTTGTGTATTTCTACCGAGGACATCCCCCTTGTCGTAAAACCCGGGTACCTCCCTGTGGTCATTTCCGGTTTCTTTAAAAGTGCGACATTTGCCAGCCGAGCGTTAACAGCCGCCTACAAAGCTCCAGGAAGCAGTAATGAATGGGCAGGCTGACATTGGGGCGACTACTGGTCAACACCCCTTGGTTCTCTGCGCCTAAGTAGCCACGGGAGCCGTGGTTGCTGCTGCCCTGAGGCCTCACCCACCCCTGCTACGCGCTGCACAATGGAGCCCCGAGGTGTAAGCATCGCTCGTCAGACACAGTACACATGTTTGCATTTATAAACTCTATCGCCATGGGCATGGGACCATTTCAATTAGGGAAATCGCAACTGTTTGTTTATCTCCTCAAGCAGCCACGCATTGATTGTCGATCAGATATATGAGTGCGTGTGTGTATATGTCTGTATGTGTTTCCATTGTGTAGACTAGAACGCGAGGTCTACAGGATGTGTAGCCTAGAAGCAAATCACACGAGTTTAAAATAAAGTTGATCTACCCGCCCTAACTTCACAATGCCACAAGTTACCCCCGTCTTTATTTATACCAAAAGCAATGGATATTTGCCAAGATGTTAGCTTCGGTGTGCTTCTGCACCCCTCCCAATCTTTTCCTCAGTCCTCCCTTTTTATTGATTTAACAAAATATTGTAGCATTTCTAAAACAATAACTAACCGGCAGAATTATCCCTGGATAATGCTCGCTTTTTACTGACCCCAGCAAGGTCAAAGGTTGAGTTCATTGAAAGCTTCCGCCTGCACACGCATCTGAACAGTATTCGATTTAACCACTTCGCTCTGTTACTTGTTCATAGCCTTTTAGAATATTCTCCACATGTGCTCAGTCCCAGCCCTTCAACCTCTGCTTATTCTCCTTCACCTGTGCGTTTTTTGGGGATGTGATTTTATTTTTTAGGAATGGGCACCATTCTCTAAAATGAAGCTGAAGTAGCAAGATTGCAGTTCAGGTAGACACGTTCTCGCGGGTGCAGGCAGGGTTGCTGTCAGTGGTGTCTCCAGGAATCAAATTTAGAGGGGGCACAGAAGGGCGCACCGGCAAAAGTAGGGGGGCCACCCGAAAAAGGACGATTTGGACAAAGTGAAACTAGGGGGGTAAAATGGTGCATTTCTACAGCACAATGCTTGAGGGAAGCTGGATACAAAGACATTTACAAGCAAATTTGTAGGAAAAATGTAATATTCTAACAATTCCGATGCCAGGGTGTCAACAGTAAGCACAATGCCAGTTAGGCACCATAGGTCGGAGAAAATGACACCCATTTTAATATTGTGCCAGGATATCGTGCCGTACACAGCATTGGGTTCTTAAGTGCCATAATATTATACAATTGGTTACAAGGTGTTGCAACCAAAATGCCAGGTTACTTCAAAGTATACATTATTGTTGCCCAAACGCTGCAGGGTGCTGTCAATTAAGGGTGACCCATGTTGCTCTATTACAGGGAGTTGCTAACAAAAGTGGCAACCTGCCAGAATAATTGTGTAAATACGCCATGGTTCTCTTAAAAACTGTAATGTTCAGAGCAATGTGCCAGCCTGCCACTTAAGCATAGCCTTGCACATTTCAAACAACTTAATCACAGTCAACATAATGCCAGTTCCAATAGTGAAATGCCATCCTTGCCCGGCCATGCCCCGGTATGGCATGTTCTGATGTAAGTTCAGCCCCAAATCCGTCAGTAATACCATCACATGCCTGGCCAGCCACCATACGTAATGTATAGGGTCTGATATTATAAGCCAAGTGCAGCCTCAAATGCCCATATAAAGCCATGTTCTGGTTGGTCGAGTCACCATATGTAGGGTAAATCAAAACGCAAGTGACACAACAGTGCCAAGAGCACAAGCTCTATACGTGGCATCCTGCCCCCAACACCAAGATTGCAAGCCCCATACCTGGCATCCGGCCCCCCACTAGCCCCATACCTGTCACCCGGCCCCCCACTACTCAGCGCACAAGTCCCATACATGGCATCCTGTCCACCACCGCTCAGAGCTAGAGCACAAGTCCCATGCTTGGCATCCTGCCCTACACCTCCAAGACCACAAGACACATACCTGTCATCTTTTTTTTCCGAACAACCAGAGCACAAGCCTGGCATCGTGCTCCCCAACAGCCAGAGCACAAGCCCATACCTGGCATCCTGCTCCCCAACAGCCAGAGCAGAGACCCCATACCTGGCATCCTGCCCCCGCCACCCACCAAGAGTCCAAGCCCCATACCTGGCATTCTTTTCCCTCCACCCAGAGCACTAACCTTATACCTGGCATCATGCCCCCTACCAGCAAGAGTCGAAGCCCCATAGCTGGCGTCCTGCCGCTAACAGCCAGAACAGTAGCCCCACACCTGGCATCCAGCCTCCAACCCCCCCCCCAGAGCACAAGCCCTATACCTGGCACCCTCCCCCATATCACCAAGAATGCAAGACCCATACCTGTTATCTTGCCGCTCCAACAGAGCAGAAGCCCCATACCTGGCATCCTGACCACCAGCACCCATGCACAAGCCCATATCTGACATCCTGCCGGCCAACATACTGAGCAAGAGGCCCCATACCTGGCATGCTGCCCAACACCAAGTGCCCAAGCCCCATACCTGGCATCCTTTTCCCTCCACCTCGAGCACAAACCTTATACCTGGCATCCTGCCCCCACTACCAAGATTGCAAGCCCCATACCTGGCAATCTGTCCTTTACCACCCAGAGCACAAACACAATACCTGGCACCATGCCCCCCTATCACCAAGAGTCCAAGCCCTATACCTGGCATCCTTCCGCCAACAGCCAGAGCACAATCCCTACGCCTGGCATCTTGGCCCCCACCACCCAGAGCTCTAGCCCTATACTTGGCATCCTCCCCCCTCCCCCAACAGACAGATCTGAAGCCCCATACCCAGCATCCTGACCTCCACTACCCAATGCACAAGCCCTATACCTGGTATTCACCCCCACCACTGAGAGCACAAGCCCTATACCTGGCATCCTCCCCCCTATCACCAAGAATGCAAGACCCATACCTGGCACCCTGCCCCTCCAACAGCCAGAGCAGAAGCTCCATACCTGGCATCCTGACCACCACCACCCATGCACAAGCCCCACACATGGGATCCTGCCCCCACTCCCACCAACAGCCAGAGCAGAATCCCAGAACTGGGCTCCTGTTGGTCCCGAGGTGTCAGCCCGGACGGAAGTGCATTCCCCTTCTGTTCTATGCTGTCTTTCTCCAAGAGCGGCAGCCAGCGCAACACCATGATCCCACACCTGCTTCCTGGGGAGGGGGGCACAACATTTTGTAGGGGAGGCAGGTGACCGGCCCTTGCCTCCCCCTAGAGACGCCACTGCTTGCAGTGCAGGCATGGTGAATATCAGGCATGCAGCCGATGAAGGCTGGCTTCCAACTGATTCAGTCAAGGTTGCAGGTGAGGCGGGAAGGACTGTGACTGAGGCTGGAAGGGATTCAATTGAAAAGGTCAATAGTGCAGTTGAACCTAGCAGGATTGCCCCCATTGCAGAGGGATTGTGGTTGTGGATTCCTGTGTTGCAACTGAAACGTGTAAATTCACATAAGGCCTTGCGACTGCAGTTGAGACAGTTTATATTAATTAAACTAAGGCACTCATTTCAACACGTCATTACCACATACAGCAATTACTGTTGCCATGTGGTAATGCTTGGTTCCACACATTATGCTTGGTTTACTGGCATACTGGCAGCTTTTCTGAACTATTCAAGGATTATTTCGACAAATCAATATTGAATTGTTATTTTGTTAATGCGTTTCCACCCTTCTTCTGCGGGCAGACATGTATTGCGTGCAATAGCGGATTATGCCGCTACTGTACCTTTTTTGCACCTATGGGTTAGCATTGATCCTTCTGTGCATTGCAGAGTAAAGAGGATGAGAAGGCGGGCCTCAAGGATGCCCATTTATTTACCTCTTTTGTGTGATTCCCCAGCCATTTTTTCCTTTGAAGTCAAGGGGTGTGCTTGTGCATCACCCCTTCACTATAGGAAAAAGAAACTTTAAAAATATTTAATGAGATATTTTAACTCTTAACGAAGAGGTATTTGCTATATTAAAACATATATTGCTATTATAGAAAAATTAAAAATATTCTGTCTTTCTATGGAATACTGCAGGGGTCATATTCTGGAGGATGTTAAAAACTGGTGGTATTGTAATTGCCGCCTGTGGTACTGTTCCCACCATATGGTCTCTCGCCTGCTAAACACAAGGGATGGGGGATTGTGGGTTGGACTAGCTGGAATTATGAGGGGTTCTGGACCCAAGGCAATTGTTTTGGGCTACAGGGGCCAGCATAGCAAGGGTCGACATTGGAAGCCGACATCACTCGGAAAAGTGTTTGGCTGCGATCAAACTTTATACACCAATGACTAGAATTAATGACTACAGGCCAGTATGACTCCAGGCAGTACCAGCAACAAGCCCACGAAAGTAAATGCACAAAATCATCAAGGACATCAAAAACACTATGTCATGGAGCAACACTCCTATACCATCGCAAAAGTAATGCGACTACATCACGGATCATCTAAGAACCAAAATAAGCACAATCCAACAGGCCATCGGCGCATCCCCCTTCAACACAAACTATACACTACCAGATGTAGGATGCACAATAATAAGTGCAGTACTCAACCATTTTGAACCAATCTCTGAAGACAGTTTCAACACGTTGCTAAAGGAGACCAACATGGCCGGATCTCCCAATGACCCTTGTCCACCAGATGTCTACAAAAAGCTAATCGCCAATGAAATACCAGCAACGTACAGATCTGCCTAAGGCAGGAAAAACAGACGACCCTACTAACTAAAGGTTGATATCAACCATACCCTATCCTGCAAAATCTTGGCAAAATCTTGGCAGAGAAATATTCAACCACATGTAATCAAATCGACTTCTGGACCAATCAAGGTAGAGTTTAGATCAATGAGAGCAACAGAATCCAGACTCTTCTCCATATGGGATGACCTAAAGATGAATACTTACAACAACACACAATCTACTCTTATATTACTGGACATATCAGCAGCTTTCGATACAATCCGTCACACAACCTTAATGAAAAGACTAGAAGAATCTGGCCTCTGTAATCCTGCACTTAAATAGCTAAAATCCTTCCTTACTCATAAAACAGAAAGAATGTACTTTCACCTCCACAAGAAACGCCAACTGTGGTGTACCAAAGGGATCAAGTCTCTCACAACTTCTCTTCAATATTTACATGACCCCGCTCGTGAAGTTTAGCGAAAATCATGGATTTACATGTTACATCTATGCCAACACTACCCAACTAATCTTTAGGATGATGACGAACAATAATCCTGACAACTTCCTCAATAAATGCCTCAACGGAATAAACGTCCGGAAGACCAATAACAACCTAAAATTAAACCCAACCAAAATAATCATCACTCACAAATGACAACCAACCACAGGCATCACTCGCCTGGCTGCAAGGAATGGGAATAAAACCAGAAACCTCTGCAGTAATAACACATCTGGGATTACTCATGGACAGTGTACTCACCCTAGACCCACAGATCAATGCAATAGTTACAAAATGCTTTTATGACGAGGTTCAATTAGAGGCATCCACCCATGTCTACATTTCCCACACTGGATCCTCGTCATAATCTCACTTGTACTGCCAAGAATAGATTACACAAACAGCCTATACCCGGGAATGCCCAACACCCCACCTCACCAATAAATAACTATACATCCAAAACACAGTGGCAAGACTCCTTCTAAGATTAAACAGGAGAGAACAACTCACCCCGGCCGAGAGGAGCCTATACTGGTTACCGGTAAAAAAAATCGACTTCAAAGCTATCTGCCGTGGAGCATTACATGTACATGAAGCATAATTCCTTCATTCAAAAATCATGCAATATCACCCAAGAAGGACTTGGAGATCGACTAACAACATGCTCATAGAAACAAGGCACTAAGAAGAAGAAATACAGAGGAACTGCCTTCTCTATCCTCATAGCCAAGCTAAGGAACGCGTCCCCAAAAGAAATTCAAACGAAAGAGGACCATTTGACATTTTGGAAATAGCTAAAAACCTGGTTATTCAACACACCAGGCTAGAGACGGATCCACTTATCCGAATACGGCATATATACTTGAGCAAGGCCCCCACTATACTCAAGGCAGTCCAACAGCAATATTAACACAAGAACAAACAGACGTTCAAGGAACAACACATTACACAACCAAACACCTTCCACCACTAACAATAATTCTACACTTCCCCAAACCATCTGCAAACATCCACCTGCAACGCACAAACCCTCTATCCCTCAGGCATACAACCCTGAAACACAGTCCCTGCATGAAACACCACAAAGCACAGAGATAACTCAGCCGTGCAGATGCCAACAGATAAAGACAAATCCGTTTGTATTCTCAGGCTATCAGGAGCAACGCATGATACAAAACTCCAGCAACATAACATAACACAACATCTAGACCAACTGGAAAATGTTTTCTTTGCCCTAGACTCTTGCCCCCACCTGGGTATTGCATGAAATGAGCACTGCATTTCTCCCACTACTTTTGCTTCCACCCAGCTGGGTGTCCCCGCAGGGTGCATCAGATTATCCTGAAACGGCACCCTGACTGTGCATCACACCTGGTTACACTTTGTGGGTGCGCTGCAATATTTCCTTACAGTGCCAAAGCCGGTCACAGAGGCATTTCAAACCTAAGTGCCTATGATGGTGGGTTCAGAGGGTCCATATATTGTATTTTGTTACGTGCTCTGCCCGAGCGCTTCTTGGTGAGTGGATTGTCCTATACTGATGTGTATGATGGCTCACCCCAACCAAAAGAATCTGCAATTCCAGCATTCGGCATGTTGTTCTTCATATCTAGGCATGCACAATATTTCTGCATCATGGCTGAAGCCGCGCATTCTAGATGCTCATGAAATGTGGGTGTCCCAACAAGGACGAACTGCATAGTTGCACTGTGCCCTGTGGTTTTCACAGCTATGCACCCCAAAAACAAATACTAACAATCTCCTACTCACCCATCCTCACTCGCCATAGACTGACCAACCACACCACAAATAGCTAGAGAAAACATGCTCATTAAAAACGCTCCGAAACACCACATCCCTCGACCACGTCATTAGCGCCTCACCATTTAATCGCCCCCCTCCCCGCAGATCTAACACCGGATGGCTCTCATCTGGAAACAATAAGCCTCCAGTGTGCACACCATAACCCACCTAGGAAACACACCCTCAAAGACGCCAGTTACTTCCGTTTCTCCACACACCACCAGCCAAGCCCAATGCCTTGTATTTTCCTTCTTCTTCCTTAAACAGCCCATCCCCAGCTTGCCTTTCAGATCCACCAGAGCGCCTGGAGGCCATGCAAATGGTAGCCGTCCGAGGTAAACACAACATAACCTAATTTCCGTTCTTTCCATTCACGTGGTCACTCATTTCCTGCTTCCTTCCATTTCTCTTTTCCTCCTTCCTGTTTCTACCCTGTCTCTTCCCATCTTCTTTGCTTTATTTTCCTTTTTCTCCAGCCGACTAAGGTCTGGTGATCCCAGGGCAGGGACAGACAAGGATAGGTGCTTTGAGATACTACTACAGTGGTGAATCAGCACACTATAAAAGGTCAATAATTAATTAAGACTCATAATGAGGATCCCAGTTTGTAACAAGGCCACCCTGCACAAAAATGGAACTCGTTCTTGTAGCACTCCATTTAATGTATGATTCATAAATTGTGAGGGGATGTTTCTGTTGGCTCCACTGTCTTCCAAACTGAGGGTGAGGCTCGGACACGGTTCAGAGACCTGGGACTCACAATGGCGCCCTTTGTTCACACTCATGTTGCCGGAATATCTGCAGGTGTGCCCGCCCTGAGGGGAAAGCCTGCCCTGCGCCTTTCAGCAGCATCTTTCACAGTGCCCCCTTCCACTGAAGCTTGGAAGAGAGCCATCACTTATTAAACGAGATTACAAACCCGGTGAGTCAGAGACATCAAATGCTAGGGAGCTTGGTTCTAAAAGGATGAGCTGGCAGGAATCCAGCACCAGCAGCAGTTCTGTTCTCTTTATCCTACAATGTGGAGGGTGTGGAGGGTATGGAAGGAAGGAGACATAGCTAGCAGAGAACACAGGGCTGAAAGTGGGCTGGGGCTAGCCAGGCCAGAGCCCTAGCAGTCTCAAAACGTTTCTCCTGAGCCAGGGCTCCTTCTGCCGTTTCCCCTTACTAGGCCCCCAGTGCCGTTCCCCTTAAGTGTGAGTCACAGTCCAGAGATGCACAGGGACCAGTGCCCAGCAATTCGTTGAGAAGCTTGCTCTCTGTTAAGAGCTGGCCAAGCACCACACTCAAAGATGAGCCTATCCAAAGGAGTATCCAAAGGAGTATATATGGCTCATGGTAAGCAGGCATTTTGCTGTTAGGGTGAGTGCTTTGACTGACACATGAAATGAACACCGCACCCTGCATGCTTTACATGGTCAAACAGATGCCATTCTTAACATAATATCACAGATACAATATGTGTAATATTCAGAAATCTGTGGTCATTCCTATGCCCCCAAAACTTTCTTTAATTTTAAGCAAAGCGGCCAGGGTCTCCCTCCCCTTTCAGGTGGGTGATTTACCCACTGCCTGAAGTGTTGTTTATGCACTGAGAGAGGGCCTTTTAACTATAGAGAGCAATTTATTCACAAAGAGGTTATTTAGAATACGCAGGCACGATGCAAACAAGGTCACCAGTGACCATGTTGAGTGACCCAAAGTACATGTTTGCAGGTTCTCATGATGGATTGTTTGGGACTTGTGGCCGCAACCTGAACACTTTTGGACATGCCCCCTCGTTAGAGCCACCTCTCGAATTAGCATCCGTGCTCAGGGGAGTTGCTAGGTCTGGAAATGATCCGGGGCTAAACTGATGTCGGAACTGTCAGGACTGGGGGCTAGCTAGTCTTTTGGCTGTAGCTCCTGAGATTCTATCTGGGGCTACAACCAAAAGATCACGGGCTATAGCCCCCTTAGCCCTCCCCCCTAGAACTGTAGGAGGATAGGTATCAGCAAAGGCAAGGGGTACATTTGTCCAGTGAGGGGCTACAAGGGACTTCATACACAATGGAGCTCATGTTCAATTGGGGAGTAGCGTGAATGGAAGGCAGAAAAGTCTTGAGTAACATTTTACTGCTTTCATTCATGCCATACCACCATTTTAATCATTGGTATGGCGGAGCGGATGAGCAGAACGCAACTTGCATTTTCACCGCCTCTCTTCCTTTTCACCATAAAAATGCTCCAACATTTGAGGCAGCATGGATTTTCATGCCGGCCCAAATGCTGGAGATCACAATGGGGTCTGTCTGCTTTATGCACCAGCATAAAGCAGGCAGACGTCATAGGGATCCATTGTACACGCTGCCTGCCATGCTCATATGGCATTCAGCATATACAATTACAAATAACGGCTGCCCGACATACTTGCATGCCAGACACCATTTATTTGTACTTGTGAAGCATGGTAAGCAGTGTCCACAATGAAAATTAAATGCTGCCCGGCATGCAAGCATGTCGGGCAACTTTTACTGACTTTGCATGGCAGTGTGCCAAAGTGCAGGGCAAAAGGCGGCATACACAGGTGCCCTTCAATTCCACACTCTTCAATGCAAATGATGAACAATTGATGGCGGGGAGCCACCGACATGTATGGCATGGCGGACAGCGTTTATTTGTAATTGTGAACACTGTTTACCATGTGTGCATGTTAAGCAATGTTCACAATGAAAATGAAATGCTGCCCAACATGCCATACACGTCAGCGGCTCCTCACCACCAATTGTTCATCATTTGCATGGTGGAATGTAGAAGTAAAGTGTCAACATGTCAGGCAACCTTTGGCCAGCTCCCACTGCCTGTTTGCCTGTTTATCATGTGCGCCGTACATAGACGTCTTCTGCTACAAACAGGTAAGGGGATAGGGATTGGGCTGCGCCTCCTAAATTCTGCCACTACCTTATTGCTTTATCACTATTTGCTTTCTTGCCGCTGTGTAGAAATCTCTGTGCATTCCAAAGCTTGCAATGTGTTGCATTTAGATGATTTCCCTGAATAGTCATGTATTGCATTTAGTTGAATCTCAAGGGCAGCCAATGTATCGCATTGAGATTAATTTTAAGCGTAACCAATGTATCATATTTATTTATTTATTTAGTCATTGTTTGCTTGTTGGGCGCTCATACAGCAAATAAATTCTGTTTCAACATGCGATTGCAGTACAATAAAAAAATACAGTGGGGTAAGGGACGGCCGAACCTACTATGCCTTGTGAGTATTCAGAACATGCATGTGCAGCAACGAAAAGGGTAGTCGGGTTGGTGCTGGGGTGTTGAGTTTAAGGGCAGCCAATATATAGCATTGAGATGAATTTTTAAGGGTGCCAAAGTTTCACATTTAGATTAATTTGAGGGCAGCCAGTATATTGAATTTAGATGCATTTTTAGGGGAGCCAATGTATCGCATTTAGATGAATTTCGTGGGCAGCCAAAGTATTGGATTTAGATTAATTTAAGGGTAGCCAATGTATCCCATAGATGAATTTTGAGGTCAGCCAATGTGTTGCATTTAGATGAATTTCGCACCTTTCAGCTCCCTCCACTACCTGCACTAGCCTGAGATACATTGCACAACACCATAAGAATGCAGCTATCCGCCACGATAGATGCAGTCTATCTGCACACATAATATTCCCCCCTACTCTCACACACTCTCCAGACTATCTTTCAGCACCCTTCCACTACCTACACCACACTAACAAACATTGCACAACCCCTTTGCCATAATAATGTAGCTATTGCCCATGATAAAATTTGGTCTAGCTGCACACATAATGACTCTTCAGCTCCTGCATACTCTCCAGACTACCTTTCAGCACCCATCCACATGCCAGCTAGTCCTGGGTGTCTAGCAGGGATGTGGGCACCCCTACCTACCTTCATATTGGCTAAAATGCATGCACACATTCTACAAATCTCTGATCAATTTCCCCTACCTGGACTTCGGTCCCCCCAAGGGCGTTCAACATACAGCGTGTTGGGACCATACCAATGGTGAAAGGCGCTATACAAATGACTGATGATGATGGTATAGTGGTATTTTTATGCTGCAGCTCTTAATATCAACTCTTTCAGATACGGTTTGGGAATTCTGCTGTTGCTGCACTAGTGCCAGTTGCCTCTTCACATGACAATCTCCCCATTTGCAGGCTTCTTGCATGGCAGGTCCTTATTGGGAGGGAGTGGCTGTATCATGGAGGGGCAGCAGACTTCCTCTTGATAAAGAAGTGTGCATGCATGTTGGTGCCGTGATGCCACCCTGCCAGCGGGCAAACATATGCTGTGATTCTGCCCGGCATGCTAGCGACTTATCAGGGCCTCTCGATAAATGCCTCGCCTTTCGGAATACCTGAGGTGGATTGTGGGGTGGGCAGATTTTCTGGTCGTCTCAGGCGGCATGCCGGTGGTGCAGCAACAAGGGTTCCTTAGATGAAGAGGTCATGAAGACATGCCAGGGATCAGGTTTCAAGCGGGGCGCTGCTGGCACTGAGGCAATACCTTTTAGTGTCTTTTTGATTTACATTTCATATGCATGCTTACCTGTTAAAAACACAATAGGCTCCCTAGAGACAGCCTACAAATATAGAATAAGTAAGACTCTCTTCCTTAAGAGTAGAACGGAAGAGAACATGTATCCCAGTTGCTATGACAACTCCAACTCTACTGAAGCCCAGCTCAATGCACAATTAGCTTTTAAACTCATGTCACTGATTCATAGCAAATAGGCCTCTATACCTACAAACAATACTCCATGTTCTGTGGATATGGGGATGTGCTACCGTAATATGCAGAAACGCGATTCAACCAGATGACCCTGATAGCCACTGATTTTTTAAAATGTATGCTTCTATTGCAACCTCATTAAAGGACCCTGTGTTATGGCAGCTCTTCAGGGAGCAATCTGCTGACTCATTGACCAGGAGCATTGTGAAGAGGGAGAACCGCGTGTGGCCCTCGTGACCCCCACCCAACTCTCAACCCAAAGACAGAGAAACGAGAGATGCACATCACTCCTGGGCCCTTCCTCGCCATCGTTGATGTATCGAAGATGTGAGAAACGTTATTCACTCAGACAGCCATTTAGACGTACCTGACGGATAACGTGGAGGAGATACAGTTGTCATTGAGCGAACAAGTTGACTGATTACAACCTTGAAGAAGCTGATGACGTCACCACTGACATCATTACATAGTTGCATTAGACATGAAGCATATAGGCATCCATGCACAAAGCTATACAAACACTTTAGTTTATTGCGGATAGACACAAAGTAAATGCTTATGACTCATATAGGTAGAGGACCGACACACTCACACAAGTATATCTTCAGCTATGCAGAAACAGCAAGATGCCTAAGAATACGTACAACTAGTTTGCTCATGCTTAATTGTGACTAATGTGAATGGCCATAAACAAAGATGCAAGCCATAGGTGCATTGAAGTTTATGGGGAAAGCAAGGCGAACTTCAGACCACAGGGAGACGCTGACAGACTTATCCAGATGAAGCATACAGACAAAGCTTCCAGTGCAGAAACTGTGCACAGTGTCGCCAAGGAATGAGGGGGTTGTGCAACAAACACCCCCTGCCATAATCAGCTCCACAGTCCAGCACAAACACACACACATACACACTGATTGCTGTCAGACAACACTAAACCAACGTCACAAATATCAATACTATGTGACTTCAATTTAGGCCTCTCAGCCCCTAATGACCAGGCTGCCAAATCCCTGGAGGAATCACTAAACTAATTGAATTTCACGCAGAGAACTAACAACCTACCCACATAAAAGGACGAAACTTGGATTGGTTAGCAGACCATAATTGTGCCACGACAATTACCACCATCGAACCACAAACTTGGACTGACCACTCTCTTATTGCTTTTTCCATTAACGCGACCCGCCCAGCCACTGCAACCAAGACCATTGCGCCTCCTCTACTCACTAGAAACAAGCGCAACATCACTGCTGAAAAACTCACCCCTATCTTAATCCCAATACTGAACGCTAACAGCACTGAAGACCCTGAAGAACTAATAGATCTCTTTAATAATACTATGACAATGGCCCTAGACTATATTGCTCCTTTAAAACTCTGTAAGAGTAAACCTTAACACTTGCTATACCCCACATTTGAAAGCCTTGAGATCTGAAAAATGTAAATGTGAAGCGACATGGCAAATCCAACCCTCTAAAGTGAACAAAGTCTTTGTGACGGAAATATCTACACGCTACAAAGCAGAGATTATTAGAACTAAACCGGAAACTTACAACGACAGGATCCAGAATGCCAGTTCCAGCATCAAGGAACTATTCGGAATTCTAAGGGAATTGGAATCACCTATAGCCCCAGTCGATTCTCACCCCAAGAATAAAGATTGGTGCACTGGCATCCAAAATGCCCAGGCCAACAAAATCACCACCCTGCGAAAGAAAATTGCCCTAAAGAGACTTAATTTAAACGGTACTGACACGCATCAGAAACCAGACACCACCGACCTGACTAATACTCTACCAGAATTCAAATTCACCCAAGTCATGACTATGGAGGTCGAAAAAATCATAACATCCCTGAAACCCGTGCGCTGCCAAGTGGGCATCTTCCCAGCCCAAATTATGAAAGATGAAGCGAGAGATCTGACTCTTGACCCTACTATCCCAACAAACTACAGACCAATAACCGCAGTGCCCTTCCTACTCAAAATCATCGACAAAGCAGCCTACATCCAAATCCAGATGTACCTAGAAGCTAATAATCTCTTTGGGCTGAAACAATCCGGATTTAAACCGCTCCACGGCACTGAAACAGCTCTAATAGACTTGAAGACTCAGATAGACCTAATAAAAGACAATAGACAATGTGCACTACTCATTTTATTGGACCTATCGCCTGCCTTCAATCTGAGAGGCCACAAGATTCTCTGTGAGCACCTTTCATCTGCAGCAAATTTCTCACCTGAGGCTGCAACTTGGATCAAGTGCTTCTTAAATAACAGAATGATGAGAGTCTTCTCACCGTCGGATGCTGCCGACCCCACTCCTATCTCTTGCGGAGTGCCACAAAGATCCTGCGTCTCCCCAACACTATATAATGTGTTTACCAAACCTCTATTCGACATCCTCGACCGTATGGGTGTCATCTACACAAACTAATCAGATGACACCCAGATACTGATCCCACTCTCAGGCAACTATGACACAAACATTGGGTCTCATTACGAGTCCGCCGGTCTGGACTTAACGTTGCTGGTATAACCATACCGGCACCATTTACCAGATCAGCGAATTCCAACCATTGCAACCGGAAATACCACCACCAGAAACCGCCACCGCGGACTCAACGCATCCGAAAACTGGGTCGGCACAGAAACCCCCAGTTACCGGCAATACGTAATACTGTGCGCATTACAACTAGCATGGACACGGAAACAACACCATCAAAATGGCAGTAAATCCGTGTACACGGTGGCGGTAATGTCGCCACCGCAGACATGACGTTAAACAGTGCCTGGTGAGCTGAATCAGTCCATAAGTGCACAAAATGAGCCCAGCTGGACCCAGCAGGCCACTGAGAGCATACAAAAGGGCAACACCCACACCCAGGCCAGCTCCAAACACAACTATTCAGGCAGCTGCAGCAGCAGCATTAGGACTGGGGCTATTGAACCTACAGGCAGCACTGCACATGGTGGCAGTAATGGTGCATAGGAGGAGGAGGCGGAGGAGGCACAGATGGCAATTGGCAATCCCTGCACCCATACCTAACCCAATTGTGCAGGTGGCATGACCCTGCAGGCAGCCTGCAATACCCCGCATCAGGGCCTCACCCTGGAACCTCACTCCAGGACAGATACACACATTATATGGGCTGGACCGTCCAACAAGCATGTACATCACCACTATGATCGAGGACGACATCAGCAGCCGCATTGGCATTCCGAATGCAATCCCCCCCTCTCCTGAAAGCTGTGTTGGTACTGCATTTTCTTGGCACTGGAACGTATCAGCACACAGTTGGTGAGCTGCATGGGCTCTCACAACCCTGTTTTTCAAGAATACTGGGGCAGGTACTGGATGCCCTGCTGCGCCATGTGTCGGAACACATCGCCCTACCGCATACACTTGCCCAGGTCATTGCCACCAAGTCGGCCTTCCATGCCATCGCCGCCATGCTAAATTGCATTGGTGCAATAGACTGCGCCCACGTAGAGCTCACAGTACCACGTGCAATGGAGATGGTGTACCGCAATAGGAAACTATACCACTCACTGAATGTACAGATGGTATGTGACGCTGCCCAAGTGATAACACATTGCTGCGCACGTTTCCCGGGGTCAGCACATGACTCAATGGTCCTGCGGAATTCAACACTGCCACGGTACATGGAACGCTATGCTGGACAAACCACATGGCTATTGGGTGAGTACAACTGCCAATGCACAGGCCATGTGAAAGGGGGGGGGGAACCCAGGGCAATGATGTTTGTGAGTGGCCTGCCACAACTGCAAATGCATCACCCCCTGTCCCATGTAATGGACAGTCACCTCGACCCACAATTCACAAAGCTAGACATGACAGGTGGCCACAGTGTGACTATAGACACCCTGCCAAAGGGGTTGCAGAACCAAGACTAGTACAAGCTCATACAACTTGAGCCACTTGATTAAGCCACCCACACTATGCACCACTGCCCCCCCAATGCACATGATGTGTGCACATGACACATACTGCATGTACCACTCATCACAGTCCATTGAGTGGCTCCTCCATGTGTGTACATCACAGCGCAATGGCATACTCGCCACCCACTACTGGGTGCAAGGGCAACTCCATATGCACTGCAAGTTGTTGGGAATGTCCAAGAGCCAATGTCGACATCAATGAACCAAGATTGTGAATCACCCAGTGGTCACACCACTTCCTGGCCCATTATGATTATTGACCAATGACACATGCATGCACTGCATCTGATGAAGACATGTATACCATTAACAATGACATGTCCCCTCCATTTACATCCCGTGTAGGTGATGCAGGATATGCACTCACACCGTGGCTGATGACGCCCGTACGGAGGCCAAGGAACAGGCATGAAGAGGCGTACAACAGGGCACACGTCCGCACACGTGGCATGATCAAGAGGACATTTGGCCTACTGAAGGCCAGGTTCCGCTGCTTGAGCAGATCTGGCGGATCACTGCTGCACAACCCAGTGAAGATGGGCAAAATAGTGCTTGTGTGTGCCATGCTGCACAATCTGTGCATGCGCAGGAACATACCGCTACCCCCAGACACAGAGGATGATGATGGAGTTGATGATGAAGATGGGGATGGGGATGGGATGGCTGCCCCCCCTTTTGGGGGGGCACAAGATGGACAACATGCACGGGATACACTCATTGGCATTTACTTTTGAGAGACAGCACATGAAAAGCATTGCATGTAAATGAAGATGCAGGTAAATAAATGGATTGATTGCAAATGAAATAACGGATGTCCACTCCTGAAAATGTTTTCAAGGGTGATTTATTCAAAACAAAGCAGGATAGAAGGCGTAGTGATGGGATAGCTGGACACCCGTACCCACCCCCCACCCAAACGTACCCACCCCCAACCAGGCCCCTAAACACTACACCCATTATGGACCTCGCCCACCACCCAAATGTACCCACCCCCAACCAGGCCCCTAAACACTAGACCCATTATGGACCTCCCACACCACCCAAACGTACCCACCCCCATACACTCATTGTGTCCCTGAATGTCTCCTGCACAGCCAAACACACATGGCATTATTTGCGTGTGCACTTGTGCACATTGGTGTCCTTGCCAGAGGGCCCTGTCAGACGACTTGAGCGCCTCCGTGGGCTGGCAGTGGTGGAGCTAGATGGGGTGGTGCTGGTGGATGACACTGTTGGTGTCAGTGTTGGCATACGTCCTAAATACACCTGCTGGGCAAGCAACATGGACTCTGCTTTGGTGGATGTGTTACTGTTGCCCTCCCGGACATGGCGTGCCAAGGTCACGATGGTGATGGCAAAACGTCCAATGGTCCTGGAGAGCCGACGCACAGATGTGGAATAACCCTCCCTCTGCTGCCTGGCCTCCTCCCGCTGCAGCCTGGCCTCTTCCAGCTGCCTTTCAAGAAGCTGCGTAAGGGTGGCCTGCTGATCCTCCATCCGCTGCATGCTGGCATTCAGCTCTGCCATGGAGGGGGTTGGTGACCTCATGGACTATGCAGTGAGGGGGGGCTGAACTGGAGGTCATGGAGGGATGATAGGGTCATCCAAGTTGGCCCCCTCCCCCTGGGGCCCTACTTCAGCCTGCAAGGCGGGGCACTGCTATCACTGCATGCAGCCTCCTCCGCAGTGCAGATGGTCTCTGGGATGGGATCTGTGGCCATGATGGGTGGGCATGGCCCTTGTGTGGCAGCAGGCAGCATGGGGATGGTGGCATTGGCTGGTGCATCCGTGCCAGATGCAGCTTGTGGCTATGTTCCAGAGCAGCTTGCGTTGTCCTCCTGGGCAGTGGTGCTGCTTTGTCCACGTGCAGGTGCACATTGCCTCGCCTGTTGGGCGTTGTCGCTGTCACTTTAAATGGCTGTGGGATTACAGAGGGCATTTTGTTAGTTGTGTGCTGGTACTTGATGGGTCCATCAAATGCATCAAGCAGGACGATCAGTGAGCACTTGCATTTACACGCATATGACTGTTGATGCACTCAGGTGTATGTGTCTCTGCTTGTACCCAGTCACGCACTGTGAGCATGTCCAAGGGCCATGTATTGTGGGGGTGTTGCTTCTCATCTGGCTAATGAGTGGGTCCTTTGGGACACTCCTGCCCTGACTGGGGGAGGAAGGGGAGTTATGAGTGTGTCCTTTGGGTCACTCCTGCCCTGACTGGGGGGTTGAGGGGGTTATGAGTGGGTCCTTTGGGTCACTCCTGTCCTGACTGGGGGGCAGGGTTATGAGTGGGTCCTTTGGGTCACTCCTGCCCTGACTGGGGGGGTTTATAAGTGGGTCCTTTGGGTCACTCCTGCCCTGACTGGGGTTGGGTTTATGAGTGGGTCCTTTGTGTCACTCCTGCCCTGACTGGGGGGGGGGTTATGAGTGGGTCCTTTGGGTCACACCTGCCCTGACTGGGGTGAGGGGGGTTATGAGTGGGTCCTTTGGGTCACTCCTGCCCTGACTGGGGGGGGGGGTTATGAGTGGGTCCTTTGGGTCACTCCTGCCCTGAATGGGGGGGAGGGTTATGAGTGGTAACTTTGGGTCACTCCCGGGCTCAAAATGCACTCATGGCTTTGTAATCTGTGCACTTGCCGGCATCTGCAGGTGGGCTCACTCCTGCCTCTGCATCGCCAATGCCATGTATTGCCTCAAGGTGGAGTACACTGCTGCAGAGCTCCTCCCATGACTGCAGTTTTAGTGGTGATGCAGGCCCTCCACCTGTGCCACTGCGCTGCTGGCGGCGTGCAGCAATGAGGTTGCGCACTCTGAATCTGAGGTTGTCCCACCTCTTGTGGCAGTCCTTCACGCTGCATGTTGTGACACCGACTGCTGTGCACTTGTGTGCAGCTTTAGCCCACACCTCCTTTCGATGTTGCTGGGTTGCACGGCGCTGGTCAGCGCTGAAAAGCATTTCTGCATTCTGCACAATGTGGTCCACAAGTACTGTCAGCTCTGCCTCGCTGAAGGGCTGTTTCCGCTGTCTTTGTGCTGAGACCCTGGATGCCATGGAGGTTATTGTTTTTGCCTTCTCAGAGTGGTGATCTGGCCTGTGCTGACTGTGGATGGCAGTGGATTGTGGTTTATATAATGGCTGCCTCTTTCTTTCCGGTTTTTGCGGTCATGGTATTTACGCTTCCGGTGTTTCTGTGTCCGTGACAACGGTGGTGGTCATGTGTTTTGCACTGCTTTTTGAGGCAGAATGTCCATTTCCATGGGTCTTTACGTGGCGACGGTGACACCGGTTCCGCGTTGGTGTGGTGCGCACGACCGGCAGGCTGTAATCGGACGCTCATTCCGCAACCTTGCGGACGCGGAAACTGTGTCACCGTTGTCACAGAATCACCGCATTCCGGGCCGGCAGACTCATAATGCGGCCCAATGACTTACTAAACAAAATATTCCTCGTCATTCAGGCCTGCATGGCCACCCACAGCCTCTGCCTGAATGACGAGAAGACTGAAATTTTCATATTAGGTGCTCCCATTTAGCTAAAAAAACTGAGCCCTAAGTACACCTCATTCAACATTGACGGTAACTTGATCTTAACAGCTAAAGAAACAAAAACTCTAGGATTCCCTCTCGATTCCGCCCTGACTGAACCTAAGGAAACAAGTCAATGCCACAGCGACAGCGACCGCCTATACTTGCTAACTTATTTATGCATGCAAAAACTACCTTTCCATCAACAGCCGCATGATTTTAGCACATGCTCTAATCTTGTCCAAACTCGATTATTGCAATGCACTCTACGCAGGAGCAAACAAACAAGTGCTAAATTAACTCCAAACCCTGCAAAACAACGCCTTAAGAACGGCATTGGGAATTCCAAGAAAGGACCATATCTCTGAAAGAAGAAGGAGCCATAAATGGCTTTCTATCAAGGACAGAATCTACTTCAAACTTGTCTCCATCTCTCACAAATGCCTCAACAATGCTGCCCCCAAATACCTAACAGACAAAATTATTCCTAAAACACCAGCCAGACCCACTAGATCAGCCAATTCATTCTGCATTACTTCACCACGTTTCAACCTAAAAAGAGCTGGAGGCACCAGCTTCCCAGTACAAGCAGCATCAGCATGGAATGCACTCCCGCTTAACCTACGTTCTGACCTACACTTCCATGGCTTTAGGCTCAGTAATAAGAAATGGCTCCTCAACAAAGACAACACTGGCCTTCAGGGACGGAGCTTGTAAATTAGGACTTACCTCACTTACTGAGCTTGCAACTTAGGTTCTCCTATGTTCAAGTACTAAATTCTTATCGCATTCATGTGTATCTTGCACCAAGTTCCAATGTAATGCCTGTATGTATTCTAAGATGTCTTGCATAGTGCCCTGATACCTTAGGGTGTGGCACGCTGTATAAATAACAAACAAACAAACTGTCACACATAGCATGCACTCCCTCATTCAAATGTGCACACTTCATAATACACTCACTTGTTACACACAAAACATACATCCATACATAACCATATTTAAATGAAGTTTCTTCCCAGCGCTCGAGCTCCCGCATATCATGAACAGGAACTAGAAAGCAAAGCGCACTTCCTGGTTCCTGCACATGCGCGCAAGAACTGGAGCGCTGTTGACAAAGCACCCTGTTTTGTTTCTATGTGTAGGGAGGTGTAGGAGCGACATTAAGGGATTAATGGATCCATTACATAGTCTACACTAGAAGGCTACCAGGGTAGCACAGCAGGTTGAGTGACAGTTGCTGAGATGTTATATAATTAAAACTGGTTGTTAATCATATGACTTTTTGCAATTCCTTATAAAAAAAAAGCAAGTTCTATAAAATGTGTTCAGCCAGGGGCTGGGTTGGGCTGGTAGCTTGCTTATATTCGGGACAGGGGGTGGGGGAATTTCTGCCCCATTGTGAAAATCCAAAGTTAGCACCCACGAACCCGCAGTTTATTTTCCTAATAAGTGCTGTCAGCACAATATAAGCATTTATTTGTAATAAAGGAGTTTCACAAGCATATAACATCTTTATGAATATATCCTGTGATAAAACACAAAGGCAGAGGAACAAACATCACAGGGTATTTGTGTTCTAGTCTGACACATTTTAAAGAAAACTAGTGAATGCAAGTTTAAGAATCATTTTTAAGTTTGGAAATGTCTTTTTTGTTTTTTTCTATGCAAGTGTAAAATGCACATTTGGAAAACAATAGTGTGCCCACATATCTGCCTAACCTCTGGGTTTAGCCAGGTTATTCTGGGATTTTACTCTTGTCTCCAGGTCTCTGGGGAAGATAGTGGAGTCTCCGGGTTTTCCGGTGCAGACATAGAGTTGCTGCGACACCGCCCATACCTCCATCTTATTGGATCCAAAAGACTGCTGCTGATAACCAGTCAGGTGGAGGCGCGGCCGGGACCCGGCCTGGGGGGGGGGGGAGACGTTGTCTGTACCCTGGGCCTAAATCTCCACCCACCCTGTTACTGTTGTTACCTGCCTGTCTGATGTCCTGGCCTCCACTGAGCCAGGCCCTCAGGTCACCGACCCCTCCCCCACAACCTCCACGCTGCTTTCGATGGCAGGAGAATCCTGAAATTCGAGTCAATATTACATTTTGCCTGATGTTTTGCTCCAACAGCCACTGATCTGGTTCTTCGGTTGGTGATTGTTGGGGGTCGGTCGAGGCCCCCATGCGGTCCCGTAAGCCCCCGCACTGCACAGATACACACACACACGTCTTGGCAGTTCGGGCTTCCCGGTCGCTCTGCTGCGGCCGGGAACGCCTCGTTTATTTATGCAGCACGTGGCGGCGTGCAGCGTCACGCAACCGCGTGCGTGTTACATCACGGGGCAGCGCCACACTCCTCCTTTTTCGGGAGAACATATAAACACTTTTAACACACACTGCAAGCCACACAAACACATAAACTGTTCTACTTAACAACACAACTTGCCCAAACCCCTTTATTGTCAACCACCCGGATCCCCTTACTCAGATTGATTAACCAACTGTCCCAAAACATAATCGCTGAGGTAAGTGGGTTTCCCTCGCCCAGCCCTCTGGGGGTACCTCCCGCTCACCTCCGGCACGTGAAGTCTTTCAGCAGACATCTCCCGGGCAGGGGACGCACGTGTGCTGGAGGGACCTCCCCCGTCCTCCGGTATCTCCATCAAGTCCGATTCCAGTGGCGGTTCAGTTCTTGAATCACCCAGTTTCTTGAAGAAGCTGACATTCCAGGTGACAGCGGACCTTCCGTCGGATGCCGTTACCATGGATCCCTTTACGGCCACCACATCCAACGGCTCCGGCTTGTAGGGGAGCGAAAGCTTTCCGTGGGGGTGTCGATTACGGATGAGGACTCCGTCCCCCGGTTCCAGCCGCTGGGGCCACAGCCCTCTTCGCAGGTTTTCCTGCTCAATCCTTACCCGGCGGTCTACCTCGACCTGTTGCCTGTCAATCACCCCAGGCTCCTTCTCCCCGACCTCGGGTAGTAGACCCCGGGGGCATCGCTTGAACAGGGCCTCTGCCAGAGCTACCCCTGTGGATGCATGAGGGGTGTTGCAGTACACCCTTAGAAACTGATACAGGGCTCGCTGGAGTGGCTGTCCTTGTCCCTGTGCGATACTGAAAGTCTTGTTAAGTGTCTGCATCAGTCTCTCAGCATCTCCGTTTGCCCTGGGCCACAATGGGGATATCTTTCGGTGTTGGACCCCGCAGCTCTCCATGAGTTCCGCAAACCACTGACTCTGGAACGGCGATCCGTTGTCTGAGCACAAGGTGTGGGGAAAACCATGAGCTGCGAACACCTTCTCCACAGCCGCGACTACATGCTCGAAGGCCACTGATTCCACAAACTCCACCTCCGGATATCGTGAATATTCGTCGACGATTACCAGAAAATGGGTGCCCACAGATGTCGACCCAAAGTCAGCATGGACTACCTCCCACGGCCGCGTGCCCCGGGGCATCGCTTCAATGGCGGGCTCTCACTGTAGTGGAGACGCTGCCTGGCACCATATGCAGGCCGCCACAAAATCATCGACCCTCCGCTCCAGTTCAGGAAACCAAACCTTCAGACGCAGCCTGGCCTTAGTCTTCGCGGCGCCCTGGTGTCCATGGTGAGCCAGAGCGATCACGTCCTTTACCTTGGACTGGGGGACCACGATCCGGTCACCTCGCAGCAGCAGGACAGACGCTGAGAATGAGAGTTCTTCCTTGACCTTCCACAGCTGCTCAAGTCCGGTCTTGGCCTCCTGGGTCCGCCCCGCCAGGGATTCTAGGACAGACTTCCAGGAGCCCTGCTGCATGGAGTGCGGGAGGATCTTGAAGCACTTGTCCTCGGCAGCTGCCGCCTCCAGCTCTGAGAGAGGCATGGCGTTCGACGTGGCCGCCTCCACCACCATTCGGACGTGATCGTCGGCCTCCTCCTCACAGGTGTCATACTCCTCTCCCCCACGCACTCCCGGATGTCGGGAGAGATAGTCCGCTGCGTTGTTGGCCCCTGGCCGATACACCAGTGTCACTCCGTATTCGAGAAGGGCGAGCATCCACCACTCGATTCTGGCTGGTGGCTTGGAGGATGACCCTGCCAGAATGGGCAGCAGGGGCTTGTGGTCCGTCACCACCATCACTGGACGCCCCAAGACGTAGAGCTGAAAGTGTCTGCAGCCCCAGAGGACCGCCAGAGCCTCACGCTCAATCTGCGCGTATCTTTGTTCAGTTTCAGAGAGCGCTTTGCTGGCATAGGCCACTGGCCGGATGCTCCCGTCCCGGTCCACCTGTGTAAAGACGGCCCCTAGACCAAACGGACTAGCATCCACAACGATCTCTGATGTCTTCCTAGCCACAACAATCGGGGACACCCAGGGAGTGGGGCCCTCCACCTTTTCAATAATGTCCAAATTCACCAGGTTGTCCAGCTCCTTATCCACCTGCTCCCTGAGATGGAACGGTACCCTCCAGTGTTTCAGGGCAACAGGCTGCACAGACTCATCGATGTGCAACCTCACCGGGTCACCAGTCATCCTTCCAATGCCATTGAAGAGGGCGGCATATTTATCAAGCAAGTCATTGATGTCTTCGAGATACACAGAGTATGTGAAGCTGACAATTCCGAGGGCCTCAGCAGCAGCACAGCTTAGCAGAGTGTTGTTGCTCACGGGCATCACGTAGAATCGGGCTTTGATCTGTGAGCCCACATGCTCCACCTTCGCTACGAAGGCACCGTCCAGTGGTATTGGTTCCAGTCCTCCAAACGCAAATATGCGGGCCCTCGGTGTGAGCAGCTTCGGGGGGGAATCAAGGGCATCATAGTGCCCCCTGGCCATCACATTGACCGAGGCTCCCGTGTCCACCAGCACCAGGACCGGCGAATGATTGATCTCAACCACACACCTCGGCTGCCTTCTGTTTTTTACTTTTAGGACCTCCACACTGGAGGCAAAGAAAATGGTCTCTTCATCCTCCTCAGCCTCATCCTCCTGGGCATGCTCCCCGCCCTGGCCCGCCTGGGCCACATTCGGTGGGCGGTTCTGGCGCGGGACCCATATTCGAGCCTGTCCTCTCGGTACCAACACGGGCAGGGCAGCCCTGCATACTCTTGAAAAATGTTCAGGCAGGCCACACCTACCACATGTCTTTCCAGCTGCCGGACACTCCGTCTGGTGAGGGAGGTCGTATCCACACTTCTGGCACAATTCTCCCACTCTCCCTGCTCTGTCCCGGGGTCCCACCCCAGGTCTTCTCACTCCTCTACCACCACGCCACATAGCACACACCTCCTCAGACTTTACTGAGCGGGACCCCGCCTCCATCTTGGTTGCTCGAGCTTCCGCCACCTCATGGCAGCGGCCCAGTTCCAGGATGCGGGGCAGAGTGATACCCGGCTCTCTCAGGACCTGCCTCCTGAGTTTGCCTGAGGAGCACGCCTGAATTAGCATTGTGCGAATCATGTCCTCTGCATCTCCCCACGCACAGCCCTGGGAGAGGCGACGTAGGCGTCCATAAAAAGTGTCCAATGTTTCATCGTCCTTTTGCTTGGTCGACAGCATGACAAACCTCTCATAGTCCACGTTGGCAAGGGGCAGGAAGTGGGCCAGGAGTGCCGTCTTGGCTGCATCATAGCTGCCATCCCCCGCAGGAAGGGACTCAGTACTCCGCCCTGATGATGAAGAGGACGAAGAAGAGGCCACAGCAGCCTGATGATGAAGAGGATGAAGAAGCACAGTGCCCCTCCACTGCAGCAACACCAGGGGGTGTAAAAGTTCCAAAAATTGGCTGAAGAAGAGAAGAACAGAAAATAAATCTGGGCTAGGCAGGCCCTGCCATTTTAGCCCTTCTCCTTGCTCTCACTCGACGTAGGAGGCCCAAATGTGAAGTAAAAATCAAAAATTGGGCATGTATATGCAGGTTAGACTGCCTGCAAGCAGTGTGTCCAAAAATTAGACCTGGATCACCTTCCCCATCCAAACCGGAGCTTGGAGAAGTTCCATGGCCCTGCTGACAAAATGGCCGCCAGCCGCGTGTGCGATCCGCAGCCACGGCATGAAACGAAATGTCGTCCGTTCCGTTTCCATGTAAAAAAATTATGACATTCATCACCGCCGGGCCCGGGCATCCGCATCCACTCGTCGCCACTGTTGGGGGTCGGTCGGGGCCCCCATGCGGTCCCGTAAGCCCCCGCACTGCACAGACACACACACACACGTCTTGGCAGTTCGGGCTTCCCGGTCGCTCTGCTGCGGCCGGGAAGGCCCCGTTTATTTATGCAGCACGCGCCGGCGTGCAGCGTCATGCCGCCCCGTGCGTGTTACATCACGGGGCAGCGCCACAGTGATGGTGACCCTGCAGCCGGTGTGCGCCGGCTTTGTGCAAAGTGAGGCCCTGCACAGTTTGCGGAGCTGAAAAGTGAGCGTAGCGTCTTTTTCGTATTTTTCTGAAGTATCCAGTCGTCAAGCAGTCTCCCTTACATTGCTTTATTTCCATTTTTTTTACCACTAATTGACTCTTCTGTGTGTAGGGTCACCCAGGATATGTACATACTGGCGGAGCAGTGTTCGCAAGGTTGTGGCCACCTCCTCGCAGTGACAAACATGTTCTTGTTTATGCCAATGAATAAATACATTTTCTAAAAAAAAACAGTCGAACTGAACATGCCATATTTATATTTTATTTGAGAACATCCACGCATGTTTTGGTGCGATAGAGAGGATCTCATTGAAAACTTAAAGGTGATGTTGAGTGTTTGAAATGCTGGAAATGGACATTTACTGTGGAAACCCATGCAACCTCGACCTTTGTGGGATGGTGGAGAGCGGAAACTATACCCAGTCCGAATCAACACATTTTACAGCACATTTAGTAGCAGGAATTGTAAAAAAAAAAAAAAAACATGGGATTTACAGGCAGATCTAAACATATTACATCTTAGCAACAGTCGTCTAACCTGCTCAGCTGTCTTTGCAGAATTCTAGTTTAGGATCCTCTACCTTTCCCATGCCTGCAAATAGACTTGAACTGCCTGCCTCCCTTTACTCCTCCAGCCCCAAACATGCTACTTAGTCATGTTAATGTTGCATTTATCGGCTGCACTTCCCTTGACAGCGTTCACACCTGGGTTTACCTTTTTGACATGTGGGCGGGGCATGTGGGCAGAGCCTGGTGAAATTGGGCGGGGTCTTGTGTGACTATGGGTGGGACATAAATCTCAGGGTTTTTGATGATCAAATGTAGGCACGCATGTGTGCCCAGCATGTAGGAAGTCTACTTTTAACAGTGATGGCCCCCACCACAGTGAAATTCATGTCCCATTAATTCCCATGGTATCCCTCTCAGACCAGAAAAAAGAACACAAGCTGAGCAAATAGAGGCTGCAATGCGAATGAAGCTGGGCCAAGAAGCACGTTAAAACTCCTGGAAATAGTTATTTGCCAGAGTGGGGGGGAGGGGTTGGGGTGGGCAAAGCACGCAATATGGGGGGTTGCTCCCTTTATACCCCCTCTAGGGACGCCTATGATCCCATCTCCCTCCTAGCGGTACTCCAGTGCAATAGTTTCCACTTATAAAGTGCCCCCCTAACAGCCAAAACTGAAAAAGCCACACACTAGAGAATGCGCATGCGTTGCACTAGACAATAAACCATGTGCAAAATCGTTGTCCTCGATGGAAGGAAATCCTGCACAGCCCACGCCCAGAGCAGAGATTGGGCCTTTTCCTACAAAGATTGGGGCGGCTTTGTGTTTTTTCATAACCCCCCCACCACCCTGGCTATTGTTCCTTTCAAACAAAGTCCTGCATTTGAAGTTCTTTTGTTGAAAGAGAGCCTGAAAGCTCTTAGTTAAAGACTTTTCCATTTGCTGATTATATCGAAGAGCGTGAGCAGCATGTGGACCAGTATTCAAAGTGCTCTCTCTCCGTAAGCAGAGTATTTTTGGAAAGATTCCTTTACAAGCCGCGGCTCACAAAAAACCCACATGCCCTGGCCAGAGAGAGATCAAACAACCCCTTACCTGCCGGTTCAAACCCAGGTGCAGGCGTTCCCAGAGAGCATGAGTTCGCAGTGAGCCGCATGAAAAGAACAAAAGCAACAATTCAGTGAAGACGGGAAACGTCGCGAGATGTCGAGATATACCCCTGGGCTTTAGGCAGGCGTTCATCACTGCAGTCCTTACTTCTCTGGGCATTCTGGTCAGGTGGCTGAATTGCTGACCTTTGAACCTGGAGATGTGGATTTGGATCCCGTTCAAAATCACACATGCTGCGAACATCCTTGCCCAGTCCATTCAGGAGATGGGTAAACTGTCCTTGTGTCACTTCTTTGTATTCTAGGACTTGCAACTGCATTTATAATGGGGAATCCATGACTACCAGTTCCAAAATCCAAAGAGAAAAAACAGGAAAGGTCTACCAACTCCCAAACGGAATGAGACCGTTTGTAAATGTGTTTACTACAAATATGTAAGCACCAACTTTACAGCTGTGAGGCCTACCCAGCTTTGCAACCTTTAAGAAACAATACTTTGTTCTGATACAACACCTTGTGTCCCACTCCTCCAGCTTTTGAGTGCTTTAAAGCTGGTGTTATTACTACTCCATTTTGAATGTTACTTTATCAACCCCGAATGGGTGAAAGGTTAAGACAGCCCTGCCAGATGCGACCGCCGTAATCCAGAAGGAAATCGTTGTGCGGCGGTTGAATTAATCAGGAGCGGACGTGAGACGAAATCAAGAGATATATTTTGTTAAATAACGTGTGGAGATGATACCTAATAGGTGTGCCACAATCTGATGTCCACGTGTTGAGTGCCAATTAGGCCAAGAAGAAGCCCCTCTCCATCTGACCAATGATATGATAGCTTGAGATTAATAAGACAAAGATAGCAGACACGCCGTCTGTTGCCTTTTTTTCGAGTGGTGAAATTCACCGTACTTGGTTACAGGGGAATGATAAAAATTCCTTATTACAGTCCTGAAGAAGGTTGTGTCATCAAGAGGACGAATTTGTTTGTGATGTTCTATTAGTCAACCGAAACATATGTAGACTTTTCTCTCTGTGTGATTGTTCAAACACAGAAAGTACCATCTTCCACTGAAGTGGAGGACATTCACATTAGGGGTGTCACGGTATTAGTTTTATGATGGTACAATAACCTTATTGCCAAATGACGGTATATCATGGTTATCACGGTATAGCAGGTGGAGTTAACTAATCTTAACAAATATTTTCTAAAAGGTCATAAATTGTCAGATTTATCATCACAAACAAAACCAGGCACCCAGGGTCAGGCTTTTCAACATACTTTCCAATGTAATGCCACCCCGTGCTTCCACCAAGCACAAACACACACGTTAGAGGAGGAGGGGGGGGGGGCAGCCCTGCTGCGACTGGCAAAGCAAACTGAATAGCTTTTCTTAAGTGGTCTTTTAGGCTTCTAGCTCCCCCACTGGCTACTGGTGAAGATGAACATGTTGCCATCTTGATAACCTGCATGCCACAGATCATTGGAGCCTGATGGTAGTATACGCTTGTGCGCATACACACACACACACACACGCACTCTCTCTTTACGTTACAGCCTTTAGTTTACTTGTGGGCCAAAAGGTGTTCAGTAATCACGGACATGTTACCCTTTGGTGTGGCAGCAGGGAATACCCTAAGAGATGAGTAAACTTTTCAGTGTGACTTATTATATGTAAATTCAATGATAGAATCAGGTAAATCCCCCATTGTCATATGTTTTGAAAACATTATCCATTATAAATATATAAACCCCAAAGCCGCCAACCCAAAGTAAACCCTTTTCCTTCTTGGCACTGTATTTATTCTTCCTATTGCTAACATATTGATTTTGTGTCAGGCACGTGTGCTTTATGGAATGGCATTAAAAACTGCTCCAACTGAAACTACTTGGCAGACGGCACATCCAACGGTGCAAGACCAAGACTGCGCAGCACTTGCTTACTGCAGCCTTTCCAAATCAGATTAAAAAGCACACTTAACGGTATGAAAGGTATACCGGTATAAACAATGTGACGGTTATTATTGTTCAATTAAGTGGTTCACGGTATCTTTAACGGTATACTGTAATACCGTTACATCCCTAATTCACATATAGAAATAGATTAATTGTTGACCAAGGGGTTAACGAGTTACGTGTGACTTATACATTTTAAAACAAAGAATGAATGGTAGGAATGATTGAGAGTGAGTTGATTTTTGTGATAAATATTTTGCGATATGTGATTTTAAATTTGATATTTTATATATGTTTATGATAATAAAATGAATATGAGTTTAATGAGTGAAATTTATTAGTATTTGTAAAAAGATAAATGTGAAACGTGTACCATTCCCTATTCTACTGGTCCATTGTGTTGTGTTGCTATTGCTATTAGCCTGGAGCACCAGGGTTTGACCAGGCACCCCTTTGTTTACAAATATATTGGTACCACCAAATGGCAGATTGGTCCCTGTCGGTCATCCCACATAACGGTTTTACAATAAGCACAGTTTATGGTTATCCGCCAATGTTAATTGAAGAATCCATCTGATGGTAGCTGAAAACTATGGCATACGCAAAAAGGTACAATATATCTGTGTAGATAACAGAATAAAAATCTATTTTAGTAGCCGTTCTGTAATCGAATATAACAAGTTACCGGATGAAACCCAATCTTAAACACAAACTACACATAATGAACACACACAACAAGATGGGGGAGTATTTGAGACCACGACGTGCTAGAATGGTTAGAGCTGTGAGGTAGGTATATCTCCCAGTGGAATGCAGAACCAGATGCAGACAATAAAGACAAAGCTAGTAACGTTTTATGTTGAACCACAGACAGATGCCATTATAACGGAATTGGTAAGATTAGTGATCGAAAAGTGAACCAAGTGACCACAGAAAATGTTCATCCCCTGCCCCTACCCCTGAAATCCCACTTTATGGTGCTCAAGGATGCAACAGTGACAGCACACCAGGATATTCCATGGTACAAAGCGGTTTAGAAAAATGGGAAAGAATGTACTTGCGATACAGAGGGGAAAATGGCAAAGCCATGGCCAGGGTTGGCAGCTTTTCCAAATGTGTGCAGCAACATAGCATGTATTTACATGCCCCCCAAAAGGGAAAGAAATTAAGTCACTGATTGGCTATAATAGAGTTATGGAAAATGTTTCAGGACAAGAACGGGACGATCCCAAAAATAGTGGCTGTTGAGCCAACGCGATCGGTCCGGGGGACGAGTCACCCATGTCTCCCCCTCCTCCTCCTCCTCAAATGGCAGATGCAGTTCCGACAGTAGAAAACCAGGGATTTTACCCCTTAAGGGAATTGAAAGCAGTGGCAGGTTACACCAATTCTATTTTTGCAACATCTACGTATAGCAGCGAAGGCACACTTAGCGGCGGTAAGCAGGCAAATAAAAAAGCACAAGTTATCAGTGGTGAACATAAGGGGTACAGTGAATTTTAAGTGAAACTGAGAGAAAACGATGTGGGAAAGACAGAACATAGTGAGATCATGAGGTGATAGTCCCGACAAATGAATGGGTAGGCAGACAGATATTGCTTAAATTGGATGGGCGGACTACAAGCAAACTAGGACATATGGGAGAGGAAGCTCTGAACTGTAAGAATGCAGAGGAAGAAGCTAAAGAGTGGCCAGAGATAATGGGACAAGTACAGAGAAGAGAAAGGCAAGAGAAGGAGGAACACGACAGGTTGAGAAGGGGAAAATAAAGTAACAGAAGAGAGGGAAAGGGAAGAGAGAGAGATGAAAAGACAGAGGGAGCTGGAAGAGATGGCAATGAGAAAGGCTGAAGAAGAGATGGAGAGACAGTTGCAAATAAAGAGGGAAGAGAGAAGGCTGTAAATCAAGTGATTCATTAAAGAGTGCCGACACATATTAGACGGGGAGAATTGGAGACGTGAGCGAGAGAGAGACAAGAGTAAAGAGACATTCTAAAGATGACGAGGAGGGAGAAGGTATGTCAAAAAAAAAGGGGAACTTTATAGGCACAGAAGAGACAATTCAGTTGCCCCAAAGGCAAGTAGGAGGATAGCAGGGTTCTTGCTGAGGGGGGCAGCGCAATTCTTTAGATAAAGAGAATGGGAAACAATGGGAGGAACTGATGTTAAGGAAGCTCAGCTCTGAGGACGAAAGAGAAGGTGACAGTGACAATTTCATTGGGACCATGGGGTCAGATGAAGAATGACAGGAAAGCGACGATGATGAGGGGGAGAGGCCTCACCCCCACTACAGAGAAGTAAGCCCTGACAGAGAAACAGTGCGGGGAGAAGTTGAAGACACAGGAAGAGACAAGGGAGAACCCAAAGTATGACTGGAGCATCCTAGAGACAGGTTGCATAGAGCAGATGAAATTACTCCATTTGCGCAGAGCCCTAGAACCCTGCAAGGATGGAAACAGGCAAAGAGGACAAGGGTGTTCACAGCTACTAAAGACATGGGGAGACATGACAGACGAATGAGACTGACACAGTTTCCATTACTAGAGAAGGGTGATGGACGACTACAGTTTATACCTTGGCAACAGATGGATAAGGATAACCTGAGGTGTACGCTACCCTCGTTGACTGCAGGGACTGGCAAATGGATTTATAAGATAGATTGCTGGCAAGGATGACACTGACAGCGGCAACATGAAGAGTCTACTCTCAGCCACTCTTGAGAAGGTAGCGTACGATGTTTGGAAAAGTGCAGGGTACCCCGGAGTGACAGCACAGAATACGGCACATGATGGCCCACCGTTCAATAACTGCTGAGCTGCCATGTGGCAAGCTCTAAGAGTACAGTACCCGGCCACATGTGACATAAGTGCGATTATGGCATGCAAAATGCGTGAGGACGAAGACCCACTTCAATACATTCATGAGATAAAGGACTGTTTTTATCTTGAGATGAGAGAACCGTGGGACAAAACAGTGGCATTATTTTATCCCACATTATGTCAAGGGCTGCCAGAACAGGTACAGAAGCAGATGAAGAAATTAGTTGGGATGGAGGCTAGACCATAGTCAGAGATCCAGCTAACTGTAGTGCACTATTATCGATTGGTGCAGGAGAATGTGAGAAAGAAGCTTGAGGAGAGAAAGTAGGAAGAGGTGAAGTTTGTGCAGAAGAAGCTATTGCAGTACACAATATAAGAGGTGATCTTGACTAGTGGAGAGGGAGCAATTGCCCAGAACGTGCAAAACCGGCCGCAGGCAGGAGGATGAGGCTTTGTAGGAAGGGGCGACGCAAACCACTGGCCAAGGGGATGGGGAGGAGTGCCCTGGGGAAGAGCGTTCGGATATCCGATGCAACAGGGTGGAGAAGGGTTTACTGGGGGACAGCCGAGACCAAAGGGGCTCCAATACAATGTTGGCTGTGTTTAAGGATAGATCACATATCATGAATGTACAGGACCTGGGGAGGAATATAACCAAATGGGGGAATGGCATACCAGCCAACATAACAGACAGAACAAGCTGACCTTTATGCCCAAGATCACATGCACACGCAGGCATACGCACCACAACCTGCGCAATCACAGAGAATGCCAATGCAGCCATACCAGACCATGACACTGAGCATATGGCCCTTTGGGTATCATGCATACAATGGATAGGGATGCAGAATAACTCTGACACCAAATAATCGAACCAACTCAGGAAGATGGCAAAGGTGCTGTTTCATTAACAATTATCTAAAACAGGGAGTTACAACAGACATGAACGGATGTTCACTTGAGCTCTCCGTGCATTTCTTATATACAAAAAATATGTCAGACGTAACATCATACTGCGTGGCAAATAAGAAACACCTACAATTTATTCTGATAGGTTCAAGGGGAACATCTAAGTATACTTTCTATAAGGGCTGGAATTGTGATTGGCTATCTACTGTTAGGTGGACAATTTACGCCTACCTCTAAAACATGTAATCTTCAACACTATTAAGTACACAGTATATCATTGTCTCTCAAACTATAAGCCCCTTAATTATACGGCCCTCTATAATTGGTTGGCACGTTCGTGGCATGTATGGAACATTCAGTTCACTTAGCAGCATGTAAGCTCAGACCCAGGTGCCAGGAGGTGGATTTGACTTTACCTCCCCACCCATTTAGCCCAACATCTCTTATCACCCATGCCTTCTGCCATGAAGATTGTCTTTGAACTTGGCCTTGCAAAGTATTCCTGTCTGTGGGAATATATGGGAGCACAGGCTTTCACTATCGTTGTTCTAGGACTCCGCGCTCAACCCAATCCTTGGCTCATGTGACAGGAGACCACAATTTGGTCCATTTTGCAGCATTTAAATGTCTTAAATGAATAAAACTTGGCACGCTTGGTATTCTTTCTTTGCACCTTAACAAGGGATGATTCAGCTTCACACGTTCACTGCCTTCAAGAAAAGATAACCGTCCTTGGCTGACTCAGCTTGGACAGACAGCCTCACCATTCATTTCCACAATCTCAGCTTATTCTTGCTGCGACACAGTTTTCAACCTTTCCTCTCATTGGGTCCAGGCTTACTAAACTCATGACACCAATGTCCGGTTTCTATACAATGGGGGCTTTGCCTGCAGTATTTTCACTACATATAGCCATCTTCCAGGATTACTTAATCTACTTGCATTAAAACATCTGTACAGTTATCGAATGGATTGCATTTTCTGCAGTGCTTCGCACACGTGCAATCTTCTTTTAGCATATAAAAGTTTACTCGATTCTTAACTTCGTCATCAGTTTCTGTAAGATCCACACATTCTCTCCAGCCAGTATTCTCAAGACGTCACGCTCGTCTTTTGTGACAACACCAGCTTTCCTTTCACTCTGTTTCATATTCCTTCAGGGAGTTCCTCCCTCAGATTATCGTCTCTTCGGGGATACATTTGATAGGGTTTTCTCAGAGGATACTTTCTTTCGAATACTCGCTGTGGTATGGTCGCAACTGCTGGTGTCAAGCATGGCACAATCTCAGGATTCCAACATAGAGCAGGTAGGGGGGCGGTATTTGCTGCAGAGGCATATAACTAACTGCTCCTCTACATTGCTCTCTCTGGTCAAGTCTTCGACCACCTCTTCAATAGTCCCCACATCTTGATATTTTCTCTTGAAAAAGTGCTTCTTTGGAGTCCAGATCTTCATCACCCCCTCAGGGTGCCGGCTGATTTGACATGCTCATCTACACTCCAGGTCATATAGTTGCACTGTCCATTGGGATTACAATGGACCCATCATCCTACATACTTTTTATGATTCTTTGGATACATGAACTTCATTCCTTCACATGCTTTGATGCTGGCCTCTATGTATTTTCTGACATCTTCTTCAGTCAATTCCTGGGGTCCAAACCCAGATTTGATATCAATCATGATCTTCATTCCTACTGTTTTCTTTGCCGTCTTCTGGGCGATCACTATCCTGATTATACAGAATTCAAACATCACCATCACCAATATTGCTCTAAGAAACTTGAAGCTGTTTGACATCCACTGCGGAATCCATGAGAATATGGAAGCAAACCAACCGTCGTAATGTCCTTTGTCTCGTCTTCCATCTTGCTATGAAGGTTTGTTAGCAACGTTATGGACCCTGTCAAGGTCCCATTCTCGTCATTGTGAGAAGGTATGAATGTGCAAAATGATGGCACGATTTTGTCGCAAACTCCTCCTTCCATTACTGTGATCATATCAAGGACACATCTGTTCTGCAGGGTGATTAGTCGTATGGCCCTCAGCTCTTCCCTGATAGCATTGAATCCCTTGATGTTGGTGTTTATTGTCTGCAGGAGCTCCCATCTCGTAATCTGCAACCACTTAGCATTGGCCATCGTCTGTATCCCAGGCATGAATATAAATATTGTAGAAATCTAGCTGACAAAACTGTGTTCATACGGAATGGAGTCAAATGCTTCTATTGGCTTGGCTGAGAAGTAATTATCTCTTCTGGTTTGATTGAGAAATTCAAGCTATCTTTTTCTCAAATGGGCATCTATTCTTGAAAAATTCTGCAATGTTCAGGTCGCTCTGAGGAATCACTAATGCTGGAACATGAATAAGCACCAAGGAGCATGTTCCTCCCCAATCCTTGGGCAGCTTCATGTAGGCCCTAGGCCAACAAGCCCAATATCAATCCATCTGAACGGCTGTTCCTGCTCCCATCCTGGAAACGTCAACTGTAGTTTTGCAGCCTTTATTATCTCCCACATGCTTCTTTCCATCTCTTCGAAAGCATAATGTCGCATTCACCAATGGCATCACAACCATTGGACTTGATTCATCTTCTACCCATGTCAGTAGTTTGGCATGTTTAGCCCATGACTTCAAACATTCTTTGTTCACTCTCTGCACCTCTTGTACATATTGTGGCTTCAGTAGATGATCTGCACAGGATATCAGTCCTCCTTCCAATCCCTTCTTGGACTTCACTCGTCCATAGACTAAGACTTGAGTTTGTTCCCAACATCCGGGCAATCCAGCTATTTCCGTTATATCAGGGCAATCCATTCTCTTCATGTCTTCAATGACTACCTCTTCCTGTCCTGCTGCAGGATCCACAAGCTTCTTGCTCTCCTATCCAGGTTCCTTTCCCATCTGTGTATATGATATGATATGATGGGTTATTTATAACGTGCTTAATACCCAGAGATTTCTAAGCGCGGACCCAGGGATCGAACATGTGTTGCTCTCTGCCGTCTTGTTTCTAAGGCGAGCACGTTGCCGCTGAGCTATCCTCCTGAGTCTTGATATGTTATGTTATGTTACTTGCTATTTATATAGCGCCTTATGTATCATTGGTATGATCTCAAAGCGCTGGTAGGTTGAATGCCCTCGGAAGTCAGTAGAGCGGGAAAGGGTCAAAAGGTGCGTGTGTGCACCGGGTATGTGTGCAGCCGACGTGGCAGTTGCGTGTTAGCTGCTTCTTAGCAGTAGGTGTAGAGGTTGGGAGGCCAAGCATATGTGTTCATTCTGGGGGGATGACGCCCAGACTGATTTGTGGCTGCGTTAGGCCTGAGGAGGCGATTAAGCTAGCGGTGTGCTCAGCTGATGATTAGTCAGGATGATGGGGAGTATGCAGCGGTGTTAGTGTGAGAACAACTATACCGAATGTGTCATCATATCGCTGTGTTCTAGATGAGTGTTGGTGTGTAGGATAGAGTAAGCATGGTGGTGTGATGTTGTGATATGGCAGTTATCAGTTATCCGTTTGAGGTTGGGCACTCCATCTGTACCATCCACTCCATCCGTTCCATCCACTCCATTTGTTCCATCGCCTCCATTCATTTCATCGCCTGCATTTGTTTCATTCACTCTACCTGTTCGATTCCATCCACTCTACTTGTTTCATCCACTCTACCTATTTCATCCATTTTACCCGTTTCATCCATACCATCCGGTCCGTCCACTCCATCCGTTCCGTCCGCTCCATCCATTTAGTAGCCTCCATAAGTTTCATTAACTCTACCTGTTTAAACACTCTACCTGATTTCATCTGCTCTACTTGTCCCATCCACTCCACCGTTCCATCCACTCCATCCACTCCACCTATTCCGTCCACTCCATCCGTTCTGTCCACTCCATCTGATCCATCCACTCCATCTGATCCATCCACTTCATCTGTTCCATCCACTCTACCTGTTCCATCACTCTACCTTGTCCTATCCACTCTACATGTCCCATCCACTCTACTTGCCCCAGCCACTCTGCTTGTCCCATCCACTCTGCTTGTCCCATCCACTCTACTTGTCCCATCCACTCTACTTGTCCCACCCACTCCATCCGTTCCACCCACTCCACATATAATCATCCTGGAATGGAAACAACCATTTCGATCTCCATCGTAAAGTGGCCCAACTTCCCTGGAATTGTCCTCTGATCATACATGCTGCAAGATAATGAGGCACCTGGCACCGTGTTCTGGGACTTCTCTGGAGATGAAAGTTCACACTGTATTCATGGCATAGGGGATGAGAGCACAGATGTAGAAACTCTCCTTAGATGTTTTTTCCCCTACTTCCCTCATGTTCTGGTACCAAATGTTATTACCCTAGTGTGCTGCATTATTTTGATAGGTATTTATCCCTTCATTATCTTCCTCTGCATCTCTCCTGTTTCTTTTAGAAGCCTTGTACCATTCATGAAGTACATCAAAGGAAGTTCCCATAGTAGGAAGAACCATAGGGACCACTACTTTTACTTTTACTTGAATTAACTTATATAGCGCAGCAATTGACCCGTAGGTATGAGGGCGTTGACAAACATAAAGGCAGATTGTCCGTACACAGTCCACAGGGAGGCCAAAATAGAAAGGTCAGAAAGGCATCTGAATCGATATTAAGCAAACAACTAGGGTTTCAATCTCTTTTTGAATGGTTTGAGCTTATTCAGGAGTCTAATATCGTCTGGGAGTTCATTCCAGGCTGAAGGGCAGCCACTGAGAATGCCCCCCTTTCTGTCTTCCTGGATCAACATCTAGGCATCACTAGTAGATTTGAATGATTGGATCTGAGGACTCTGCTGGAAGCCTTAGCCACAGTAAGGTCCTTGAAATAGAGTGGCATAACACCCATGGTGCACTTAAATGTGATCACGAGAAGGCGAAAACAAATTCTCGCCTCCACGGGTAACCAATGCAAGGCTCTTCTATGACTTGGAGCCTGTTGACATTTGCTTTGCTCATGCCTACCAGAAGACTGCAACAGTAATCCAGTTTGGAGCCCACCATAGCCATAGCCAGGATCATCGGCATTGGCCTGTGTTAACAAACAGTGGGCAAACAGTTTTATGTAATATGCGGCCGCCGAGACCACGCTCCCCACATGGTCTTTCATGGTAAGGTGTTGGTCAAAAGTGACCCATAGGGGTTTACCTTTCTTGAGTGGAATGATCTTCACGTCCCCGATTCGGAAAGAGTCATACGCTGAACTCAATTTGGACAATGTTGACAATGTTCCGACTATTAAGAGTTCAGTCTTAGATTTATTAATTGCCAGGCTGTTCAAGATCATCCTGTGTTCAATACCGGCATGGATTGTAGTCAGTTTTTCTCCGTCTTCATGATGACAACCTGACAGGGGGATGACACACTGTGTGTCATCCACAAAGTTGGTAAACCAGGTCCCTTCCTTTTCCAGCATAGCAAAAAAAGGGACCATATAGATGTTTTGCAAACAGGGCGATAAGCTTGCCCCCTGTGTGACACCAAGTTTGGTTGGCACTGCTCCCACCTGTGCTATATCGGAGCATACTCTGCTTACCTGATTATCCAAAAAGGGTGCAACCCAATGCATTGCAGCCGGGGAAAAATTGGCCACTGCTCAAGCCTGGAGACCAGGAGAGGATGGTCTACAAGGTCAAATGCAGCTGTAAGATCCAATAACATGAGCATAGATGAGAGTCCCCTGTCCACTCGCCCAAGAAGCCTAGATTTTAATTCCAATAAGGTGGTCTCTGTGCTATGCCCCGCTCTGAACCCAGATTGTTGACAATTTAGAACAGGAAAGTTCTTAAGATGTTGAGCAATTTGCTTATAAGCAACCCGATCCAAGATCTTCAGTAGATATGCAGTGTTGATTATAGCCCTATACTTTAGGGGGAGGCCTGTTTTTTTCAAAAGAGGGGTAACCCAAGATTGTTTGAGATCTTCCGGCACAGACCCCTCTAAGAACGAGGCATTGACAAAATTGTGAATAGCAGCAGGATTATGGGTCGGCAATGGGTTCCTGCAAGAGACTTTAAAGGAGCAACTGGGTAAAGATGCTACAGGTGTGGGAGTGGATCACACCTGGCGAGGTGCCGATTTTAATAATGATAGCTGAACATGGGTCTCCTTTGCAGCCAGTGGTTTTTAAATGTGCCACCACCTCAGTCAGTTCTTCTAAAGAGTTGGGTAAGAAGTTAAATTGAGGAAGAGAGGAGCATCTTTTGAAGCATTGAGCGCTCTATTTGCTTGTATCTGCACGGGCAATATCAATCTTAGATGATAAATTAACCTTGATGTCCTTCAGTTTCTTGCCCATGGCGTCGTGGATGCTCTGACACCAGGCTGTGTCTTTCACTACTAAGCCGGTGTTAACAGGGGAAGTGGATTCTTGCTCTTTTAAGATGCTAAACAATTCTTTAGCCTCTGATCTGGCATTCACAATCCTGTCATTGAAATAGTTATTTTTTACCTCCAAGATTGTGGCTTTATAAACTCTGATGGTGCCTTTGTATTCTGCAAGATGGAAAGACACAGGATTGCCTTTCCAGCGGTAAAAGAGTTTGAGCATATTGGATTTAAATTTTTGGAGATCAGTGGAGAACCAGGATTTGTTGTTTCCTACAATCTGGGCTTTTCTGCATTTCAATGGGGCCAGTTTATTGGTAATATCTGCTAAGTTTTATGTCATTGCTTGAGACATCTCCCCTACAGAACTTAATGGCGGAAAATTGATGTTGGATTTTTCAACAGAGGTTCAATCCTGGCCTCAGTGGAAGTACTAACATGATAGAGACTGTGAAAAATGAGAAACAAAAAGACAAAGAGAGTAATCGTACAGGCATATACTATGCACAAAAATAGGCATCCATTTTTCGCAACAATTCTGGTACTTGTTGCACTTGTTAATTCTCTAGAACCGTGCTGGCTTCTATGTTTCTCATCTTTAATGCGATCATTGAATTTCTTTACATTTGTAACTGTAAAATCTTCTCAATTATTGCAATGAGAAGCCTTCTCATCACTGGGCCATTTTTATGATCCTGTTAAAATGTGCAAATATCAACATCTCTTCTGACAAGAGCTGGAAAAGCTTGAAGTATAAACACAAAGACAGCCAGCAAAGCCGATGAACATCACTGTCTGTAAGTACCATATGTTTAACTGCTTGGAAGAGGTATTCATCATGAAATGAATCTGGATACTGATCTCGTTTCCAATTTCTGATCAATAACTGACATTTAGGCATAACCTTGATGCTTCAATGTATTTCTAAAAGTTCATTTTCAAAATTCCTGAACTTCTCTGCAAGTCTGCACTCCTGCTAAAAATCTCTATAAGGAGTGTCCACTGAATCTCAGTCCAATACAAAATCTGTATTATCAGCTGGTAGTTGCTTTATTGTCAGTCCTTCTTTGTCATTGATCGAGTCTGCACATGCCGAAATTCTTTTTCTTGCCTTGCTTCTGGGTCAGCAACAGTGGGAGCGAGGGTCTCACGTTTATAGGCTTTCACGTCACTCTGTGAAGCCAAGCTCATCTTCCTTGGACTTTTACAGCTGAAGGGGTTATATTCTCAACGCAAAAGGTACCATTGAATCGTGGCTCATGACACTTTCTAGTAAAGTTTTTAATGAGAACTAGGTGTCTAACATATAACTTAGGTGCCGATAGCAGTTGACATGGATTGGTTGTTGAATTATATTCTTCTGTGTTCTGAGACCAACCCCCTTTGTGCTTGACTTGATCTGAAATAAGAGAGATGCTAGAGGTTATACATGTCAAATAGTCATGCATTTCATCACCTAAAGTTTAAGCTACACTCTGGGCATCACTTTTACTTCTAGATGGAGGAGGGAGAGGCATTCTCATATGCCGCCCTGTAGCTAGTTCATGAGGGCTGAGGCGGTCTGAACCTGGTTAATTCCGAAGGGCATATAAAGCTAGGGCGAGGCGATATAGCCATCCCTTCTTCAAAGTCAATTTAATCTTGGCAATCCTTTCTTTAAAGAGGCCGTTAAGTCCCTCACATATTCTCGTTTGCTTGCGGGTGAAAAGCAGAAGAAAATGTATGCTTAATACTCAATAGGAGCCCTATTTGTTCAAATAGCGCATTAACCAAATGTTGCCCATTGTCTTATTTCAGCAATTCACATACAGCCCATCTCGGGAAGATTTTGCACACTAAAAACATTGCTGCACTAGTGGCATCAGGGTGTGTACACGGACCTGCCTTGATCCCCCTAAAGAAGGGACACACCACCACTAATAGATACCAACATCCATTACATACTTGCAGCATATCAACATAGTTGATATGTACATGCTGAAATGGACCATTCGGTCGAAGTATTGCCCCTCTAATTGTTCTCAGTGTATGCCCAGCAGTAAACATTTGAAACACAATGCAGTTTAACATAAATAGTGCAACATACTCCAATAAATTCGGAATGAACCAGTCTTCTGCAATAGTAGCAGCAAGACTCTCCCTAGTTACATGCATGGGGTAATGCAGCTGTTCAAGCACAACCTTTAATAATGCTACTGGCATCACCGGCTTTCCAGTGCTGTCTTATCACCAAAATGCTTCTGTGGGGGATATGGAACACCCACTTTGTTTCCACAATTCCTGCTCTTCCTGTGGTGCACTCCCTTGAATCTCCATTAGTTGGGTTATCCACAATGTATTAAACCCTTCTTGCACTAACATGGTTGTAACTACTTTTTTTTAATACTCTCAGTATCAAAGCACGAATTATCTGAGGAATATGCAACCCTTTTGTCTTCTTCATCTGCGGCTCTGTTCCTACAAGAGATAAAATCTCTTAGTATGCGCTGAGCATTTAACAACCATTATTGCCACTTGGAGTTGTAGTGTCTTAATAAGCCTGTCCAATAAGGATGCATGCTGCACTGGAGTGCCATCCGCAAGGAAGTAGCCCCGTAGCCCCTCTTTTTCCCACTTGCTAATGCTGCGTTTACGGTTGATGTCACATAGGCGGAGTCACTGTACACCGTCACCTCCTGCCCTTCGTGTTTCTAGAGCGTGAAAATAAGTGCTACTAATTCTGCTGCTTGCACTGAAAAGTGAGATGTAGCCTTGCCCTTGCTGCAACTTCTCAATTTAATCTGTGTCTACCGCTGCACCTGAATGCCTTTCCCCACTAGTCTGATCAATTTTTGAAGAACCATCAATAAAGAGAATTTCCCCTCCTGCCAAAGCATTCTCCTTTTTCCGGGGTACATCATCATGAAATTCAACATGATTAGCACAGTCATGCACATGATCACCTTCTTCAATTGGCTCAGATACAAACATGGCAGTATTCACTATTGTACATTTTACAATCTTAATCATCGAATTATAAATCATTACCTCATAAGCTGAAGCTCTTTGGGATGTCAATGTGCCTTTGGGTTTTTGTAAAATGGCAAATAGAGCATGCTCCACAAGGAGAGTCATGGAGCAGCCCATAACAATACTTGTAGACTTCTCAATTGTGAACGCGGCAGAAGCCAAGGATTGTTCGCAAGGAAAGTGTGCTCTCATAACTGGGTCTAAAATCCCACTGTAATACACTGAAGGCTTGTACCCCAATGTAGTTCTCTGCATAAGCACTGCTGTCATGACTGTCCTATTTCTGTGCGAAAACAAATAAAATTCCTAGGCATAATTGGGAATTCCTAAACAGGGGCTGTTCAAATTGCTTTTTTCAACTCCTCAAACCTTTCCTCCATTTCTTCAGTCCATTCTATTTTTACTTTATCCACTTGTGCTTTCTTTAAAGCTTGCAAAAGTGGTCTTGTGTATGTACTGTGATGAAACACCCAGTGTCTAAAATAGTTGCATAATCCCAAAAACTGTTGCATCTGTTTCACTGTATTTGGCTTTGAGGTTTTCATAATCGCCTCAGCTCTTTCACGTGTCACCTTCTTTCCTTCATGTGAAATCAGCTACCCTATGTATAACATTTCTTCTTGGCAGTATTGTAACTTCTTGTCTACCTTATATCCCTTGTATACTAGATTAGTCATCAACTGAATAGAATCTTGTCTATACTCATCTTCCGTGGTGCTACAAATTAAAATGTCATCGACGTATTGTATCACTGCTCTATTAAGATCAATATTGCCTAAATCCATCTGTAGGACTCTGTTAAAGATCGATGGGGACTCACAGTACCCCTGGGGCAAACAAGTATATTTCAGTCGAGTTTGGTGGCACGTAAAAGAAGTCAAGTCTTGTGAATCTTTGTGCAGTGGGATAGAGAAAAACACATTTTTTAAATCCAACACCATGAAATATCGAGTTTCCAGTGGGATACTGCGCACTACCATCGCCGGATTAGGAACCAGAGGAAACTCTACATCTACAATCCGGTTAATCAGTCTCATATCTTGTATAAATCTCCAAGACCCTCCTTTAGATTTTTTGATCGGATACACTGCAGTATTAAATGATGAATCAAATGGCACCAGAATCCCTTGTTTCTTCAATGCTGAAATGGTCTGTAATATACCTTCATCAGCCTCTCGAGACATGGGGTACTGTTTTGCTTGAAGTAAAATTGCTCCTGGCTTCAAATTTATTTTAACTTCCCCTATTCCCTTTAATAAACCTATGCCATAAGGGCCGGTGGTCACCTTCTCAAAGTCTTCTTGAAAAAATCCTTATCCAGTATGTGAAGCTCATAAAGAACACCACTTCATCGTCTGTTCGGTCTTCCCTGAACATGTCATCATCAGTTATGTCAGTCAATCAGTACCCTTCCATAAGAGCTATTACTGTTCTCCATGGTCTACCCTCATCATCTATTCCTTTGAGCATTGCCATTTCCTTTTGTACTACAGCTACTTCTAATTCTTTAGGGATAGTCTGTCCCCCCTTTCCGTCCATAGGTATTCGTGGTCTAAACAAAAACTCATCAGGTATCCTCCCAGTTGTTCCCACTAAGCCAGGAAGCCATGTCAATAGAATGCTCACCCCATTCAGAAAAATCTCTGGAGCTCATGGAAAACCTTGCACAGCCACTTGCCTTGTAAACGCCAGTATGCATTCACCCACATTTAAATATTATGTTCCTGCAGTGGAACACAATATTCCTTGATCAGAAAATGAAATTGTCATGTTTAGTTTTGTCATCAAATCTCTTCCCAAAATGGTAACCAGTGTCTGTCGTGAATATAACAAAAGAACAGACATGTCACACTCTCCTATAAAGACGGGAAATTCATTAGTATAAGTAGCTCCAGAGAACCCTTGAGGATTCATTGCAATACCCGACATTGGATATTTTCCCTCTCGTATACATAAATGAGGAGCTCCAGTGTCTGCTAGAAAAGAAAAAGATTTGCCTCTTATCGTCACATCGACCCTTGGTTCCTCTTGGGGGTCTGTGTCACAGATAGTACCGAACACATCAAGTCACCCACTGAACTGTCCTATTGTGGGGACAGGCTCATCCCCGTCCCTGTGAAAGGATGTCCTCCTACCAGAGTGACACCTCCTATTCTGGGTTTCAGCACTTGTCCTGTGTTTGCATACTGCTGTGTCTGCATAGGGGCGTTTTGCGACTGCCTGTTACGCTCACCTGGCATCCACGGGGACGCCACACAGCCAGTTGGTCGTTTGTGCCCTTCCCAATGATCCCCTGGTGTGGTCTCAGTGTTGATGGGATTCCGCCTGGAAGTGAAGACTATGGGCCTCATCACGAGTTGGGCGGTAACGCCGGCGCTAATAGCGCCGGCGCTAATAGCCCTACCGCCAAACCCCCCGGAACTGTTAGCGCCGGATCACGGGTTTGGCAGAAGGGTTATTGCCCATTCCCCATTGGGCTCATTCGGGAATTCCTCAATTCCCATTGGGCCCAATGGGGAAAATTCACGCTATTACCACTGGCGGATTTCCCGCCGGCGGTAATCGCGCCAAAAATCAGCAATTTTGCCGCGGATTTCCCCCCAGCTCGGAGCTTCCAGTGCTTCCAGGTTCTCTTCTCACCTGGCTGTCAGAATCGGTGGGCTCTCCGTCCTTCTCTCTGGGCAGGGGCGCGTTGTCTTTGGTGGGCGTGGGCGGTCCAGTTACTTCACTGACTGCTGCCCTTGTAGTGTCTTTCAGGTAGGTCTTATTGCGATTGATGGCGTTGTAATTCTTGCATGCCTTTTCTCTGTTCTAAATGTCTCCTTTTTTATCTAGGAGCGCGGAGTGTCCGCTTGGTGACCTGGATATGCTGGTTCTCACTGGGAGATGATGGCGCGCTATAGCACTATGATGCGGTAAGGAGGCGATTTGCGCAGCAATGTCTTGGCCTCAATGACCTGTGCTTTTCTCTTTTCGTAGGTCGTGGTGAGTTCCCAGCGCAGATGGAGTTCCGGAGCTATGCCGGCTGAAAAGCAACCAACCAGTAAGTCTTTAAGCGCTTTGTGGTTGTCATGTCTCCACTACCTCCTTTAATGATGTCTTTCTCATTTTCTCAGGTCCTTCGTTCCGGGCGGTGAACTCCACCAACAGAGCTGTCCAGGAACTGCGAGCAGTGAAGGATGATGAATGCAGACAAGATTCTGCTGCTAACGATGTTCTTGGTTTTTCTGCAGGTCCGGAATTCACCAGGCTCGTGAGAAAGCTGGACACGGTGAGCGTCACATTGCTAGAAGCAAAGTAACGTGAAGCATGTTGTCTTGTTCGGGTGTGGTTTAAATAGCCACTGTAAAGTAGTCCCGGTAAAGTAGTCCCTAGGCCACCACACCCAAAACACTAGACTGCATAGCTTGGTTCTAGGAACCAAGCTATGTGATGCCTCCATGTTGGCTGAAAGCCTAAATAAAGTAGTTCCTCAAGCAGATGTCTTTCCTTACTGATGAGCCTGGTGCCAAAGGCGCCAGGACTGGGCCCAAGAGGGCCTGAGAAGTGGATGCCAGTACTTATTAGTGATCCGAGCCCTGATTCCACCTGGCCAATGGGCTTGCCAGTGGGGTCAGGGCTGAGGGTCGTGACAGCACACCCCGCCACGGCCCCTCCCAAGGTGTATCTCCTGCCTGGTCCAGGTTTAGTTGGGAAGTTCTGATGAAACTTCTTGATCAGACGTGGTGCATGGATGTTCTCACTGGGTTCCCAGGATCTATCTTGAGGCCCAATCCCCTTCCAGTCGACGAGATAGTACAACTTGGCTCTAGAGTACTTAGAGTCCAGGATGCCCTTGACTTCGAATTCTGGTTCTCCATCTCTTAGTATAGGTTGAGGTGGTGTCTTGATTCGTGTACCGGGTTGCATTGGTTTTAAGAGGGACACATGGAATACCGGATGGATTTGTAGATTAGGTGGTAAGTCCAATTTGACGGCTGCTGGGTTGATAATTGCCTTGATGGTATAGGGTCCCAAATATCGAGGATGGAAGGTCCGGGTCCCTTTGATGGGTACGTATTTGGCGGCTAACCAAACCTGGTCTCCTACTTGATAGTCTAGGGCCTTTTTCCGATGCTGGTCGGCGAAGTGCTTTTGTTTTTCTTTAGCATGAATAAGATGTTCCTTCGCCTTTCTGAACGCCTGAGTGATGGTTGTATGAAGAGTCTTTACTGCAGGCATTTCCAAGCTGGCAGGAAGATCAAGTTCTGATGTACGTGGATGTCTGCCATACAAGGTGTAAAAAGGTGTTTGGCCCGTGCTAGAATGTACGGAGTTGTTATATGCAACTCGGCTATCCACAGTAAGTCCTTCCAATCTCTCAATTAATGGTGAAGCATGCACTGTAAATACTGCTCGAGGGTCTGGTTGGTCCTCTCGGTTTGGCCGTCTGCTGGGGGTGGTGACTGGTGGATAGCCGGACGTCAATCTGTACCATTGCGCAACATTTTCTCCAAAAATTGGATACAAATTGGCTGCCTCGATCGGAGACCAGAACTGATGGAAAGCCATGCAGCTTGACAATGTTTTCCAGAAATACTTCTGCTAGGGTGGATGCGCCCGGGAGGCCCTTGAGAGGAATAAAATGTGCCATCTTTGAGAACAAATCCACGATTACAAGAATGGTGTTAAAGCCTTGACTCGGTGGCAGATCAGTGATAAAGTCGAGGGAAAGAGTGTGCCATGGAGCTGGGGGGATGTCCAGTGGTTGTAGGAGACCCGATGGTTTCTGTGATTCATTTTGTGCACAGACGCCGCAGGACTGAACATACTGGACAATGTCCTTACGCCAGGTAGGCCACCAAAAGTTATTTTTTACCTTGGCTAAAGTTTTAGCGATTCCAGGGTGTCCTTTGATCAGAGAGTCATGATAACCTGAAATTATATACTGTTGTAACTCCTTCTCAGGTACATATAGCCAGTCCCTAAAATAAGGTAACTGATCCTTGATGCAATATTGTTCTCCTTGAGTTTGCCATGCGAGGAAAGCATCCGGGTTCATTGACTGTCGAATTTTGTTTCGTAATTCGGCTTGTGATAACGCTGTTGTGATACCCAAGAGTTTGTCTTCAGGTATGATGGGAACCGGGTCTGGAGTTGTATACACCATTTCATCGATGCCCATTCGAGATAAGGCATCAGCTTTCCCATTCTTGACCCCTGGTCGAAAGGTGATCACGTAGTCATATTCGGCGAAGAAGAGGCCCCACCGTAACTGGCGTGAAGACTGGGCTTTGGCTGTTTTGAGATATTGCAGGTTCCAGTGGTCTGTGATCACTGTAATGTGTGTCTAGCTCCCAGAAGATAGTGTCACCACGCCTTGAAAGCAGACTTGATGGCTAGGGGTTCTTTGTCCGTGATAGCGTAATTAATTTCCAGGGGTGAGAATCTTTTTGACCAGAAGGCCACAGGATGCAGCTGGCCAGTTTTAGGGTCCCTCTGCGAAAGGACCGCTCCCATTGCCTTACTGGAAGCATCAGTTTCTACGACATAAGGGAGGTCTGGACGCGGGTGCCGCAGGATTGGAGCGGAGGCAAACCTTTGTTTCAGTTCCTGAAAGGCTCTTTCTGCTTCCTCAGTCCAAGCAAACTTTTTATTGCTTTTTCGTAGCAGTACTGTGATCGGGTGCACAACCTGAGAGAAGTCTGGGATAAACCAGCAGTAAAAGTTCGCAAAGCCTAGCATGCTCTGTATCCCCTTCAGAGTTGTTGGTGATAGCCATTTTAGAATAGCGTCAACCTTATGTACGTCCATTGGGATGCCTTTCGCGAAAGGATGAAACCAAGGAATTCTACTTCGGTGATGTGAAAAAAACATTTCTCCAGCTTTGCATACAAACGATGTTGGCGGAGCTTGGTGAGGACTGAACGAACATGCCTGATATGATCTTGTTTTGAGGCTGAGTAGACCAAGATGTCATCAATGTACACTAAGGCACAAACGTCAATCAGTTCTCTCAAGACATCATTCATGAAATATTGAAATGCTGCGGGAGCGTTACATAAGCCAAAAGGCATGACTTGATATTCAAACAAGCCATATTTGGTACGGAAAGCGGTTTTCCACTCATCTCTGCTTCTGACCCGGACCAGGTGGTATGCTCCCCGAAGGTCTAATTTGGTATAGATCTGGGCATCTTTGACTTGGTCTAGCATTTCCGGGATAAGAGGCAAGGGGTAGCGGTTCTTCACGGTTATCTGGTTTATTGCACGGTAATCAATATAGGTCCTCAAGTCCCCTTCCTTTTTCGGTACAAAGAACAAAGGACTGGCTGCTGGGGACTTAGGTGGGCAGATAAATCAGTTTGCAAGGTACTGGTCCAAATAGGATTTCAGGTGAAGGTTTTCTGGTTCGGTAAGAGCGTAGATCCTGCCGCAAGGGATTTGTGACCCAGGAATAAAGTCAATTTGACAATCATAAGGCCTATGCGGCGGCAATGTGTTAGCCTGGTCATTTTGGAATACGTCCTGAAAGTCACGAAATTCATCTGGCAAAGTATTAGTTACTCCCAGAGTAGGATTGTCTTTCCTCTTCTGACATGTCTTGATCCCAACTAGTGTGACTCTTATCTTCCTCACCTTTGTCTAAGAGCAGTCTGCTTAAGGACAATGCTCTACGTCCATAACTGAATGCACCTCTTCGCTTCATGATTGAAATACTAGGGATTGATCCCTTTTTCCGCGAATTCCATACTTGCTACCTTCCTTTAATTCTTGATAGGCCTTATCAATCTTTTCTCCAATGCTCACACCATCAAAGGTTTCTTCTTCCAATACTACTCTAGATAACGTTGGGATTACTTCCTTCATCAGAGTAATCTCTTCTATTCTGTTCCATCGTATTTCTGGGCTTGGCCCTACTGGTTCCTTACAAATGAGACTGGTATCAAGACCCCGCTTTCTTCTTTATTGTTCTATTTCTTCATCTAGTTCTCTTCGCTTTCTCGCATCCTTTCTAATTCTTTCTTTCTCTTGTCTTTATTATTCTCTCCTTACGCCTTCCCTTGTTTCCTCTTCTTCCCTTCATCTCTGTAATCTTTTGTCTCTTAGTCTTTGCACTTCCTCCTCTTCTCTCTTCCTTTCTCTTCTATCTCTATCTTTTAGCGCTCTCTGTCTATTGTCATACTTTCTTTGTTCTTCTGCCCATTCTTCTTTTTTCTCTTGCTCCTCCTGATATATCTGTTCTCGTAGCTCCCTGCTCTTCCTTTTCTGCTCGTCTTCTTTCAGTCTCTTCTCTTGTTCTTTGTCTTTTCTTTCTTGATCGTCCTTACCTTCTCTTTGCCTAACTTCATCAATGCTTTTCCCATCTATTTTACGTAATATCTGTCCTCCCATCCATTCATTCTGCGCAAGTGCTATCTCGTCAGCTTTATCCTTCTCTCCTTTTCATCACTTAATCTTCCTGTCTATTTCTGTTGACAGATTTGACCGCTCACTCCTTTCGTCTTTGTCTTGTATGATCTTATAGATCTCTTCTTTTCTCTTATTCTCCTCTGGACTATCATCGCTACTGTAAGCTGGGGTTCGTATATCGGATTATTACAGCCCATCGCCGCTTTCAACTCCTTTAAAGGATATAATCCTATTTCTTCTGTACTAGCACCTTTTACTTCGGATTAGGTAAGGGGAGCTGAGGGCTCAACACATTCCTCCTTATGCTGATTAAGCAGCCACTCCTCAGGTGGCGGATCTTCCCTTTCTTCTTGGTACATTTTCCAAAGCTCTAGAATCGCTAATCTTTTATCTAATCTTTCCCCGTGTATGCAGCGTGCAAATATGTAGTCATGTGTTGCAATACCACTTTTGACAATGATCCCCCTTATGGCCACGGCATAAACATTTTATCTGCTGTGCCTTTCACCCATTCCGCACTATACTGTTTAAGTTTAGGCATTTGCTTTGGTAACGTTTTACATAAGTGTATCAGAGGAATATCTCCCATAATGACAAGTCTTAATTGACTGTCTATACTTACCAGACTTATGAAATAACCTTTATATGTTTGCTGCTTAAATTACCACTTTTTCAATGCCTTTAAAACAACAAATATGAGCACGCACCATCAATCACCGCTCAAGCCTGTAATGTCTTAATGAGCTATCTGTATCTTTTGATTGGTACCAATCACTTTGCTATGCCTAATCACTATTGCTCCTCAACCTTTCCAATTACTTCCCAACTTCTATCGCCCTTCAATATTTTTACTCAACAAACAACATACAGACTAATTGACATTTACACCATAATAAACACTGTGATCACCTTTTTCTTCATACCCTATGCAGGGTTTGAGACGTTACCTTATGTATACCTGTTTATGCGTTATATGTTTTTGCTCTACCCCGTTGGGATTTGAAACATCTCCTTCTGAAACTCCCTTTAGCCAGGACTCTAGGCACTACCTTTTCTCCACAAAATATTTCCAGTTACTTAAATATTATCACAATCCCATCCCCTTCATTTGAAATTCCCCTTAGTCTACTCACCATTGTTTGTTCAATATTTCTTTTAATATTTGTAGTGCGCACCAGACCCAAGGGCATCGGGGCGTAAAAAGCATCAAGAGATTGTTCAGCTTGGGTTACATTGCTGTGCAGGTACAGACAGTTTGACCAGATGAGACTTAAAGGCAGTTGAGTTACATAATCACATAGTAAAAAACAGAGCATAGTGCACAATGTGCAAAGTGTGTATGGTCAGGCACTTTGCAGGTGAGGCAATATATACAATACATAATATATGGTGTGTATACTGTGTACAGTCCAGGCCGAAGAGAGGCAAAGGGAGGTTTGTATGGTGTGTGTAGATTGTGATCAGAGGTCGTTTTCCTTGATCCAGAGGATAAGGTTGGATCTCAAGCAAAGGTAGGGTTGGTCTTCCCTAAGTGGCGGTGGGAGGGAGTTCCAATATTGGGCAGCTTTAACCGGGAAGCTATTTCCAACTGTCTTCGTGCGTCTAAATCTATGAACCGTTAGGAGCTTGGCGTTGGTGGTTCTCGTAGGGCGGTTGGAAGACTGCCTCGTGAATCTAGCAATGAGGTATTGTGGGGCGTCATTGTGGAGACATTTGTGTGTCAGTGAGGATGTGTTTAGAATAGGGGTGTACCGAATAGTGAAATTACTATTCGGCCGAATACCGAATAGTTGGTCCAGCTATTCGGCCAGACCGAATAGTGAGCCGAATAGTTAATATGTTCTAGAACATAATAAACAATGTTTTATTAAATACAATCAGGCGACTTTCTATTGCATGAGTATTCATGTTTATTAAATGGACATATTTATCTCACTAAGTTTATTAAAAGCTTGTTAAATGATAAAAAGAAATTTTAAAAAGCAGATTTGCCGCCATCGGTTGGATGGGAACTAACCCTTCAAATGCTGGGAGAGGCGCTAACTTCTGAGACTGTGGGGGGAAGGGCAAAACTAATTGTGTGGGAGCATCTAACTTCTTTATGCATGCTATTAAGACTATTCTGGTAAAGCTTCAATGTTACATACAGTTAACTCTTCATGTTTGAAACAGCACACTTAAGGACTGCTGTGAGAATTTGCTGTCTCCTGTCCTCCCTGCCTTTCCAATCACTGTGAATCATGCATTGGTAGTCAAATAGCATTATGTGCATCAATTGTCCTTTATTTATTTAAACATACCCCCAAAAGCTAGTTATGTGTGTATGATTACAAGTCCCAGAATGCAAAGCTCTGCACCAAAACCTGACCAATCTAATGAACTGGATAATGGAAATGTTTGTTATACTTACACAAGTGCCTAATACAACCAAAAACCACAAACTAGTGTATAGCAATTTGGGCCGTTGCTAAACAGTAAGTGAGGGTTTGACTGTTTCTGCATTCGGTGTCCGCAGCAAGTCTTCTGAAGTGCAACCTGTGGGTTTCCTGGGCTATCCCCTGAGCCTCTGTGTGCAGTATAGGTAAGGCAAACTTTGCCAAAGCAGTGCAACCTCTGTTCGTTATATACAAAGGTAACAATAATGTGGAAATGTTCATGCAAAGCAGGAGTATTCCTATTTTGGCTGGCTTTTCAGCTCGTAGCGGGTCTTGGGCTCCTCATGAAATTAATGACTGACCTTGAAATCTGCCACTATGCTGGATTCAGAATGCATTGCAGTCACTGCCACAAAACGGCGAAGGAGTGGGCATAGGCAGCACACTTTGAGCTGCGCTGTGCGGCTGACGGGTGTTGTAGTTTTGCCTTTTAGAGGGTAGGAGTTATTGAATGGGAAACGGGAGGTATATCTAACTATCAACACTGAGAAAAATAACACGTAATGACAATGGATCATGCGAGCTCAACTGTTTTTACTTCGATTGTAAGTGGTCAGATGCTGCTTCACTCTTAACCCTAACATCTGCGGCTGTCAGATTATGATGCTTGTTCAGGGGGTACTGCTATAATCTTTTTTTGTGCTTGCCTAGTACGACCCTTTTTAAAAAAAAAACTTTTTGCATGAGCGGAAGGTTTGAGAGAGACATGTGTAGATGCCCCTTGCTTAAGAACAGGGGGCGGCACAGTGTGTGTGTGTGCAAAGGCGGTACAGGGAAGCAGAAATGTTTGTAGCAGAAATGGTGGTTTTGCCGTTTATGTTCATTGTCCTGGAAGGTGTGGGGCGGGGAAGTAAATCAGTGGAAACCTGGCTCGGGGCATCGCTCAGCTTTTGACTCGGAAGAGGGGCTATTGAGATGCAGAGGTGTTTATGTGGGGTTTAGCCTTTTAGCCTTCCACGCATAACAAAAGGCTCTATGCCACAGAGGAAGGCCGCTCGGGAGGGGGTGCTGACAGTGATTGGCTGCGTGATGGGGCAAGATGACAGGAAATGTTTTCTAATGTTGGAGGCGAACCGTGGGGGTTCATGATTTCTTTGTTTCAAAAGTATCCCTTACTGCTGGATAATGTATGCATGATGATGAGGGGGCTTGGCGCCAGCTGCTGAGAAGTGACTTATGCATGGGGGCTGCATGGGTTGAGAACTCCGGCTTCGAGTCTGATTCAAGTAACCATTCGGCCGAATGCAGAATAGCTGGTTTCAGCCGGAATTCGGCCGAATGGTTACTCGAAGCCGAATTTCGGTACAGCCCTAGTTTAGAAGGATTTTGTTTTTAGTGGAGAACGTTCTTGGGGATACTTAGGGCTGCTCTCAGGGCATTATTTTGTAGAATCTGAATTTTGTTAGTAATATAATTATTACTCCCTAAATATAGGGCATTGCAATAGTCCAGTTTAGACAGAATAAGGGCTCTGGCAAGGGTAATGCAATTGTTAGAGGAAAGGAAGGGAAGGGCTTCGCTGCTCTGATTAGCTTGCATGTATAAGTAGTAGATGAGGCCATAGCGTTAACTTGTTTTTTGAAGGTTAAGGGGGAGAACTGTGATGTTGTTATCGTCTATTCTAAATTTGGAGTATTTATGGTCAAGTTTGTTAAGGATGGCCGGGGTGCCGAGAATGAGGAGTTCCGTTTTGCCATCATTCAGGCATAGACCATGAGAAGCCATCCATGCCTGGATGATGAGGTACACTCTGTTCACAAAGGCAAATCCTTGGTGTAATCTCCCATCAACGGGATGAGGACCTGGGTATCATCAGCGTAGTTGGTGTAGGTGATACCTAGACCATCTAGATCGTCAAAAAGGGACTTTGTGAAAATGTTGTACAGAGTAGGGGACACGCAGAAGCCCTGTGGCACTCTGCAGGTGATGGGGATAGGGTCAGCTGCCGCTACCGGTGAAAAGACATGCATAGTCCTGTTGTCAAGGAAGGATTGGATCCAACCTATTGCTTCTTGTGAGCAGTGGGCGGCGGAGTCCAAGTGGATGCAAAGGATTTTGTGACCTACTAGGTCAAACGCCGTCGAGAGGTCGAGAAGGACCAGTAGGTGCTGCCTTTCCACTGTCTCATAGCGTGTCAATTTGTGCCTTTTAGTCAATCAGAGCGGTTTCCGTCCCATGTTGGGGTCTGTAGCCTGACTGGCATACTCCTAATAGATGATTCTGTTCCAAATATTGTTGGATTTGAAGGTAAGCTACCATGTCTAGAATTTTAAGGAGGAAGGGGACTGTTGTGATTGGTCTGTAATTGGTGGGTATAGCAGGGTCCAGAGTTTGTTTTTTAAGTAATGGTAGAACCCAAGACTGTTTCAAATTACTGGGGATAGTACCGGTTGAGAAGGAGGCGTTAATAAGTTTAGAGATGAATGAGGGTTTGAGGGTGAGGATAACTTTTTCAACCTCTAAGATGGATACTTTATTAAAGTTGAAGTGGGGGGGAGTTGTTACGAGGGTGGCGGAGTAAGAGGAGGAAGTGGCTGAGAGTATTTGCTGGGCTGGGAAGCGAGGTCAAGAGTTTCTTTTTTATTGACAATTTTGACTTGGAGGGTTGCTACCTTATTAGCAAGGGCATTCTGGATGCTGGTGCACCATGTGTTGTCCTTCATACAAGTGTCAGGGGCTTGGATAGGAGTTTCCATTTCTTTGAGTATTGTGAACAATTCTTTAGAACTTGAGTTCTCTTGTGAGATACGTATGTTAAAAGAGGAGTGTTTGGCAAGAACAATTTCTTTTTTGTAGAGAGAGGCTAATTTACTAAGGTTATTTTTATTGGTGGCAGTTGGATCTTGTCTCCATTTTTGTTCACCTTTGCGTTTTTCTAGTCTGATTTCATATGGGGAGAGAACCACGTGTTTACATGTTGTTTAGGTTTACTTTTTCTTAGTTTAAGCGGTGCTATGGTATCTAAGGAGGAGGTCATTATTTTGTTATACTCCTCGACTAGGGTGAATGGATCAGCATGAATAGGAAGCAAATTCAAGGTGGGGAGGATCAGGAGGGTAAGTTTTTCCGCTGTAATATTTCTTTTATTTCTGGTAGGGATGGCCGGAGCAGTATTCTTATCAGGGGTAGGTAGTGGCATGGACTCTAGAGTGAAGGTTATCAAGTGGTGATCGGACCAGTGTTGTGGTGTTATGGAGGTGATGGATGCCAGGCAGTTGTACTCTACTATCCAATCTAGCGTCCTTCCTTTAATGTGGGTTGGAAGGGTCACTTTTTGTGTGAACCCAAGTTCCACAAGGGAATCATTAATTTGCGAGGCATTGTAGTCTAGAAGGTCATTAAATCCTAAATTAAGATCACCTAGGAGGAGACATTGTGAGGAATTTGGGAGGTTGTTAGATAACATAGTAGTTAAGTCTTCTTCGAAGGATCCTAGGGGGACAGGGGGTCTGTAAATGAGGTGGATGGATAAGGTTTGAGTTTTATTGATGGGAAATTTGACTGTCAGTAATTCACAAGAATCAAGGTTTCGAGTCGTGGTGAGTCTCAGGGCTAGACTAGTTTTAGCGACTATGGGTAGGCCTGCACCTCGGGATTTGGTTCTATCTACTCTAAGGAATGTTGTCACAAGTCTAGGCGGAGAGTACATGGTAGAGGCTATCTCTCACTGTATGCAAGTAGATTAAGGGAGATTCCGGAGACAATGCTAGCATTTAACAGATTAAAGGTTCATACCAAGCTGTTAGTTGAAACAGGTATTCGCAGGAGTAGGCTGTAAACAAAGAGACAGAGAAAAGGCAAAGACAATCAAGTACACTGGGCAACTTGGATTGATCAGAAATAAGGGTGTACTGGAATATGATAAGGGGTCTCCAGGGATTAAGGAAAGCCTTTGGGATAGGTACCAGCAGATTAATTTTAACAACAGTCATACAGCAATGTCATGACTTAGGCGTGCCGAGGAAACTGTTGTACTCAGTGCAAGGGTAAAACTGAAAGACCATATACTGAGGCAGGTACGACTTCAACGGACTAGGTGAAGGCAACAGAAGTCTTCCCTTATCTGATCTGAACGGAGACCAACCCAGGGTCACACTGTAAAATGGATTCAATTGGAGACATCACAGTGGACCAAGATGTAAACAAGTAGAAAGCAGCGTTTAAAGAAATAACCAGGTACAGGACAGGACAGGATATCGGAAGCTAGAACAGGCAGGTTGCAAGGCAAGAAGCCCAGAGGAACAGGGCAGAAGTCAGAGGAGTGTGGCAAGGCTGCCAGGCAGGGAAGCCCAGAGGATAAGGGCAGAAGGCAGTGGAGTGCAGCAAAGCCGTCAGGCGGGAACCCAGAGGAGCAGGGCGGAAGGCAGCGGAGTGCAGCAGAGCCGTCAGGCTGGAGCCCAGAGGAGCAGGGCGGAAGGCAGCGGAGTGTGGCAGAGCGTAAGGTGGGAGCCCAGAGGAGCAGGGCAGAAGGCACAGGTGTGTGGCAGAGCCGTCAGGTGGGAGCCCAGAGGAGCAGGGCGGAAGGCAGCAGAGTTCGGCAGAGCCATCAGGTGGGAGCCCAGAGGAGCAGGGCGGAAGGCAGCGGAGTGCGGCAGAGCCCTCAGCTGGCAGCCCAGAGGAGCAGGGCAGAAGGCAGCGGAGTGCGGCTAGCCGTCAGGTGGGAGCCCAGAGGAACAGGGCAGAAGGCAGCAGAGTGCAGCAGAGCCCTCAGGTGGGAGCTCAGAGGAGCAGGGCGGAAGACAGCGGAGTGCGGCTAGCCGTCAGGTGGGAGCCCAGAGGAACAGGGCAGAAGGCAGCAGAGTGCAGCTGAGCCCTCAGGTGGGAGCCCAGAGGAGCAGGGCGGAAGGCAGCGGAGTGTGGCAGAGCTGCCAGGTGGGAGCCCAGAGGAGCAGGGCAGAAGGCTGCAGCAGACTGGAAAGGGAGCTGCAAGCATCAACAGCAACAGCAATCAAAAGGCCAAAAGAGGATTTCCAGGAAAGGTCAAAAAGGGGTAACAGGAGCACTAGCACGAACTCCCAGTGGAAGTAGTTGACTGACAACTGCTTCTGTTCAAAGTGAGCTTATAAAGGCCCTCCCAGCCAGCAGGCCAGCAGAGTGGAGCTGATTGCAGACTCTGGCAGCTGTGTTCAAGTAAGCCCAGCCCTGGCTTCAGTAGCCTGCAGCAGTAGCAGCAGTGGTTTCTAATTAAGTGCTTTTCAGCTCTCTGCAGCCTAGCCTGCAGTAGCTTGGAACAGGTGAATGCAATCAGGCCCTCTGCAGCTCTTAGTAGCTTGCTGCAAACAAATGTATTTAGTATGCCTCCTCCAGCCCTCTGCTTTCTTGACAGCATACATGTCCCAGAATGCATCTGCTGGTCGAAGCCAAAAGCCGGAATGGAAAATGCAATTAGATTAGTCCAAAACTGCAGCGGTAAAACAAGGAAATAAAGGAAGAGCTGCATATAGCGGTGCTGGGTGGCAGGCGAGCAGGATCGTGACAAGTGTATAATCCTCGGGAATGGCAAGCATGATCGCTGGGCCTGCTGCTGAATGGACAAAAAGAGAATGTTTTCCTAATAGGAAAGCTTTGTCCCCTGCACACTATCTGGAAGGCCAGAGCCTAATGGTGATTAGAGAGTTAGGTGGTATGTAAGACAGGTTACCAGCCTTATTTTATTACACATACCCAAAAGAATGACAGTGATGTCCCTCGCGCATGCGCAAGTGACGTCAGAGGGTACAAACGTACATAAAGACACTTGTGGTTCCAAAATGGCAGACGCCTTCCCAGCCTTTGTCAGACTGGATGCCGCTGCGCATTGGGATCTAGCAAATAGAAACAGAAGTAAGTTTATTTGCCATAACCAACCTATAACTTGCACTCTTCTTTTGTATAGAAGTAAAATATTATACTCACCTATTCTCTCCTGGCTACATAGCCTAATTTGCATTATGGCCAAAAACCTTGCTAGAAAATTTGTAACTGCTGAATACTTACCTCCTCCACCTTGGCTCCGCAGGGTATCCTCCTTGGAAACAGACTGTTTACGAATAGTTTTCTCCAAAGGGCTCTACACCAGATAGGATATTCAGTGACATCTGACTGGTTACTCCAACTACTGGACTACTCTAAAGACCCATGACTTGTAAGTGTCTTTCACTTGTACTAAGGCTTGACAACTAGCAACAAATATCCTTTGTATTTAGATAGCGATTCTCTCTTTTTCTAACTATAGCGATCAAGACTAGGACTCTCCCCTGGTCAAGAATAAGTGAAAAGCTTTGAGAAATTACCACAAGACAAATACCATCTATGGCCATACAAGACATTCCATCTTCTTTGGCTATTTTTAATGGGGTAAGATTTTATAACAGCTTATTATATATATAAGAAGATCCCTAGGTGACAATGGAACTTTATCTCTTTGTTTTAAATTAATAAGGCTTATGTCATCCAAATTCTTCAGCCTTGAGTGGTGCAAATAGTCAAAAAGCACCAGAGAGTTAAATAATTAGGATATTGAGATTTTTTTCTGATTGATATAGATTAGGAAGCCAAACTCTGCACAATCTATAGAAACAAATACACTCAAATGGTAGGTTATACTTGTTTATGAGAAATTCTAAATGATGATGTTCATAAGAACTACGTATTGCACACTTTAAGTCTAGGCACTGGGTGTCATCATGTAATTCTGAGATGTCTTCAAATTTGAGTTGCTTTTTGAAGTTGCTTCTTGATTAGAAAAATGTAATGTATTGTTTAAATTAAAAATGTCTCTTTTCTTTATAGAAATGTTATTGATAAATAAAACATGCCCCTGATGAAGAGTCTTTGCAACTCGAAACGCGTTGGGCCAACTATTCAGTATGAATAATAAATTGTATTGTTTTTGAATTTATCTTCTAAGTTGTCAAATTTAATTAATTGCTGAAATTCCGAATATAAATATATCTAAGATGCCTAAAAAGGCTTCTCATCTCTGCTAAATAAGGGTGGTAACCTGCCTTACATACCACCTAACTCTCTAATCACCATTAGGCTCTGGCCTTCCAGATAGTGTGCAGGGGACGAAGCTTTCCTATTAGGAAAACATTCTCTTTTTGTCCTTTATCTCCAGCCTAGGTACCAAGGCTGAGCACCTCTCACCCGCACCTTTACTTTACTTAAGATTGCTTACAATCTATTGATAACAAATATATGACTAATACGCAATAAGATTATCCAAAACAGGGTGTGCTCAGTGTGTTGTCCACACTGCTGCTGAATGGAGCCAGGAGTCAGTGATGGTGAGGAAATCCATTTTTCCTACCTGGAGTAAGTCGGCAATTTCCGTGGCATGGGCTACCATGAAGCAGGCGTTTATTAGGGCACCTTTGATGCTAGTCTGAGTCGTTTCGGAAGGCAGAGCCTGGTTGTTATTAGGGTGCTTGGGGGGAATGTTAGTATTCTGCGTGGGTCGCCTGTTGGTCCGGGATATGGGTTGGTTGGAAGTAACTTTGTAGAGGGGGTTACTCGTTTTGGAATTAGAGCCTAGGTTTCTGGTCGGATTGCATAAAGCTTTGGCTGTAGGTTTGAATATTTTAGCGAGTCTAGCACAGAGTTTAAGGTTTCTTTGAAGTAGGCTGCATGGTCTGTAGGCTAGGTTGGGCTGGCTGGGATGATTGTTATGAGTAGGCGCGATACAAGGGGTCTTCATAGTTGCGGGAGAGGTGGGTGTCATGGTGGAGTTCAGAGTGCAGATTAGGTTCAGGATAGTCCTAATCAAGACAGTGTAGACAGTTGGCAGATGCATGGTACGCACTGACTAGGTACCTAGCAGTAGGATCTGTAGGTAGTGATTATGTAGGGTAAATTGGCAATAGGCACCAGGCAAATTAGTAGGCACTTTCGAGGGCTGCAATAGGCTATTTCAAATCAATATGTAGGATTGGGCAGGTTTGATCACAGTGACAGGCTAGGTAAAGATAGGCAACAATAGTCTATTACAGATCAAATGGTGAACACATATTGAGCATTTTCGATGGCTGCATTAGGCTATTTCAAATCAATATGTAGCATTGGGAGGTTTGAGCACAGCGACTGGCTAGGTCAAGATAGGCAACAATAGTCTATTACAGGTTATAATGGTGGTACATTATAATGCAAGCTATGTGGGGCCGTTACGGCGATCTGGGTAATAGCTACTAGTAATGAAAGTTAGGCAGGAGTATCTGGATCCAGAGGATAGGTGGATGCAAATGTAGGTTTTCTATCGTTAGTTTGGGGAAGCAGCAGGAGAAAATAGGCAGCATAGGAACATGCAGAGAGAAAGCAGTTGCAGTAATGCTACTAAGTATAGGTGTTACAATTGTACAGTTGCAATGTTGCTGTATATCATTGCATTTCTAGGTGGACATACCGTGTAATCATTAGAGGTGGCAGGTAGTGGTTTGCATGAACATAATGCCGAGTTAGGCAGTTCCTTTGAAATGATTATACAGGGGTGATCGAGGGATTGTGCTTCAGTAGCCGGTATGCCACGGAGAACGAGGGGCTATGTGAAACGTAATCGCTGGTGAGAGTACTTACAGCGAGTTAAAGGTGTTTGTACAGCAGGCTGCTCGACGGGCGACGGCCCTCCGCGGTTGGGCACAGATAGGGAGATTGCCCTTATGGTGCTCCGGCGTGGCTTGGCTCCTTAGCTCCGGACAGATCCAGACAGGTGGAGGCCTTATACTCGTAGGCCTTTGACGAGTGGGCCTGGCTAACGCCTTCCGGCAACCTCAGGCGACCTATAAGCAGGCCTGAGGCTGTTGCTTAGCAACCTCAGTAAACAAAATGCAGATGTGTTGCAGCGGCCATTTTGGGTGGCGTAGTAGGGTAAACCGGAGCAGCGGCTTCACGAGGATAACAGTGGCTGGCCAGGAGGGGCTCACCTCAGGTAGAGGGGTGATCACCAAATATGCAGCTGAATCGCATCTGCTGATGGAGTGCACGATAACACTCCAGTCTTGGGGCAGCTGCTCCTGCAGCGGTGGATGCCCGATAGGGTGGCGTTGGCTGCTCCTGCAGCTCCGGCATTGCGGTCTCCAGCCCTGGATGACCATTCATTCATTAATTGACTCGAGGCCTTCGGTATTGACCCCTCCTCCAATCCGACCACTTCGCCTTTCATCTGCAGAGCGCCCGTGGAAACCGTGCAGGGATTCTGTCAAAGGGGGACCTGCCCACCGTATCGGTTTTTCTTGCACGTTTATTTCTATCGGCTGCTCTCCACAGGAAACCCTGCGATCTTCAGGCTAACGGCAGAGGATGCCCGGTCATCTGAAAATCTGGAGACAAACTAGTTTGGATCCTTTCCATCCATCCGCACCGCTACCATGTGAGCATATGGCTCTTTGGGTATCGTGCATACAATGGCTGGGGATGCAGAATAACTTTGACACCAAATAATCAAACCAACTCAGGAAGATAGCAAAGGTGCTGTTTTATTAACAATTATCTAAAACAGGGAGTTACAACATACATCAACGGATGCTCGCTCAAGCTCTCAGTGCATTTCTCATCAAAACATACTTATATGCAAAACATACATCAGGCGTGATGTCATACTACGTGGCAAATAAGAAAAACCTACGAGGGATTGTGATAGGTTCAAGGGGAACATCTAAGTATACTTTCTATAAGGGCTGAGATTGTGATTGGCTATCTACTCTCAGGTGTACAACTTATGCCTACCTCTAAAACATGTCATCTTCAACACTATTTAGTACACAGTATATCATTGGCTCTCAAACTATAAGGCCCTTCGTTATATGGCCCTTTATAAATGGTTGGCATGCTCGTGCCATGTCTGGAACATTCGGTTCACTTAGCAGCACATAAGCTCAGACCCAGGTGCCAGGAGGTGGACTTGACTTTACCTCCCCACCCAAATAGCCCAACACCTCTCATCACCCATGCCTTCTTCCATTAAGATTGTGTTTGAACCTGGCCTTGCAAAGTATTCTTGTCCGTGGGAATATATGGGAGTATATCCTTTTGAGCACGTAGGCGCTTTACGCGAGGAAGCACTATATGGGATGGATGGGGATGCAGAATTCACTCTTACACCAATTATAAGACCGACTCAGGAAGTTGGCAAACTTAGCTGTTTTATTAACAATTATCTAGAAAAAGGGAGTTCAACGGAAATCAACAGACATTAACTCAAGTCTCTCAACGCTTTACATGAAAAAACACAGGTATATAGTAAAATCTCGTCATCGTCGACGTCACTACGTGGCAAAATAAGAAAACCTAAGTTGATTTGTGGTTGGTCTACGAGGAACATCTAGGCATACTTTTTATGGGGTATAGGATTGTGATTGGATCTCTATAGTCAGGTGAACAACTATGCCCACCCCTAGTGCAAGTCATCTTCAGTGTCACAAAATACACAATGTTTCATTGGCTTTCAAACTATAGGGCTCTTTGCTACGTGAGCCTCTACAATTGGTTGGCATGCATGTACCGTTCTGGAATATTTCACTCTCTAGAAGCACGCAAGCTGGTATCCCAGGTGCTTGTTGGTGGACTTGACCATGCCTTCCCACCCAATTAGCCCATCATCCATCATCACTCCTGCTGTCTGCCATTCGAATTGTCTTTGAACTTGGCCTTGCAAAATATCACTGCGCCTGAGAATAGAAGGGAGTGTGGGCACAGTCTTATCTCCAGTCTCGATGTAGCTTGCCCAAAGTCTATTTCCATCTAGACCATGTGACAGGAGACCATGTTTGAGCACTTTCTTTCGTATTTAACACTATTAAATGAATAAAACGTGACACTCATATTTTTTTAACATTGCACCCCAACAGGAGCTTGCCTTGCTTCTCACGTTCATTGTATCTTCTTGAAAAGATAACCCGTTTCTTGGCTAACCCAACCCTTGACCCTGGGCCAGGCAACCTTTCTCGATTCTTCCTTCATCGTCAGCTGTCTTTCTCTACTGTGCTACACTTTCAGCCTTTTTACAACTGAAGTCCTAGTTTGCTATATATATATATATATATATATATATATATATATAATATATCAGTAAAAAAAACTTTATTAAAGGGACGTTATGGTTAAGTTGCGCTACTAATAATAAGCTCAAACTCTGCATACTTATCTCACTCAAAAACTCACACAACCATCTCTCGCACAACAAACCGCACGCACTTCACAACACTGCAACAACACATAAACCGAAACAACCGCACACGCGGACTGACTCCGATCCGATACCCGCACCAAAGCTCAGCACCCGGTGTATACTGAGTTGAAGCTGCCAACAGCACACCACTCCTCTCACTATCTTACTCCCTTCTTCAACCTACTAACCCTTCCCACCTTTATCCTTTGCAGATCCACCTGAGCACCTGGGGACCAATTCCGTTGGTGACGGTGCGCGGTACAAATACCTTTAACATTTAACATTCACATTTAACATTTAACATTTACTAAAAACCTCTGAAATTCACTAAAAAAACTTTGTTAACGGGACGTTATGGTTCGAAGTAAAACCGAAAAACCCTTGAAATTCACCAGTTATGGTAAGCTAAGCAACCATAACTCAAACATCTTTGATGTCCTGGGTGTTAGTCTTAGCCATGCACGGTGGTGGCGCGAGTTATGGTTGCTTAGCTTGCCATAACTGGCGAATTTCAAGGGTTTTTCGGTTTTACTTCGAACCTAAGGTCCCGTTAACAACGTTTTTTTAGTGAATTTCATAGGTTTTTAGTAGCGCAACTTAACCATAACGTCCCTTTAACAAAGGTTTTTGACTAAAGTTAATCGGTTTCTAGTAGTGGCACGTAACCATAATGTAAAGTAACATCTGACTTCATTGCACACCTTGCGGAGAATGCCACATGACCATATGCTGGCGCACAGCACGGTGACGTGTCCGACAATCCGTACACACTTAAAAATAAGATGTATGCCTCGTGGGCAGTGTGGAAATACATTTTTTATTGATGTAGGAACTTCCACCTTCAACATTTCCCTTGCACAGCTCCAACACTTATTCGTAGTCAGCCATTAACAATGTACTACACAGTACATACTTTTAGCAAAAATACCATTTATCTGAAAACGACATGAGCTAAGGCCATCCCTCCTCCCCAAGAAACAGCACCACTGCTGTAATGAAGGAGCATAAGTAACACTGCCCCTACCTTACAAATAACACACGCACAACATTTTCCCCCGTCCACCTTCCCCCCCCATATTACTGTTTGGTGTCTCTTTGCTCATTTCCGTCTGCAACATTCCTTCTTAGCTGTCCTTCCAAAAAAAAAAAAAACAATCCGTAAACAAAGTAAATGTTCCTTTAAGAACCACCTTTCAAAGTTTAAAAATATATTTTAAAAAAAAATCGCATACACTCCATCTACTTTCTATTTCTCAGTAAAGGACATAGATGCAATAAGATTTTTCAACATTTCCATTTGCAGTTTGTGTTATGCTAATGGGAATATTGTAGCATTCGTCCTCCGTTCCAGGCACTGGAACGGTGAATAAAGGGCCAGCAGGCCAAGTTATCAGGCCAATCAAAGCGAGAGTGCATAACGCGATCTCTGAATCATTACCCCCCCTTCGACTCCTACAATGGGGGATGAATGCCATTAACAATCTAGATTTGCAAAGCAGTAACATGTGCTACTAAAAAAGAGGATTTGTCGTTCTAACCTGGGACGCCTGTGGTGTCCCGGATTAGAAAACAAAATCCTTTTCCAAGATGGCCACCATAGAAAGGGAAGGCAGTTGTTCCATACATGGCCCCTCTTCGTTTTCCATGGCAGCCTGCAAAAAGCAAAAAGGAAACCCTGTTAACATATTACCACACGCACTTTTTTCCTCCCTTTGAAATGTATCCTAATGTCGAACAACTTTACCACAAAGCCAGTCCCAGGTGGACATGGCCACTGTAATCCTATCTTTTCTCCCTTCTGGTCATGGACAGTAGCCACATTGTGCGGATCATGACCTTATACCATGACCCCGACATTCTGCCCACTCCCCATGGCTGCAGCCTACATCTCAGTCAATAAACGTATACCGCTAAGTTTTTTAACAACATTACGACACTTATGTAATACGAAAACACTCCCACATCTCGTCACATAACCAACCCTAATGATATTGTACACCTTTTTTGGATGACGTTCCCTCCAGCATAGCCAAATGCGCCCATAAGCACCTACGTGCCGTGACGCAGAACCTGAAAATGAACACACAGCGACGTACAATGTAGCACGTTACATTTTGAAATAATAAACTGGTTTTTAAAAGAAAACATCAACATTTTAGAATTTGTAATTTGTAGACATCGGACTATTCCCATTTTCAATCAAATAGTAACTTTGTTTCTTCGGTTGTCATGGAAAATGTTAATCGTGCAGAGTTAGAATAGGCACACTATATTTTCCTCGCACTAGGTATCCATCAGGAAAGTGAAAGGACTGCCTTAAAATGCATGGTTTCATACCTGCACACACAACTTTTGAGACACACTTTCTTAGATTTGTGATTAAGATCGAATGGATGATACCACCTAGATTGCTCTTTCATGCGTTTATTCTTTACGTGGCACAAATGTACCCACTTCTGACCCACAGAGATCCATCCATTATCACGTTCTTAAAAAGTGCAAATGTTTGTTTAGTGTGGGAATGATTGTTTTTCACAGTTCTTGCCCAGTATTACAGAAGAAGATCTTGACTAACACACTAAAACGATAATAACACATTTTTGAGGCTTTGCAGGTAACTTTACAGATTTTCTGAACAGTACAAAGGACATTCGGTACCACTAAAAAAGGGAACTGTAATTGGAACTGCTGTGTTGATGTTTTGTGCCTCCGGTTGTCTCTACTTCTTTCCCCTCTTTGCACTACGCAGGATTTTATTTTTGCATGCATATGCTTTGATTCCTACTAACACAACCCCTATCCCTGCTCTCAAGGAAGCCATATCTGGGCAGATGACTAATGCCGGTAGAAAGGTGAAAAGATTCAGACGTAATACCGATGTAGACTTTGAACAGGTAAATTCATATATAACAGATTCAGCCCATATATCAAATAACATGTGGTATAAGCACATGACCAAGGTGAGAAAGGAATCCATGAACAGAGCTGCTATGTGTGCTCTCTCATCCCCTATGCCATAAGTACATCCAGAACATTTGTAGCAACTGAAGTTCCATGCGCCAGAGCACAAAGCCTTATGCGCTTGTCGCTCTGCACAACCAAAGGCCGATTTCAGGGGAGACAAGTTACATTAAGATGGCCGTCGTAGAAGATGTTCCTGTATGAAAGACAGCTATATCAAGACTCAAGAAATGATAGATGAATACTAGAGCTGTTACAAGACAATAGAGTATATCCCTGAGGGCCCACACAAAGGGGAGCCAGAATAGTGACACAAAAAGAATTACAATGCCCCAAGACAAGACAAAAGGAGATAGGAGGAATGCCAGGATGTTGGGAGAGACCACAATTAATAGTATATGGACAAATATACACAGCTGTGGGATGGGAAGAGGGAAAGGTTGGAAGCATAGCACATGCGCTCCTATCAATTCCAGTAGAAGTGGTACAAAAGGAAAATGACAATTGCCTCAAGAATTTGGTAGAGAATGAAGCAGGTCATTTGCCAATTCTACCACTCAAGAGTGGTTTATTGTGTTTCCAGAATGATGGTCCAGGGATGGTTCGAGAGAATTAAGGATGCCAGCGAATATCGAAAATACCAGGGATGAGGGTCAGTACCACAGTGCTAATGAACCACTACTTGCCCTGTGGGTTGAAGGCATGCCTGCAACTTCCACTGATTTGGGGAGGAATATGCTCTCTAGTACAGCTAAAAGACCAGCATTAGTAGTGCCTTGAAAGGACATACAAGTTGATGGGTACCCTAAGATGAATACTCATCAGAGGAAGAAGAGGTCTGTAGAGCTGACACGAGTGAAGAGGGGAAACTATGCGTTATCAAAATGGAAAATGCACTGGACGCAGTACCACCAGAACATAGGCTGCTCAGCAGAACCGAGATGTTATTGCCTCCATCGTTCCAGTGATTCAAGCTAATGTGAATGCCAAGTGGCTCCAGATCATGGGATGGGAGCTGATGTAGACCATAAACTCAACCGTTAAGGGGTTCAACGCCATCAAAGAAGAACTGAGAGCTGTCAGATTAATGGCCCTACAGAACCAATACATTCTAGACCTTCTCACGGCTATCAAATGAGGCGTTTGCGCCAAAATCAGGCCTTCCTGCTATACATACATTCCCACCCATGATGAAGAAAATGGGACCCTAACAGAAGCCACAGCCCAATTATCAGACCTGCATGCTAAAATGGAGGCAAAAAAAAGGCTATACGACAAGACGACGACTGGGTGTTGTACATCTTTTCCTGGATACCATTGTGGATGGCCCACGGACTGAGTACAGATAGCAGCATTAATACTAGTACTATTTGCCTTTTTGTGTCATGAGAGTAGCAATATCACAATACAGGAAGACTACTGAAAGACTATAGGGATGTAGGTATTACTAGACGTAGAGACAGAAGAGGACGAAGATACAAAGACACGTAATGTGATGAAGTTGCAGCTGACGCAGTGTCCTCTGTTCCCGCCAGGCACCGTATTTGTTTTTCCTCATAACTCACGTGACTATTGGGGAAAAAGGGTATGGTGCACCCTTGATGGAGTTTACAGTTGTATGACCTGGAGTCTGGTTGACTATGCAAAGTATCATGGAAATCTAGGAGTAACAAAGGTCTGCGTCCAGAGACTATACGTGAATAGGGAGGGTCATCTGGGGAGTGTGGTGGACTTATCGACCAGAGGGGGGATTGAAGAGGGAGACCCACATGTAGTCCTAGTGACCCCCACCCGACTCGCAGCCCAAAGGCAGAGAAATGAGAGATGCACATCACTCCTAGACCCTTACTCACCATTGCTGATGTATCGCAGATATGAGAAACGCTATTCGCCCAGGCTGCCATTTAAACCATACCAGACTGATAATATGGAGGAGATACAGTTTTCATCGATCGAACAAATTGACTGACTATAAGCTTGAAGAAGCTGATGACATCACTATTGACATCATGACATAAATGTGTTAGACATGAAACATACAGGCATACATGCATGAAACTACACGGACACAATAGTTTATTGCAGATAGATATGAAACAAATGCTTACAACTCATATAATTAGAGGACTGGCGCATACACAAGTATATCCTAAGCAGAACCAGCAAGATGCCAAGAACATGTACAACTAGCTTGCTTATGCTTAATTGTGACTAATATGGACGGCCCTAAGAACAAAAATGGAAGCCATATATACATTGAAGTGAAAGGGCAAAGGCTGAAAGCCTGATTCAGCTGAAAGCAGACTGGCAGGGCTTCCAGCGCACACATGGTGCACATCCTCACAAAGGACAGGCTGAGACGGAAAGTTTCCAGTTCGCCCAGGTGATAAGACACCTGCAAGGAATACAGCCTAAAGTCCTCATAACTACAAGCAGTAGATCTTCATTTCGTGGTCCCTACACACATGAACTGAAAGCACGGGACAGGGCCTATTCATTTGATGTTGATGAGGAAAGCCGTTCCCATATAACCAGAGGTGGAAAAGAAACAACTGTTGTACAGGTTGAAAGTTCAATGTTCTGTCTCAGGGCCCAGGCCTGGGGTGCACAACATACAGCCTGCGGGCCATATGCGGTCGGCGGTATTGTGCTTGTCGGCCCCCTAAGGACAGGACTTACATAATGAAGTGTGGCCCACTTCAAGCAACAGGAAACAACGCGGGCTGCACTTAGTTACGAAAGTCTTTGAAGCCGGAGACATTGCTGGCACAGGCATCCCTAGAAGGGAGTAATTTCTCCCTTCTTTAGGAATGTGTCCCCCCCACATTCTCCCTCCGGCAAATAACTCTTTGCTGGGGCCTTAAAGGTGCTCTGTTGCCTCAAGCATCATGTGTGCATTAGCAAGATTTATTTGCACAGCCTGTGTTCTTTCTTCTGGCCTGAAAAGGACACCAATGGGCCATGAATATCACTGTGGGCCATCACTGATAAAAGCAGGCTACCTACAAGGTGGGCACACTTTTGTTTTCCAAATGTGCAGCTTATACCTATCTGAAAAAATAAGACATTTCCAAACTGAGACAAGCTTCTTGAACTTACATTCATTAGTTAATAAGTTTATTTTTATGTCGGACTGCCACACAAATATCCTGTGATTTTTGTGTCCCTTTCTTTGTGTTTTTTTTACAGGATATATTTCTAAAGTTGTTATATGCTTGTCAAACTGCTTAATCGTAAATAAATGCTTCTATTGCACTGAAGGCAGTTATCAGGAAAGTAAACTGTGGGTTAATGGGTGCCAACATTTGATTTTCGCTACATGTGCAGAAATTCCCCTGAATATAAGCAAGCTATTAGCCCAACACATCCCATGGCTGAACAGCTTTTATACATTTATACCATCTTGGCAACAGTCACTCAACCTGTTGAGCTACCCTGGTAGCGTTCTTCTGTAGGGCATGTCTGTGAGTCCATTAATGTGTTAAAAGTCAATGGGCCTCATTACACGGATGGCGGTAAGGATTTACTGGTACCGGTATTTTACTGGTACCGGTAAATCCTTACCGCCTTACTACGAGGTCCCTTTGCGGTTTGGGGAATTTAACGCCTGCTTTTTGCAGGCGTTAAAAACCAACCCGCAAAGGGACTCAGGGAGCTAATTACGGTACCGCAATTTGCGGTACCGTAATTAGCGCCTTCCCCATTCCCATTATGCCCTATGGGGCAAAAATGGGAATGGGGAAGGGCAATGGTGGAAGGGGGAATTACCGCCCCGCCAACCTTGGAATGGGGCGGTAATTCCCCTTTCCGCCAAGGCGGTGCCGGTATTTTACCGGCATGAACCATGGCGCTAATAGCGCCATGGTTCTCCGCCATCCGTGTAATGAGGCCCAATGTATTACCAACAGAGCAGTCTTTGTACATGACGCCAAAGTGAACAGTATTTCATCTTCAGCCACACTGTCCATCTGCATATATTCTTTGATGGTGCACCAGTGGCGCTTCTCCATAATGGGCAAAGTTGCGCCGACCCACGGGCACCCTCGCCCTTAAGGGAGGAGCCAGCCCATTGTAAACACTGAGCACTCACAAAGCTGCTTTATGCGGCTGAGGAATCGCTCCTCGGCTGGCTTGAACTGTCAAAGGGAAACTCAGTTTACGTTTGACTGTTCTGTTCCTCAGTCCCGCATATTTATTTATTGTACATTTGTAAGACGCATATACATAAAGTAAATTGTGTTCAAAGCACGCACAGGGCAAAGAGGAGGGAACATGGGAATGAAAGGCAAATATAACAACAATGAAGAGAAAAAGAGAGGCAGTCCTACTGGGCCATGTGCATATTCAGAACGTGCAAGTACAGAAAAAGAGAAGCGATGAGGGAGGGGGTAAGTGCTATGAATTACACAGAGTGAAGTGCTAGGGAGTGAGTTGCAAGCAGCTTAAGTGCCTGCCAGAGATCACTTGATAAGAGTGGTCAACTGCCAATACAATAAGTGCAGGCCTGTGAGACAGCACAGGCCAGTGGGCGCCCAAAGGCAAGTGCTGGGAGTGGGCGGAGGCTAAAGGCGATTGGGGGTGGGCCAGGATGCAGAAGGACACATAAGGGCCCTGGTCACCAATCTCAGCGACTGTGGCGTTTAGCAAAGGAGGGAGAGGGGGAAGGAGGAGGTGAAAAGGAAAGTCTTGAGGAGCTTCTGGGATCTGAGGAGATCTAGCTCAAGAGGAAGGGGGAGGCTGTTCCAGAGGAGTGAGCCAGCCGAGGAAAGAGATTGGCCACCATCTCACTGTTTACAGAAGCGCTTGACACACAGAGAGTTGGCGCCGGAGGAGCGTAGAGATCTGGAGGGAAAGTATTTGTTGAGAGCCATTTGTAGATAACGTGGTCCCTGGACCCATACAGCCTTATGGATGATGCAGAAGCATTTGAATTTGATCCTTGCATCAACTGGGAGCCAGTGGAGATATTTTAGGGCTGGAGAGATGCGGTCCCTGGGCCAGCAGGCCAAGTTATCAGGCCAATCGAAGCGAGAGTGCATAACGCGATCTCTGGATCATTACCCCCCCTTCGACTCCTACAATGGGGGATGAATGCCATTAACAATCTAGATTTGCAAAGCAGTAACATGTGCTACTAAAAAAGAGGATTTGTCGTTCTAACCTGGGACGCCTGTGGTGTCCCGGATTAGAAAACAAAATCCTTTTCCAAGATGGCCACCATAGAAAGGGAAGGCAGTTGTTCCATACATGGCCCCTCTTCGTTTTCCATGGCAGCCTGCAAAAAGCAAAAAGGAAACCCTGTTAACATATTACCACACGCACTTTTTTCCTCCCTTTCAAATGTATCCTAATGTCGAACAACTTTACCACAAAGCCAGTCCCAGGTGGACATGGCCACTGTAATCCTATCTTTTCTCCCTTCTGGTCATGGACAGTAGCCACATTGTGCGGATCATGACCTTATACCATGACCCCGACATTCTGCCCACTCCCCATGGCTGCAGCCTACATCTCAGTCAATAAACGTATACCGCTAAGTTTTTTAACAACATTACGACACTTATGTAATACGAAAACACTCCCACATCTCGTCACATAACCAACCCTAATGATATTGTACACCTTTTTTGGATGACGTTCCCTCCAGCATAGCCAAATGCGCCCATAAGCACCTACGTGCCGTGACGCAGAACCTGAAAATGAACACACAGCGACGTACAATGTAGCACGTTACATTTTGAAATAATAAACTGGTTTTTAAAAGAAAACATCAACATTTTAGAATTTGTAATTTGTAGACATCGGACTATTCCCATTTTCAATCAAATAGTAACTTTGTTTCTTCGGTTGTCATGGAAAATGTTAATCGTGCAGAGTTAGAATAGGCACACTATATTTTCCTCGCACTAGGTATCCATCAGGAAAGTGAAAGGACTGCCTTAAAATGCATGGTTTCATACCTGCACACACAACTTTTGAGACACACTTTCTTAGATTTGTGATTAAGATCGAATGGATGATACCACCTAGATTGCTCTTTCATGCGTTTATTCTTTACGTGGCACAAATGTACCCACTTCTGACCCACAGAGATCCATCCATTATCACGTTCTTAAAAAGTGCAAATGTTTGTTTAGTGTGGGAATGATTGTTTTTCACAGTTCTTGCCCAGTATTACAGAAGAAGATCTTGACTAACACACTAAAACGATAATAACACATTTTTGAGGCTTTGCAGGTAACTTTACAGATTTTCTGAACAGTACAAAGGACATTCGGTACCACTAAAAAAGGGAACTGTAATTGGAACTGCTGTGTTGATGTTTTGTGCCTCCGGTTGTCTCTACTTCTTTCCCCTCTTTGCACTACGCAGGATTTTATTTTTGCATGCATATGCTTTGATTCCTACTAACACAACCCCTATCCCTGCTCTCAAGGAAGCCATATCTGGGCAGATGACTAATGCCGGTAGAAAGGTGAAAAGATTCAGACGTAATACCGATGTAGACTTTGAACAGGTAAATTCATATAACAGATTCAGCCCATATATCAAATAACATGTGGTATAAGCACATGACCAAGGTGAGAAAGGAATCCATGAACAGAGCTGCTATGTGTGCTCTCTCATCCCCTATGCCATAAGTACATCCAGAACATTTGTAGCAACTGAAGTTCCATGCGCCAGAGCACAAAGCCTTATGCACTTGTCGCTCTGCACAACCAAAGGCCGATTTCAGGGGAGACAAGTTACATTAAGATGGATGTCGTAGAAGATGTTCCTGTATGAAAGACAGCTATATCAAGACTCAAGAAATGATAGATGAATACTAGAGCTGTTACAAGACAATAGAGTATATCCCTGAGGGCCCACACAAAGGGGAGCCAGAATAGTGACACAAAAAGAATTACAATGCCCCAAGACAAGACAAAAGGAGATAGGAGGAATGCCAGGATGTTGGGAGAGACCACAATTAATAGTATATGGACAAATATACACAGCTGAGGGATGGGAAGAGGGAAAGGTTGGAAGCATAGCACATGCGCTCCTATCAATTCCAGTAGAAGTGGTACAAAAGGAAAATGACAATTGCCTCAAGAATTTGGTAGAGAATGAAGCAGGTCATTTGCCAATTCTACCACTCAAGAGTGCTTTATTGTGTTTCCAGAATGATGGTCCAGGGATGGTTGGAGAGAATTAAGGATGCCAGCGAATATCGAAAATACCAGGGATGAGGGTCAGTACCACAGTGCTAATGAACCACTACTTGCCCTGTGGGTTGAAGGCATGCCTGCAACTTCCACTGATTTGGGGAGGAATATGCTCTCTAGTACAGCTAAAAGACCAGCATTAGTAGTGCCTTGAAAGGACATACAAGTTGATGGGTACCCTAAGATGAATACTCATCAGAGGAAGAAGAGGTCTGTAGAGCTGACACGAGTGAAGAGGGGAAACTATGCGTTATCAAAATGGAAAATGCACTGGACGCAGTACCACCAGAACATAGGCTGCTCAGCAGAACCGAGATGTTATTGCCTCCATCGTTCCAGTGATTCAAGCTAATGTGAATGCCAAGTGGCTCCAGATCATGGGATGGGAGCTGATGTAGACCATAAACTCAACCGTTAAGGGGTTCAACGCCATCAAAGAAGAACTGAGAGCTGTCAGATTAATGGCCCTACAGAACCAATACATTCTAGACCTTCTCACGGCTATCAAATGAGGCGTTTGCGCCAAAATCAGGCCTTCCTGCTATACATACATTCCCACCCATGATGAAGAAAATGGGACCCTAACAGAAGCCACAGCCCAATTATCAGACCTGCATGCTAAAATGGAGGCAAAAAAAAGGCTATACGACAAGACGACGACTGGGTGTTGTACATCTTTTCCTGGATACCATTGTGGATGGCCCACGGACTGAAAGTACAGATAGCAGCATTAATACTAGTACTATTTGCCTTTTGTGTCATGAGAGTAGCAATATCACAATACAGGAAGACTACTGAAAGACTATAGGGATGTAGGTATTACTAGACGTAGAGACAGAAGAGGACGAAGATACAAAGACACGTAATGTGCTGAAGTTGCAGCTGACGCAGTGTCCTCTGTTCCCGCCAGGCACCGTATTTGTTTTTCCTCATAACTCACGTGACTATTGGGGAAAAAGGGTATGGTGCACCCTTGATGGAGTTTACAGTTGTATGACCTGGAGTCTGGATGACTATGCAAAGTATCATGGAAATCTAGGAGTAACAAAGGTCTGCGTCCAGAGACTATACGTGAATAGGGAGGGTCATCTGGGGAGTGTGGTGGACTTATCGACCAGAGGGGGGATTGAAGAGGGAGACCCACATGTAGCCCTAGTGACCCCCACCCGACTCGCAGCCCAAAGGCAGAGAAATGAGAGATGCACATCACTCCTAGACCCTTCCTCACCATTGCTGATGTATCGCAGATATGAGAAACGCTATTCGCCCAGGCTGCCATTTAAACCATACCAGACTGATAATATGGAGGAGATACAGTTTTCATCGATCGAACAAATTGACTGACTATAAGCTTGAAGAAGCTGATGACATCACTATTGACATCATGACATAAATGTGTTAGACATGAAACATACAGGCATACATGCATGAAACTACACGGACACAATAGTTTATTGCAGATAGATATGAAACAAATGCTTACAACTCATATAATTAGAGGACTGGCGCATACACAAGTATATCCTAAGCAGAACCAGCAAGATGCCAAGAACATGTACAACTAGCTTGCTTATGCTTAATTGTGACTAATATGGACGGCCCTAAGAACAAAAATGGAAGCCATATATACATTGAAGTGAAAGGGCAAAGGCTGAAAGCCTGATTCAGCTGAAAGCAGACTGACAGGGCTTCCAGCGCAGACATGGTGCACATCCTCACAAAGGACAGGCTGAGACGGAAAGTTTCCAGTTCGCCCAGGTGATAAGACACCTGCAAGGAATATAGCCTAAAGTCCTCATAACTACAAGCAGTAGATCTTCATTTCGTGGTCCCTACACACGTGAACTGAAAGCACGGGACAGGGCCTATTCATTTGATGTTGATGAGGAAAGCTGTTCCCATATAACCAGAGGTGGAAAAGAAACAACTGTTGTACAGGTTGAAAGTTCAATGTTCTGTCTCAGGGCCCAGGCCTGGGGTGCACAACATACAGCCCGCGGGCCATATGCGGTCGGCGGTATTGTGCTTGTCGGCCCCCTAAGGACAGGACTTACATAATGAAGTGTGGCCCACTTCAAGCAACAGGAAACAACGCGGGCTGCACTTAGTTACAAAAGTCTTTGAAGCCGGAGACATTGCTGGCACAGGCATCCCTAGAAGGGAGTAATTTCTCCCTTCTTTAGGAATGTGTCCCCCCACATTCTCCCTCCGGCAAATAACTCTTTGCTGGGGCCTTAAAGGTGCTCTGTTGCCTCAACCATCATTTGTGCATTAGCAAGATTTATTTGCACAGCCTGTGTTCTTTCTTCTGGCCTGAAAAGGACACCAATGGGCCATGAATATCACTGTGGGCCATCACTGATAAAAGCAGGCTACCTACAAGGTGGGCACACTTTTGTTTTCCAAATGTGCAGCTTATACATATCTGAAAAAATAAGACATTTCCAAACTGAGACAAGCTTCTTGAACTTACATTCATTAGTTAATGTGTTTATTTTTATGTCGGACTGCCACACAAATATCCTGTGATTTTTGTGTCCCTTTCTTTGTGTTTTTTTTACAGGATATATTTCTAAAGTTGTTATATGCTTGTCAAACTGCTTAATCGTATAAATAAATGCTTCTATTGCACTGAAGGCAGTTATCAGGAAAGTAAACTGTGGGTTAATGGGTGCCAACATTTGATTTTCACTACATGTGCAGAAATTCCCCTGAATATAAGCAAGCTATTAGCCCAACACATCCCATGGCTGAACAGCTTTTATACATTTATACCATCTTGGCAACAGTCACTCAACCTGTTGAGCTACCCTGGTAGCGTTCTTCTGTAGGGCATGTCTGTGAGTCCATTAATGTGTTAAAAGTCAATGGGCCTCATTACACGGATGGCGGTAAGGATTTACTGGTACCGGTATTTTACTGGTACCGGTAAATCCTTACCGCCTTACTACGAGGTCCCTTTGCGGTTTGGGGAATTTAACGCCTGCTTTTTGCGGTACCGTAATTAGCGCCTTCCCCATTCCCATTATGCCCTATGGGGCAAAATGGGAATGGGGAAGGGCAATGGTGGAAGGGGGAATTACCGCCCCGCCAACCTTGGAATGGGGCGGTAATTCCCCTTTCCGCCAAGGCGGTGCCGGTATTTTACCGGCATGAACCATGGCGCTAATAGCGCCATGGTTCTCCGCCATCCGTGTAATGAGGCCCAATGTATTACCAACAGAGCAGTCTTTGTACATGACGCCAAAGTGAACAGTATTTCATCTTCAGCCACACTGTCCACCTGCATATAAGTCTTGAGGAGCTTCTGGGATCTGAGGAGATCTAGCTCAAGACGAAGAGGAAGGGGGAGGCTGTTCCAGAGGAATGAGCCAGCCGAGGAAAGAGATTGGCCACCATCTCACTGTTTACAGAAGCGCTTGACACACAGAGAGTTGGCGCCGGAGGAGCGTAGAGATCTGGAGGGAAAGTATTTGTTGAGAGCCATTTGTAGATAACGTGGTCCCTGGACCCATACAGCCTTATGGATGATGCAGAAGCATTTGAATTTGATCCTTGCATCAACCGGGAGCCAGTGGAGATATTTTAGGGCTGGAGAGATGCGGTCCCTGGGCTTGAGCCAAGGATAAGTCTCACAGCTCATTGGGTTTTATCCAATGAACCATGTAAAGCCGGGGGTGTTTTGCTTCCCCAACCTTGCCTGGCCCATTGGGGATGCTGGCTGAGGAACTGCACATTTGTATGTGCAAGAGAGGGTCTCCTGCGCCTCCTCCCACATATAAAGGCAGCAGTGCTCTTCGTCATCAGTGCTCGGTCTCTTGCATGCATGAACCAGGGAGTGCTCTTTGCTTCCTTTTCGTGCTACGCTGGAGCTGTAGCACTGGGAGGAAACATGAGGACCAGGGCAGAAGGTACTTTAATTTAAATATGTGTATGGCAGTGTGTATGTTTCTCTTTCAAAATGTTTCTCTGGGAGGTGGGGAGAAAGCAACCCCAACACCCCTTGATTGGTTCGGGCTCTCTTGCTACTCTCCATCACTTTGGCATATTTGGGGGAATATTTTCGCCCCTCCAATTTAGTACACAATGTTACCAACACTGGTGCTGTAAAGCATGGTAATAAGCAGCATAGAAAACGAACTATATTGTTTATATTTTCTTTCCATGGCCTGTACACGCCACCTTTGTATGATGCTTCAGAGCAAAGTATTGTAAAGAGAACTTTAATGAATTGCCCTGGTGACAAAGCAATGTTCACAGTGGATATTGAAGTAAGTCTTTTGTGGCAGTACTTCTGAATGCAGTGGTGTTTTGTGGTGGTGTGTGGAGGATGCAAATGTAAAGGTTATACTTTCGATGCGAAGGTGTCCTATGATGCCGGTGTCCTCACAGTCTACCCATACTGCAATTTTGTAAAGTGCAAAGGGTTGGAGGCTGCTCTCTCTTCTAAGATCCAGAGGCAAAGCTTTCTCATGTAGTCATTAATGTGGGCAGATAACTTGTCAGCCACATCTGCACATCTCGACAGCTAGTTCTGTTAGGTTATTGCTGCTGAGAGTGCAGGGATGATTTTGTTCTCACGCTATCGGTAATATCTTGAAGCCTTGGGGCAAATCAGTTTTTCTTCTGGCTTGGTAATAATGTGTACTGCATAATTGAAAGCACAAATAGTTATAACAACAAGAAGTACACCTCAAAATGCCTGTTTGTTGCCCCACATGCTTACTAAAAATGTCTGAGGGGGGGTCTTAAATTCACCAATCACCGTAAATGCCCTGTGCGGCTACCCCACACAAACAGTGCAGCCCACTGTAGAGAGCTTGTAATGTACATTCGGCCCTCCGGCAAAAGCAGTTGTGCACGGCTGGCTTAGGCGATCAGAGATGGCAACTTGCTGGGAACATGCAGCACCTTCTGGGATCGTTCCCAACCTTGTAGAGCTTCACTTGGCCTGGGAGCTGTCCAAGGTCCCAATGCTAAGAAGACCTGTTCTGCCCAATCCCTGACTGCCTTTCACGTTAAGCACACTATGTTGTGTGAGCCAATTACCTTTAGGGTAACCTGCAACTTTGTATTGCTGACACTTAGAGGTGGTCCTAGGAGGAGCCACCAGATATGGCGATCCAATAAACAGACTAACCCCTATAGATTACATATGTAGTTTTCCTTGACTAACCAATCCGCTTCGCTGGTAGGTTTTTTGGAATGCAACTTGTTTTTGTGAAGTCACTAGCATTTAAAATGGTGTGGCACGTTTGAAGGATGAGAACTCTGGAAATGATATGCTGTTTTAGTGTGATCCCTGTCCTTTTGATTGGTATTAAACCTTGCCCTATGGTTGAGTCTTTCGTTCTAGCTGCTGGGATTTTGATTGGGCCCAATTACTCTCTTGCTGGTAATCGGAGTGGCTGCTAAGAGTACCCCTGCTGCTCTTTTAAATAGAAGCTATATTGTGATTATTCTGCACAACCAGGCAGCATGACAATGTCTTTCAAGAGTAGCGCCTGCGCACGTGTGTGTGTGTGTGTGTGTGTGTGTGTGCTTTCAAACAGTGGATATATTAGCATACATTGGCATACCCTGCACGAGAATGTCTTCTTATGTGACAATACTGGTTTTATTGGGAACAGCAAATATGATTATTCTTACAGTGGCAAAACTGGCTATTGGCATATATTGGCACAGTCAACAATTGTATTCTTACAGTGACAATGTTGTAATTATTGAGTATTGCCAACATGAGTGTGTGCTCAAAGTAGCAATATCAGCATATATTGTGAGCACAATCATCATGAATATTTGTTAGATAATGCTCCTATGCTCCCTCTGCGACTTGAGCAGGACCTCCTTAAGTTCCGAAAGACTCAAGACCTTTCTCTTTACCTCTTCCTTCTCCTCCTCTCTTCCCTGCTAATCATACAGTAGTGTGACTGATGTGCAGGGCCCTTATGTATCCTTGGGGCACTGAGCCCCCACATCTCTCATCCCAGCCGCTGTCTAATTTTACTGGATTTACCTAGGCTCCCATGGGAGGTTGCACTTACGTTCCTCTCTTCTTAAGCACTTCACCCCAAGAACTTCTCCATGAGCACCACAGCTCCTATTCCTTACCTCCCCCTCCTCTCTGCACTTGCACGTTCTGAACACTCACAGGACATAGTAGGTTTGTCTCCCCTCCCTGTTATTTTCATTATTTGTTTGTACTTTTAATTCAATTATTTATCTTTGTTGTAATTCGTTGGCACTGCGAGCACGGACGGAGAGCCACTGGAGGAAATACACTATGCGGCCAATAATCGGCACGTGTAGCACCATGGTAGCTACTTGTTAGCAAAGGAATGCCACAGGATATTTATCCTGAGTTGGTCTACGGAACACAGATAAAGCAACAGCATTTCCCATACGACTGAAAAGGACTTCATATGGTTTTGTCCACTATGCAACCATGACTTTATAAGGAATGAGGTTTTTGGTGTTCCGTGCACCTTCAGACTGCAGCTACTAGGAATTAAAGGCCGACCAACTTGGACACACACACACAACCCTCTTTTTGGTATTCTTTCGTGAATCATAATTTCTGATATATGGAGTCCCTATCTTGCTGGTGAGTCTTAAACGATTCTTGGACCATTTACAGGACGAGAAGAGTTTTGGACCATCAATTCACATGAATATGTGTCTTAAGCAGTTACATTTGTTATTTGTTTTTTTTTCACTTCTTGTTGATTGACTCTGCAATCACTAGACTATAATTGTTGATAGATGAAGTGTACCCTAACAAAACATCACCAGTAGGTTATTTTTGGTTGAGGTGGGCGGCAGACTGCCCCTGAAGAATTTCTGGTTACTTTGTTTACACACACGTTCAGAAAGAAACATGTTGGGAAAAGTGATGAATGAATGAGGATGTCTGAATTTGAATTGGAATGATTGTAGTGAGTGACTAAGTTGATTCTGGTGATATCTGCACTACACTACCCTGGAGTGATTTTACTTTCATTTACTCTTGGTTCTTCACACTGTGTATTATTATTATTTTTTGGTATCTGTTGTGATTATATTACAGTTTTCTGTTTATTCTGCTGTCCTACCTCCTAATGTGAAGTGGTACATGCTATTAACATTTGCACTTTATACCAGTTGTCTGTTTATTGAAGTTTTTAAAGTTGATTGTGAACAAATTTAAAGTTTTTGATGATGATATAAACTAATAAATGATATATATTTTTGTAAAAACTTGTCTGAAATCTGATCAATAACTAGTGACTAATGTTACAAGTATTTGGACACTATTAGAAAAGGGAACACATTAAGCCCCTTGGCACTGTTTTGTTTGTTGTTCTAGGCTTCGCCTAAAAAGTATAGAGGATGTGCCAAGTAGAGGGCTCTTAATCCTCTTACCTCCCCATAGGTGTTTGTTAGTAATTCGTTGGCTACCTTCCCCTGTCCCAACCCTGTTGCCCTGGGGGTGCTTTGAAACAGTTTTTGTAATTGTATAAGCGCCTAACAAAGGACCAATAAAAAAATAGGTACTGGTGCTGATTTGGCATTTACTTGAGTATTCATCTTCTAGCCAGCAAAATCGATTATGATATGATATTTTATTTATATCGTACCCATTCACAAGTGTTTCAGGGCGCGAGAATTGTATGATACTTTACCAATTTCATAACAAAAGGGGTGCTATAAACTGTGTCATTTGAACCCATTATTTTGAAAAGACGTATGGAGGAGAACCACCACCACCACACCAAACAAATGCTAAAATAATAAATGTCATATGCCATATAATCTTCTTATATCTATTTTTAGGGAGGTGGGTGTTTATGTGTTCATTAGAGACGGGTGTACATTTGGGATATTTGATTGCCATTTGTGCTGTTGGGAAACATTTTTTGGAAAACACCATGAGATGCAACATTTCTTACTTTCAGTATCCCTGTGGCTTGTTCTCACTGTAATCTGCGGAATGCACCCTTTCTTATTTTCAGTATCCTGTGACTTGTTCTATGATCTGCAGGCTTTACCATTTCTTACTTGCAGTATCGCTGTGGCTTGTTCTCACTATGATCTGCAGGCTGCACCATTTCTTACTTGCAGTATTCCTGTGGTATGTTCTCACTATGATCTGCAGGTTGTTCTCACTATGATCTGCGCGATGCACCATTTCTTACTTTCAGTATCCTTATGGCTTGTTCTCACTATGATCTGCAGGATGCACCATTTCTTACTTGCAGTGTCCCTGTGGGTTGTTCTCACTCTGATCTACAGGTTGTTGTCACTATGATCTGCAGGATGCACCATTTCCTACTTTCAGTATCCCTGTGACTTGTTCTCACTATGATCTGCAGGATGCACCATTTCTTACTTGCAGTATCCCCATGGTTTGTTCTCACTATGATCTGCAGATTGTTCTCACTATGATATGCAGTCTGCACCATTTCTTACTTTCAGTATCCCCGTGTCTTGTTCTCACTATGATCTGCGGGATGAACCATTTCTTACTTGCACTATCCCTCAGGTTTGTTCTCCCTATGATCTGCATGATGCACCATTTCTTACTTTCAGTATCCCTGTGGCTTGTTCTCGCTATGACCTGCAGGATGCACCATTTCTTACTTGCAGTATCCCTGAGGTTTGTTCTCACTGTGATCTGCAGGTTGTTCTCACTATGATCTGCAGAATACACCATTGCCTACTTTCAGTATCCCTGTGACTTGTTCTTACTATCACCTGCAGGATGCACCATTTCTTACTTTCAGTATCCCTCTGGCTTATTCTTACTATGGTCTGCAGGATGCACCATTTCTTACTTGCAGTGTCCCTGTGGTTTGTTCTCACAATGATCTGCAGGCTTCACCATTTCTTACTTTCAGTATCCCTGTGGTTTGTTTTCACTATGATCTGCAGGAAGCACCATTTGTTACTTGCAGTGTCCCTGTGGTTTGTTCTCACTATGATCTGCAGGTTTATCTCACTATGATCTGCAGGCTGCACCATTTCTTACTTTCAGTATCCCTGTGGCTTGTTCTCGCTATGATCTGCAGGATGCACCATTTCTTACTTGCAGTATCCCTGAGGTTTGTTCTCACTATGATCTGCAGGCTGCACCATTTCTTACTTTCAGTATCGCCGTGGCTTGTTCTCACTATGATCTGCAGGATGTACCATTTCTTACTTTCAGTATCCCTGTGGTTTGTTCTTACTATGATCTGCAGGTTTATCTCACTATGATCTGCAGGCTGCACCATTTCTTATTTTCAGAATCCCTGTGGCTTGTTCTCGCTATGATCTGCAGGGTGCACCATTTCTTACTTGCAGTATCCCTGAGGTTTGTTCTCACTATGATCTGCAGGCTGCACCATTTCTTACTTTCAGTATCCCCGTGGCTTGTTCTCACTATGATCTGAAGGATGCACCATTTCTTACTTTCAGTATCCCTCTGGCTTATTCTTACTATGGTCTGCAGGATGCACCATTTCTTACTTGCAGTGTCCCTGTGGTTTGTTCTCACAATGATCTGCAGGCTTCACCATTTCTTACTTTCAGTATCCCTGTGGTTTGTTTTCACTATGATCTGCAGGAAGCACCATTTGTTACTTGCAGTGTCCCTGTGGTTTGTTCTCACTATGATCTGCAGGTTTATCTCACTATGATCTGCAGGCTGCACCATTTCTTACTTTCAGTATCCCTGTGGCTTGTTCTCGCTATGATCTGCAGGATGCACCATTTCTTACTTGCAGTATCCCTGAGGTTTGTTCTCACTATGATCTGCAGGCTGCACCATTTCTTACTTTCAGTATCGCCGTGGCTTGTTCTCACTATGATCTGCAGGATGTACCATTTCTTACTTTCAGTATCCCTGTGGTTTGTTCTTACTATGATCTGCAGGTTTATCTCACTATGATCTGCAGGCTGCACCATTTCTTATTTTCAGAATCCCTGTGGCTTGTTCTCGCTATGATCTGCAGGGTGCACCATTTCTTACTTGCAGTATCCCTGAGGTTTGTTCTCACTATGATCTGCAGGCTGCACCATTTCTTACTTTCAGTATCCCCGTGGCTTGTTCTCACTATGATCTGAAGGATGCACCATTTCTTACTTGCAGTATCCCTGAGGTTTGTTCTCACTATGATCTGTAGGTTGTTCTCACTATGATCTGCAGGATGCACCATTTCTAACTTTCAGTATCCATGTGGCTTGGTCCCGCTATGACCTGCAAGATGCACCATTTCTTACTTGCAGTATCCCTGAGGTTTGTTCTCACTATGATCTGCAGGTTGTTCTCACTATGATCTGCAGGATGCACCATTTCCTACTTTCTGTATCCCTGTGGCTTGTTCTCACTATGATCTGCAGGATGCACCATTTCTTACTTGCAGTATTCCCGTGGTATGTTCTCACTATGATCTGCAGGTTGTTCTTACTATGATCTGTGCAATGCACCATTTCTTACTTTCATTATGCCTGTAGATTGTTCTCACTATGATCTGCAAGTTGTTCTCACTATGATCTGCAGGATGCACCATTTCCTACTTTCTGTATCCCTGTGGCTTGTTCTCACTATGATCTGCAGGATGCACCATTTCTTACTTGCAGTATCCCTGAGGTTTGTTCTCACTATGATCTGCAGGTTGTTCTCACTATGATCTGCAGGATACATCATTTTCTATTTTCAGTATCCTTGTGGTTTGTTCTCACTATGATCTGTGGGATGCATAATTGCTTACTTTCAGTATCCCTGTGGTTTGTTCTCACTATGATCTGCAGGCTGCACCATGTCTTACTTTCAGCATCCCTGTGGTATGTTCTCACTATGATCTTCAGGATGCACCATTTCTTACTTTCAGTATCTCTGTGGTTTGTTCTCACTATGATCTGCATGCTGTTCTCACTATGATCTGCAGGATGCACTGTTTCTTACTTGCAGTATCCCGGAGGTTTGTTCTCACTATGATCTGCAGGATACACCATTTCCTATTTTCAGTATCCCTGTGGTTTGTTCTCACTACGATCGGCAGGATGCACCATGTCATACTTGCAGTGTCCCTGTGGTTTGTTCTCACTATGATCTGAAGGTGGTTCTCACATAGATCTGCAGGCTGCACCATTTCTTACTTTCAGTATCCCTGTGGTTTGTTCTCAGTATGAGCTGCAGGATGCACCATTTCTTATTTGCAGTATCTCTGTGATTTGTTCTTACTATGATCTCCAGGTTGTTCTCACTATGATCTGCATGCTGCATCATTTCTTACTTTCTTTCAGTATCCCTGTGGCTTGTTCTCACTATGATCTGCAGGATGCACCATTTCTTACTTGCAGTATCCCTGAGGTTTGTTCTCACTATGATCTGTAGGTTGTTCTCACTATGATCTGCAGGATGCACCATTTCTAACTTTCAGTATCCATGTGGCTTGGTCCCGCTATGACCTGCAAGATGCACCATTTCTTACTTGCAGTATCCCTGAGGTTTGTTCTCACTATGATCTGCAGGTTGTTCTCACTATGATCTGCAGGATGCACCATTTCCTACTTTCTGTATCCCTGTGGCTTGTTCTAACTATGAGCTGCAGGATGCACCATTTCTTACTTGCAGTATTCCCGTGGTATGTTCTCACTATGATCTGCAGGTTGTTCTCACTATGATCTGTGCAATGCACCATTTCTTACTTTCATTATGCCTGTAGATTGTTCTCACTATGATCTGCAAGTTGTTCTCACTATGATCTGCAGGATGCACCATTTCCTACTTTCTGTATCCCTGTGGCTTGTTCTCACTATGATCTGCAGGATGCACCATTTCTTACTTGCAGTATCCCTGAGGTTTGTTCTCACTATGATCTGCAGGTTGTTCTCACTATGATCTGCAGGATACATCATTTTCTATTTTCAGTATCCTTGTGGTTTGTTCTCACTATGATCTGTGGGATGCATAATTGCTTACTTTCAGTATCCCTGTGGTTTGTTCTCACTATGATCTGCAGGCTGCACCATGTCTTACTTTCAGCATCCCTGTGGTATGTTCTCACTATGATCTTCAGGATGCGCCATTTCTTACTTTCAGTATCTCTGTGGTTTGTTCTCACTATGCTCTGCATGCTGTTCTCACTATGATCTGCAGGATGCACCATTTCTTACTTGCAGTATTCCTGTGGTATGTTCTCAATATGATCTGCATGTTGTTCTCACTATGATCTGCAGGATGCACCGTTTCTTACTTGCAGTATCCCGGAGGTTTGTTCTCACTATGATCTGCAGGATACACCATTTCCTATTTTCAGTATCCCTATGGTTTGTTCTCACTACGATCTGCAGGATGCACCATGTCATACTTGCAGTGTCCCTGTGGTTTGTTCTCACTATGATCCGAAGGTGGTTCTCACATAGATCTGCAGGCTGCACCATTTCTTACTTTCAGTATCCCTGTGGTTTGTTCTCAGTATGAGCTGCAGGATGCACCATTTCTTATTTGCAGTATCTCTGTGATTTGTTCTTACTATGATCTCCAGGTTGTTCTCACTATAATCTGCATGCTGCATCATTTCTTACTTTCAGTATCCCTGTGGCTTGTTCTCACTATGATCTGCAGGATGCACCATTTCTTACTTGCAGTATCCCTGAGGTTTGTTCTCACTATTATCTGCAGGTTGTTCTCACTATGATCTGCAGGATGCACTATTTCCTATTTTCAGTGTCCCTGTGGTTTGTTCTCACTATGATCTATGGGATGCATCATTTCTTATTTTCAGTATCCCCGTGGCTTGTTCTCTCTATGATCTGCAAGATGCACTATTTCTTACTTGCAGTATCCCTGTGTGTTGTTCTCAGTATGATCTGTGGGATGCACCATTTCTAACTTTCAGTATCCCTCTGGCTTGTTCTCACTAGGATCTGCAGGATGCACCATTTCTTGCTTACAGTGTCCCTGTGGTTTGTTCTCATTATGATCGGCAGGTGGTTCTCACAATGATCTGCAGGCTGCACCATTTCTTACTTTCAGTATCCCTGTGATTTGTTCTCACTATGATCTGCAGGATGCACCATTTCTTACTTGCAGTATCTCTGTGGTTTGTTCTCACTATGACCTGCAGGTTGTTCTCACTATGATCTGCAGGATGCATCATTTCTTAATTTCAGTATCCCTGTGGTTTGTTCTCACTATGACCTGCAGGATGCGCCATGTCCTACTTTCAGTATCCCTGTGGCTTGTTCTCACTATGATCTGCAGGATGCACCATTTCCTACTTTCAGTATCACTGTGGCTTGTTCTCACTATGATCTGCCGGGTGCACCATTTCTTACTTGCAGTATTCCTGTGGTATGTTCTCACTATGATCTGCAGGTTGTTCTCACTATGATGTGAGCGATGCACCATTTCCTACTTTCAGTATCCCTGTGGCTTGTTCTCACTATGATCTGCAGGATGCACCATTTCTTACTTGCAGTATCCCTGAGGTTTGTTCTCACTATTTTCTGCAGGTTGTTCTCACTATGATCTGCAGGATGCACCATTTCTTACTTTCAGTATCCCTGTGGCTTGTTCTCACTACAATCTGTGGGATGCACCATTTCTTACTTTCAGTATCCCTGTGGCTTGTTCTCACTATGATCTGCAGGATGCACTATGTCTTACTTGCAGTATCCCTGAGGTTTGTTCTCACTATTATCTGCAGGTTGTTCTCACTATGATCTGCAGGATGCACCATTTCTTACTTGCAGTATCCCTGAGGTTTGTTCTCACTATTATCTGCAGGTTGTTCTCACTATGATCTGCGGGATGCACCATTTCTTACTTTTAGTATATCTGTGGCTTGTTCTCACTATGATCTGCAGGATGCTTCATTTCTTACTTTCAGTATCCCTGTGTTTTGTCTCAGTATGTGTTGGTGCCTGTGCCACTGGCGCACACATTGGCAACCATCATGGACGATATGGTACTTGTTTATCTTCATAATACTCTTTAAACAACCCCTAGTCACATTTTGGTCCTTAATTTCCATTTGTACGACATTGGTACTTTCCTATTTAATTCCGCTAACTACACGTACCATAATGCACCTTGCTACAGCTATCAATTTCTGGCCATTCCCATTTGTCAGTATTGGAACCACAATCCCCAGAAGCCCATGTGATTAGTGCTGCTTCCACCATCTCAGGACCAGAGAGGGAGGAGGCAGATTATCTTCAGGTGTGCTGCTCCAGGTGCTGTCAATCAGCCTGCCTCAGTACAGGGCAGGACTGTATTTAAGCAGCTGCCTGCAGGAGCTCAGTCTCTTGCATCAAGAGTCCTCTCAGCCCCTTTTTGCCTTGTGACTCGAATTTTGTATGCTGTTCCTGTTGCTGTATTTTCCTGCTTTGATCCAGTGCTCTTTCGGGGCTGCCTGCCTTGCAGCCTGCTACACTCTGCTGCCTACAGCCCTAACCTTCTGGGCTCCCTGCCTCACCACCCTGCTCCTCTGGGCTCCCTGCCTTGCAGCCTGCAACCCTCCACTGCCTACAGCCCTGCTCCTCTGGGCTCCCTGCCTTGCAGCCTACAACCCTCCGCTGCCTACAGCCCTGATCCTCTGGGCTCCCTGCCTTGCAGCATGTTACACTCCGCTGCCTTTGGCCCTAGCCTTCTGGGCTCCCTGCCTCACTGCCCTGGTCCTCTGGGCTCCCTGCCTTGCAGCCTGTTACACTCTGCTGCCTACAGCCATTGCCTTTCGGGCTCCCTGCCTCGCTGCCCTGCTCCTCTGGGCTCCCTGCCTTGCAGCCTGCAATCCTCTGCTGCCTACAGCCAGGGTCCTCTGGGCCTCCCTGCCTTGCAGCCTGCTACTCTCTTCTGCTTTCAGCCCTGACCCTCTGGTCTCCCTGCCTCGACGCCCTGTTCCTTTGAGTTCCCTCCTTGCTGCCCTACTCCTCTGGGCTCTCTGTCTGCCGCCTACTACAGCTCTCAGTCCTGCTCCTCTGGACTCTCTGCCTTGCAGCCTACTACAGTCCTCTAAAATCCACTACAGTTTTTCTGCACCGTGTGCCATCCGTTACTGCAGCCCTGCTTCCTTGTTTGCAGCCCCTCTATTTCCTGGCTGCTGCTCCGTTGCTCTCTTCCTTGTTTGCAACCCCTTGTTCTTGATCCCTGTCCTTCTTTTCCATGGGTCCTCTGTCCTCCCCTTTAGTTTACCCATTTCTATTGTACTGTTTTTTCCTTCATTCCCTTCGGCTAGATTTCTCTTAGACTTCCTTTTCCCTGGTTATTACTGTTCTTGTCTCTCTTGTGTCTTATGTTGATCCTTTGTACAGAGCTTGACTGTTGGTTTCCGGCAGGCCCCCTTCCCTTGTCGCGTTTTCAGTGTTACAGACACCCACAGCTGTTGTTCCCAGCCATGAGCAGACAGAGTGGGCCCCTATAATAGTAATCTGTGCAGAAGGCTGGAGTTTCCAAAGGTCCGTGGAACACTCTTTTCCATTTCTGTATACACCCCAAGAGGAATCCAGTTTGTTTGTATCTTTGTATTTCCTGCCCCTTTCTGTTCACAACTACAGTTGCCTACATTTCTTTCTTGTTGAGTTTCCTGCTGTGTGTGTACTTATCTGTCACCTTACATCAGCACAGTCACCCAAACCCTACCTGGGGGCCCTGTGCCACTCTTGACAGAGTGTCATCCTTGACAGTATGATCTGCAGGATGCACCATTTCTTACTTGCAGTATCTCTGCGATTTGTTCTCACAATGACCTGCAGGTTGTTCTCACTATGATCTGCAGGCTGCACCATTTGTTACTTTCAGTATCCCTGTGGTTTGTTCTCACTATGATCTGCAGGCTGCACCATGTCTTACTTTCAGTATCCCTGTGGTATGTTCTCACTATGATCTTCAGGATGCACCATTTCTTACTTTCACTATCTCTGTGGTTTGTTCTCACTATGATCTGCAGGCTGCACCATTTCTTACTTTCAGTATCCCTGTGGTTTGTTCTCACTAGGACCTGCAGGATGCACCATGTCTTACTTTCAGTATGCCTGTGGCTTGTTCTCGCTATGATCTGCAGGATGCACCATTTCTTACTTTCACTATCTCTGTGGTTTGTTCTCATTATGATCTGCAGGCTGCACAATTTCTTACTTTCAGTATCCCTGTGGTTTGTTCTCACTAGGACCTGCAGGATGCACCATGTCTTACTTTCAGTATGCCTGTGGCTTGTTCTCGCTATGATCTGCAGGATGCACCATGTCCTACTTTCAGTATACCTGTGGCTTGTTCTCACTATGATCTGCAGGATGCACAATTTATTTCTCGCAGTATCCCTGTGGCTTGTTCTCACAATGATCTGCAGGTTGTTCTCACTATGATTTGCATGCTGCACCATTTCTTACTTTCAGTATCCCTGTGGCTTGTTCGCACTATGATCTGCCGAATGCACCATTTCTTACTTGCAGTATCCCTGAGGTTTGTTCTCACTATTATCTGCAGGTTGTTCTCACTATGATCTGCAGGATGCACCATTTCCTATTTTCAGTATCCCTGTGGCTTGTTCTCACTATGATCTGCAAGATGCACCATTTCTTACTTGCAGTATCCCTGTGTGTTGTTCTCAGAATGATGTGTGGGATGCACCATTTCTTACTTTCAGTATCCCTGTGATTTGTTCTCACTATGATCTTCAGGATGCGCCATTTCTTAGTTGTGGTATCTCTGTGGTTTGTTCTCACTATGACCTGCAGGTTGTTCTCACTATGATCTGCAGGATGCATAATTTCTTAATTTCAGTATCCCTGTGGTTTGTTCTCACTATGACCTGCAGGATGCGCCATGTCTTACTTTGAGTATCCCTGTGGCTTGTTCTCACTGTGATCTGCAGGATGCACCATTTCCTACTTTCAGTATCCCTGTAGCTTGTTCTCACTATGATTTGCAGGGTGCACAATTTCCTACTTGCAGTATTCCTGTGGTATGTTCTCACTATGATCTGCAGGTTGTTCTCACTATGATGTGCGCAATGCACCATTTCCTACTTTCAGTATCCATGTGGCTTGTTCTCACTATGATCAGCAGGATGCACCATTTCGTACTTGCAGTATCCCTGAGGTTTGTTCTCACTATTATCTGCAGGTTGTTCTCACCGTGATCTGCGGGATGCACCATTTCTTACCTTCAGTATATCTGTGGCTTGTTCTCACTATGATCTGCAGGTTGTTCTCACTATGGTCTGCACCATTTCTTACTTTCAGTATCCCTGTGGTTTGTTCTCACTATGACCTGCAGGTTGTTCTCACTATGACCTGCAGGATGCATCATTTCTTAATTTCAGTATCCCTGTGGTTTTTTATCAGTATGATATGATATGATAGTTTATTTATATAGCGCCTATACGCAATGTGTTTCAAAGCGCTTCAAGGCAAGGGAGGGAACAAGGGAAAATACAACCACATTCTTACAGGCCATGAACAGTAAGGATGTGAAATTAACTATCGTACTCGGCCTGACGACATTTCAGATAGTGCACAAGATAAGACATAGATAAGGAAGGTTGGGGGGAGTGGGAAGGAAATGGAAACAGACAGGCGACTACTGTACTAGGCCTGACGACATTTCTGGTAGAGTCGGTGAAAAACAAAAGGAGAGGGAGTGGAGTGCAGAAAGGGAGGGAAGGAACAAAACAAGCGACTATCATACTAGGCCTGACGACATTTCAGATAGTGCTGCAGGGGTGATGGGGAGGAATAAAACAGTAATGGGAGGGTGGAGGAAACAGACGAGGTTGCTATCATATTTTTTTTTTATTTTTATACGGTTTATTCAACCTTTAAAAAATTTTTGACAGACAAATCACGTCCAATCAACCACATATCCTTTTAAAATCCATTTCTCTCTCCGCCGTTCTGTACACAGTGAAACAAGTGGCTTGGGTCTTAACGTTTAGACTGCAAGGGCTCATTCGACTCCAGGCACTTCAATTAGTTCCTTCAAATCCAATCTTGTTTTTATGACCTGGAGGAAGGTTATCAAATTGAACAGTACAGTTCGGTTGGAGGCTTCAAAAAACATTTCCCACCAGTTTTCCAGACTCCTTGAACTAATATTATGAATAATCGGTGAAAAAAGCCGTCCTCGTTCTTTCCCTAGGCTCGGGCATGACATGATCAAGTGCTTTAGAGATTCCATATCAAAATTGCAGAAACGACACCTTCGATCAATATTTGCATACTTAGGCCAGGAGCCTAATCGCTCTTTTGTGTTTAGAGCGTTTAGTCTGAATCTCATGTACAAGGCTCTGGCATGCTGATTTGGCAGAAGGGTTAGATAAGAATGGCGTTGATTGAAGGCTTTAGCTTCACCTGGGACTTCCTGCATTAACTTACATTTTGTTCTTTGCTCACAGGTCTTAATCCAATCTAACCGCCAAATCTTCATCTTTGCTGCATCTGGGTTTTCCACTAGCAAAGCAGAGGTGATGTCGTACTCGCCTAGCAGGTCTTGACAAAGCTGATTCCACTTTGCGAGTATTGTATACTCTTTCGCTCTGTCTGGTCTATGCATGATTTGGAATTGGGGTGTCGGAGTCTTTAGCATCGTTTTGCGGTATAGGCTTAGCAGATTCCACATTACTCTGGCATGTATTGAAATTAAGCCAAGCTCATACCGTATACAAACAGTTGCTATTCCCCTCGGTAGATGTAGTACACGAGACCAGAAGATGTTTTCTAAAGAGTTCCATAAATCATTAGAGCAACCGAAGGCGTTTTCTCCTCCGTAGATCAGGCTCGGGACCACTTTCTGTTGAAAAAATAGGATAGTCGGCTTCAATGAAAATTTGCCGTATTTATTGTTAATTAAGCATGCTTGATTTGCTAATTGCCGACATTTGCTTTTTGCCACTTCCGTCCAACAAGCGTCATTTCTGCTCGCACTGATAGTCATCCCCAGATATTTCACAGATTTTACAATTTTGATACGTTCGTCGGCAATATACCAATGCTCTTTCAACCCCTTGCCAAGGGTTCCTTGCAGGTTTCCCAATATCAAATGTTCGGTTTTTAGTCTATTAATTTGCAAGCCGTTTGATGTTATATAGGTATTTATCAGGTTCATTTTTCGCTGAAGACCTATAGGCGTCTGATCTATTAAGACCAGGTCGTCAGCGTATAACAGGTAGTTGATAGGTAATCCCAGAATTTTTGGGGGGAACATGTTTTTACCACAAAAAATCTCAGTCATATCTGATATAAACAGATTGAATATTGTTGCTGCCAGGGGGCAACCCTGCTTCACTCCCCTACATGTTTTGATTTTTGCAGACAAGGTGCCTTTCAGGTCCAACCGAACTCTGATAGACGTCTCAGAGTGTAGTTCCTGAATTGCACTCAGTAAGCTAGGTGGGCAGCCCCATTTGCTCAGTTTATCCCACATCCTCTCTCTATTGATACTATCAAATGCTTGCGAGAGGTCGATCAGAGCCAAATAGATTTTTGTTTTGGTTCTGAGAGCTTCCATCTTTAGGAGGTTTAGTAGTAATAGATTGAGGCCACAACCTACTCCTTTTACGAAGCCTGCTTGTCTCGGATCAATATGCTTAGATTCTTCTGCCCACTTCACCAATTTGCGTTGAAGCAAGGTTGCGTAGATCTTCCCTACAACATCAAGTAATGCTATCGGACGATAGTTTTTAGGGTTGGTTCGATCTCCTTTTTTAAAGATGGGAACCACGATAGCACTTTTCCATGAATTGGGAGTAGATCCATTTTTTGCAACGCGGTTGAACAGAGTGGCACAGAAGTCTGCCCATAGTTCTGGATTGCGTTTGATCGTATAATTAGTTAGTCCATCTGGGCCCGGCGCTCTGGATTCACTCAATCCCTTAATAATTAAGAGAATTTCATCTCTTTCAAATTGCAAATCCCATTTAGATTCGGGCAGGAATATGTTAGCTTTTACTAGATCGTCTTTGGTGAATAAAGTAGAGTAGAATGCAACCCAGGCTTGTTCACTAACAGCGTTAGCCTGTAGGGCGTATTGTGAGGATGCGCTGTTGTTTATTATGCTCCAGAATTCCGCTGAGTTACGCCCTTCCATTTTTCCCATCATCATCTCAGAATCATTTTGTAATCTGATGGCCTCATGAGATTTAAGCCAATGTTTATATTTCTGTTTGATCGCTCTACAGATTTGTTTCACATTTATATTGAGGATGGTTTTGGTTTTCCTTAATTCCTGTCTCATCAGACGTTTCTGCTGTAGCACACAAAGGTCAAATTTGTGTTTTCGATGTAGTTGCACATGGCTCAGTTTGGATCTTCTTTCTTCAAATTGAACTAATAGGTGTTCGTATTCAAGACCATCAGTATTTTCTATAAATTTTGTTGTTATTGCCTCTACTTCTGGTTCTGATAAATGGAGTCGAATCCTACCTGAGCCTGTTTTTACCGTGTGCGACCATACTTGCTGCGGACAGGCGCATTTTTTCTGGAGGGTTAGTTGTACCATTTCATGATCACTATGGACCATTTTTTGGACATTAAAATGCAGAACTCTCTTGTGAAGATTTTCAGTTACAAACATGTAGTCAAGTACTGATGTTGATGTGTCTCTTCTCCATGTAGGCTGTGCCGGAATATCGCCTGTGGTGTTACCGTTTAACATGTGCAATGCACGAAGGTCCATTTCATCGCACCATTGCACTGCTTTAGGCTCAAGTTGGGATTTCTCTTTCACACAGTCCAAGTTCAGATCACCACAAACAATTAAGTTCAGCAAAGCTTCTTTCCCAAGGAGGTCGTCTATCACAGTAGTCACAGTGTCTAGGAAAGTTGTTGCAAATTTATTTCGATGATTCCAATAGACATTAAGGATATGTAGGCGATCAACGTTCTTTCCATTAGGTTGGAGTAGGGCAATAGTTGACAGTTGAATAAATGGAGACAGGTTCTGAGAGTGTACAATCCTAAAGCCCGCCACCTTTCTCACTGCTGTCAGTAAGCCCGACATAGGTCTTCCTTTGGCTTGGCGAATAGCCGGGTTACAAGCAATTTCAAATCCTTCTAAGAGAGGGCTGGAGGATAGCCAAGTTTCTTGAAGGCACAACAGATCCAAGTTGGTTGCCCATGGTGTTTGAAACAGATGGCTAAAACCTCTAGTGTTCCAAGAGGCCAGTCGACAGACATTTTGCGTCTCAGACTTCTGGCGTTATTTGTTATCGCTCTTATTTAACAACCCTGCAAGCCAAGACCAATCAGAATCTGCTGGAGTTAAGGAAGGATCACTTGCACTTTCCAAAAGGGTCTTATGGCTGCGTAAGGATCCGTTCACGGTGATTCGTATGCACTCTCCTGTTTGCATAAGTTTAGATGGTTTAGCCACAGAGGTAGGCTTCGGTACTGGGCTTCGAGTCAGTGCAGCGGATGGTCGTGATTCGGGCTGCTGAGAGTGGTTTCGACTCTTCCCGTCTACAGTGACACCAGGATCTCTTTTGTGTATTGGTAGTTGCAGGCAGCCATCAACTCTTGATATATCAAACCCCAAGGACATTAGGACAGGCCCAGCCTCCAGCATGGCTTCAGCAATCAGTTTTGATTGAAGATGTAAGATGACAGCGTCATTTTTGTTCTCGTCATAAAATTCAACAATTCTGAGATCGTCAGATTCAATTGCTCTTAGGCTAGGAATCAAGTGACACAGCCAGAGAACATTGTGCCGATTTAGGATTAGATCGTCCGAAGATTCGATACGCTCAAGTAACAGACGTTGCAGCGTATGAGACTCTTGATTCGCTGAATAAAGTTCTCTTCCATTATCAACGTTTGACTTCTTCTTCGGCAGTTTGTGTGTCACTAGTTGAGGCTTAGCCCAAGGGCTAAGGACCGGTCCTCTGGGGATCCTTCCAGGGTCACGAGGAACTCCAGCAAAGTCAGGGAACACCGTCTCACTAGTCGTCGGCAACTTCACCTGCTCGTTCCAGTCTCTGCTAGCATCTTTGCTAGTCAGTAAGGCCGTAGATGCTTTCATCCTTGCTTCGAGTAGCTTTCTTTTGTCCTCAAGCGTTATAAATTCCAAATTTACCACTTCCTTTCCAGGTGGTAAATTAGATGTTAAAGAGATCACTTGGCATGTTCTAGATGACATCCGCGTATCGTCAGGAAGTGTCGTTTCATTATTGTGTGCATTAGAAGACATCATGGGGGACCGCTTACAATCGCCTATGGCCTGGTCGGCCATCGACTGTAGGTTGTTCTGTGATTGTACCAATACAACTGAATGGCCCGCATGAGTGGCCAATGGTGGTAAAATCTCTTCTGCTGTTGATACTTGGAGCACAGCCAATGACCGTTCGTGATCATTTATCATTGCCTTGTTGCACGAATCTTCGTCCTCATAGGTTGAGACATTTATCAGAGTGTCAGATATGTCACTAATACGGGTATAAGAGACATTTAGGGCCTTGGCTGTGTTTAAACTGCTTTTTTCAGTTTGATTGCAAGCTGTTGGGACTACATTTGTGGACACACCGTTCACCCTTATGTCCAGACTTTTAAGGTTTCTTAGAAACTTAAGCGAGTTAATGTTGCGTCTCTTAGCTTTCTTTTTTGGTTGATTTTTAGTCTTCATTCCAAGGGTCTCATTTCCAGAGCTGTTGGCTTTGCTCGTCTTTTGTAAGTCACCAGCGGGTTTGAAAATAGCAAATATCCCAGTGGGTTCAGCCTCGCTGTTCTTCGTAGCCTGAGATGGAGCGAAGAATTGCTGCTTTTGAGCAATGATTTCCTTCGATGTAGATGGTCTTTGTGGATCTTGTAGGGCTAAGTTAGATGCGTCATGGACCTCTAGAATTGCTTTAGCAAAGCCAGACTTCAGACTCGTTACTTCACTATTAATTGAAGTATGAGTTTTTGTAGCGGTTGCACAACATTCATTATATCCATCCAAGCAGGCAATAGAATGGTCCTCGAGCACAATCGACTTAACATGCGTCTGTTGGTCAGAGGTATCTACTGTTGACATCTGTACATCACTTACAGTTTTTTGCGTTTGACACTTATGGCAATAAGGATACTTTAATTGCTCTTCATATTCTTTTTTTTGTGAAATATTTTCAAGGCCTCTTTAGCAACCTCTGCCAGTAGTTTTTTGTCAATGTTGGCATTTGTGACTTGATTTAAGAGTGCGGCCTCTGTTATATTAGTCTTCCTAATCATCTCTTCCACCATGTTCCTGGTTTCAGACATTTCTTTTTCAAAGTTTACAGAGTTATTGGACAATCTACAGACCCCTGCAGACAAGTCTTTGATCGTGTCATTTAGACTTTCATATAGTTTGAGAAAAGGAGCAATCGATAAGTTTAGTGAGGACATTATCAAGGCCTGTAAATCTTGCATGGACGGTAAGTTCCTTGCAAGTTCAGGCATGGTTGCTTTGCTAGGCACGCCTTTCTTTTTATAAACAGGCCGTCTAATTTTAGGGTAGGGCCGCTCCATCAGCGAGGAATCTGAAGACTCATATCCAGCGAAGATGTCTCTAGATGGTACATCCGAGTTACGAGAGTCGTGCTCAGGTTCCAAGGGCAAGGTGCAGTAAGGTGAAGTGCTGTACACAGGCCTTTTAGCTTTTTTATTTTGAGAGCATCTTAAACTGGGTGAGAGGCTTTCCTCACATCTCGTGCGTTTCATCAGGCAACCAGCTTCATTCTTCTTTTGTTTCTCAAGTAGAGAATGAGCCCCACTGGCAGTTTGACAACACTCGCTTTCTAAGTCAGCCTTTTTGACATCAACGTTGTGTTTGCCAGTTTTGACCTTAGATGTTCTTTGTTGATTTATGTGAGTGAGATCAGCCAGCAATTTGTTTACCACTTCTAGTGAATTTCTTCGTTCTCTACCATGAACTATATCAGTATCAGTGGTGGAGTGAATGTGCGCTATATCTCTATGTTGATGAAGAACTTCAGACCCTTCTAAAGGTCCACTAAACACAACATCATCACAGCCTATGGACAGTTGTGGAGCGTCATCTACGGGCCCAGTGAAGGATCGTGCAATTTCTAGAGTCTCTGAATCACAACACTGAAGTGACTTTTTGATAGTCTCTGTTTCAGTAATACAGTTCAGGGAGTCAGCATTCATCAACCTTCGGCGAAACTCACATGGCACTGAACCAACCGATTCTGCTATAATATAGGGGATGCCTAACTCCGGAGAGTCAATACTTAAGGGGTTAGAGGAACCGGAATGTTCAATCGCCGATGTGGGCAAATGGCCAGTGACAGACTTCTTGCCATTGAAGTTTTTCGGATTTGCATCGCACGTATCTGAACCGTCCAGCACACAGGCCAGCTTTGCCAACTTTACTCCAACCACCTGTTCAGCAGCACGCGTTGTAGGCGTGTCGCTCACATCCGACACATCAGACGATACTCTACAGGACTTGGGAGACAGATCAAGCATCAGGCATAATGAAGGGCTTATCAACGTCTGCTGTGTAGGATGCACCACTTTAGCTACAAGTGCGGGTTCAGGGGTGATAGATTGAACACAGACGTGCGTATTAGCACTTACTTGTTGGAGAGTGGCAGAGGACTTTTCCGTGGAAACATGAGTTGTGTTGGATGTGTTAGAAGACAGTTCAGCTGGGTCTTCTAGTACATGGCTTACAGTTTCAGCCCAGGCAGCCATGTTAGCCTTGCCTCGTGTTTCCATTGTGGCTGCTTCGAACCTCCGCTGCGCCCGAGTTTTGGGCGAAAGGACCACCTTCGTCATCTTTTCGAGGGAGTGCACGAGGCCTCGCACTCCTCAACCTCCTAAGACTCCCAAGACTCAGCGCCGACTCCGCGTCCGCTCCGCGGAAGGCTCGGGTCTTTCTGCGCTCTCGACACGCCCACAGCCGAGTCTGGATACAGGCAGCAGTAAGGGCACACTCCGTTAGATCAGCCTCGAGGGATTCCCTCACGAGGCGCAGCGGTACCGGGTCCGGGATGAGTGCAGTACCCGGGAATAGAGCTGGCTCCGCGCGAGGAGAGGAATGAACTGCGCATGCGTACAAACGCCCAGGTTCTTGGCACATGCGCAGAGATGCCTCAGGCTATCATATTAGGTCCAGGGACAATTCTGATAGAGTAAGTGCATAGAAGAAAGTAGGGGGAGGAGATAGGAAAAGGGAAAAGGGAAAGGAGGAGAGATAAGAGAGTAAGCAGTCAAAAAGAGTGGAGCAGCAAGAGTGGAGAGCGAATACAATTGCAGAAATCAGTAGTAACACATAATGTTGCAAGTCAGGATACAACATGAAGATGGGAACAGCATGATTCAGGGCCACCATGAGTACAAGATGCAAAGGAAGTCTATTATGAGAGTTGTGAAAGAGTGACACACCGTGAATGCAGGCTGCACCATTTGTTACTTTCAGTATCCCTATGGTTTGTTCTCACTATGATCTGCAGGCTGCACCATGTCTTACTTTCAGTATCCCTCTGGTATGTTGTCACTATGATCTTCAGGATGCACCATTTCCTAATTTCAGTATCTCTGTGGTTTGTTCTCACTATAATCTGCAGGCTGCACCATTTCTTACTTTCAGTATCCATGTGGTTTGTTCTCACTATGACCTGCAGGATGCAACATTCCCTATTTTCAGTATCCGTGTGTGTTGTTCTCAGTATGATCTGTGGGATGCACCATTTCTTACTTTCAGTATCCCTCTGGCTTGTTCTCACTATGATCTGCAGGAAGCACCATTTCTTACTTTCAGTATCCCTGTGGTTTGTTCTCACTATGATCTGCAGGATGCACCATTTCTTACGTTCAGTATCCCTGTGGTTTGTTATCAGTATGATCTGCAAGCTGCACCATTTGTTACTTTCTGTATCTCTGTGGTTTGTTCTCACTATGACCTGCAGGATGCGCCATGTCGTACTTTCAGTATCCCTGTGGCATGTTCTCACTATGATCTGCAGGGTGCACCATTTCTTACTTGTGGTATGTTCACACTATGATCTGCAGGTTGTTCTCACTATGATGTGCGCGATGCACCATTTCTTACTTTCAGTATCCCTGTGGCTTGTTCTCACTATGATCTGCAGGATGCACCATTTCTTACTTGACTTGCAGTATCCCTGAGTTTTGTTCTCACTATTATCTGCAGGTTGTTCTCAATATGATCTGCAGTCCGCACCATGTCTTACTTTCAGTATCCCTGTGGCTTGTTCTCACTACGATCTGTGGGATGCACCATTTCTTACTTTCAGTATCCCTGTGGCTTGTTCTCACTATGATCTGTAGGATGCACCATTTCTTAACTGCAGTGTCTCTGTGGTTTGTTCGCACTATGATCTGCAGGTGGTTCTCACAATGATCAGCAGGCTGCACCATTTGTTACTTTCAGTATCTCTGTGGTTTGTTCTCACTATGACCTGCAGGATGCGCCATGTCGTACTTTCAGTATCCCTGAGGCTTGTTCTCACTATGATATGCAGGGTGCACCATTTCTTACTTGCAGTATTCCTGTGGCATGTTCTCACTATGATCTGCAGGTTGTTCTCACTATGATGTGCGCGATGCACCATTTCCCCCTTTCAGTATCCCTGAGTTTTGTTCTCACTATTATCTGCAGGTTGTTCTCAATATGATCTGCAGTCTGCACCATGTCTTACTTTCAGTATCCCTGTGGCTTGTTCTCACTACGATCTGTGGGATGCACCATTTCTTACTTTCAGTATCCCTGTGGCTTGTTCTCACTATGATCTGCAGGATGCACCATTTCTTACTTTCAGTGTCCCTGTGGTTTGTTCTCACTATGATCTGCAGGTGGTTCTCACAATGATCTGCAGGCTGCACCATTTCTTACTTTCAGTGTCCCTGTGGTTTGTTCTCACTATGATCTGCAGGATGCACCATTTGTTACTTTCAGTATCCCTGTGGTTTGTTCTCACTATGATCTGCAGGATGCACCTTTTCTTGCCCTATGTCTGGATACTGTTTCTCATTTGTTTCATCAGTACATATTTCCCATTGGTACATTCACAAATAGCCACAGTGCCACGTCATCAATTTTCACAATATGATTCAGCGGTGTCAAAACCGCATTATTAAAAATATGCCACTTGAACTTGCAAAACTGTCTCAACCTTTTGTCTCAATGCACTCGAGTTGTATACCCAAATGTGTACTGTGACAGAATCATATGCTCTAGGCTGGGTGATGGGACTGGGCTCACCCTGAGGACCGGTGCCACCAAATAACCTGTGATGTCAGACACAGAAGAGGTACACGGCAGATCCCCAGGCATCCCAGTACATCACCAGTGTAGGTTTTGTAAAGTCTCGTGGAGAAAACAAAGGCGGCACCCTGCTCTGATTAAGTCTTGGGCCGCACTATCAGACAGTAAGAAAGTAACTACAGGCAGTGAAATGGTATACTCCATGTAAAATGGGCCAGTCCAACGGCGTGCTTGGCCCACACACAGCTGACACCTGAACTGCAACAAGGAAGCAAATGCACCAAATCCATCGACTATGTATGGGGACAGCCACATTTGGACAGTGTTGCAGCTGGGACCTGCAAGAGAGCTGCAAAGCTTTTCGAAGCAGTGATGAGTAGAGACGCAGGAGAGGACTGTAGAGGAGGAAAGAAGAAGAAATATGGAGGAAGGGGAGAGGAGGTGAAGAGAACGACAAACTAGATCATCAAAAGGAGCAAAGAAAGAGATGAGAAGGAGGAAATCAGAGGAACGAAAGAGGTGCAGAGAGATGGAGAGAGAGAGGAGGTGAAGGACAGCGAACAGAGGGAGAGAAGGAGGAGGCAGTGATAGATTTAAAGCAAGCAGTGGAGTAACTTTGCTGAAAATGTTGGGGGTGCATGGCATCTAAAGGAAAGGGGGCCCGGCCAAAGGAGGGAACAAAATGGAGTGCCACGAAAGTTGGGGGTACAAACACCCTTGTCCCCCCTAAAATCATGGTCACGAGAGCAGGAGGGGAGATGCAGAAAGAAGAGGAGGGGAAGGAGAGGAAACCGAGCGAGGAGGAATTAAAGAAGGAATATCAACAGTGAGGAGAGGGTTTCAATGTGAAAATAGAGGAGAGGAGAAGTTGGAAGAAAAGCTAAAAGGAGACATAAAGAGAAGAGTTAAAAGAAAGGAGGAGTTAAGAAAGGTGGAACCCTCCGCAGAAAAGAGCTTCCATATGCGTACATCCTCTTTGAGAGCAGTGTTGATCCTGCCTGGCATAATAGTGCTATGGCCCTGGCCAATGTCTTTGCAAACACACTCCTTGCTGGGATGAACCTGGACGTGAAGTTCAACTTCTCCAACAGCATTTGCACCTTGTGGTCTTATACTTTGCTAGGTTGTTCCCAATTTCAGCCATTAGTCCATTGTCCTTTTCTATCAGTAACTTGCAAGACCCCTCTATTGTGTCAATCTCTGTGCCCAGAAAAGCAGGTACTTCTCTTGTGCTGTGTGTCTTCTCGGGCACCAGTGCGACTTTCAGAAACTGTATTAGCCAAGGCAGCGGCACGGTCTTCAGAATCCTTCTTCCCAACAAAAAAAGAAGTGGTCCAAATAATGTTCCACCCTCTCCTCTTTGTTCTGTAACCCGTGCCACCCATTCCAGAAAATAACTAAATGTTTGAAAGAGGGAGCATGATACTGAGCACCTCATAGTCCTGCAGTGGTCGAAGTAGAGCTGACCTTACTATTGAAAACCCAATAAGTGGAAACTCATGGAGTGTATGGGCAGAAGGCAGAAAGCAGACTGTATGCCCACCTTGCCATCAGTGCCCCTTTACGCAGGCTTGCAACCAAACCAACTGCTGTGCACGCGTTGCATAGGACACCGAGCAGATCTCTGACTCAAGCCAATCATTAACGAAATCACCTGTAGGGGGTAAAGAAGATTGTGAATTAAGCAATACTTCCCCAGCTATTTGTTTAGTAGAACACCTAGCAGGGAAACTTACTTAACCGTTGTCCAGGGTAGGCGACGGAACGGGGCCATCCATCCTCCCAAAATCATTCCTGGACTTTGATGGAAATATGAAATAAAATCCAGCAGAGTTCTGTGAGCGGCTTGATCCAGTAGTATTTGGAAATAAAGAACTGTAATTTATACCGCGGCACTCTGCCTTCAGGTGCGACACATGAGGCAGCAGTGGGTATTCACACAAGGGTGGCATATCTCAAATGGCTTCCACTAGATCCAGTTTTTCACAGGTGCTTTATTTGACAATCAGGTAACCTGGAGAAATGGCAAAAAGTAAATATGCAACATATTTATGCACAGTCACAAAAGAGTTTTTTTCAATAGGTAATGAGTAGCACACCTATGGTCATGAAAGCTTGTTCCAAGCACCTTCAAAATGCATTTGATAAAATCCATTGGGCCTGATTCCAAGGTCGGCAGTATGGTAAAAAAAAAAGTGGAATGGATGCAGTTGCTGCAGCTTTTACCACACTGCTGCATTATGCTTTTGGCCTTGAATGGAAGGATTAATCTCCAGCAAGGGCCTGAAAGCAAATCCTTCACTTCCAAGGCACAAAAGCGACAGATTTACCAATTACGGAATTCCCGCTTGCAGTAAATGCGCCAATTGAAGAGTCCTAGAAGCGCCAAAAATGGGGACAAGACTGCGTTACCAATAATCACTATCCCACGGTAGCTCTGCGCTACAGAGCGGCAGCAACGTAGCAGCAATTCCTCAAATTCGTAATCGGGCCCATTAAGTTAAACACCTGTGTATAGGCGTGTTATAAATGCCATATCATATCATAACCGTGTTCTTTGTGAATGTCTTTGCAGGTTTTCTCTCGTTTTAATAAATGTTACTTGTTTGCACCCTTAAAATGCAACTCTTGCCCTGTGTTTGGTACGAAATAGCGCATAGGGTGGCTGGCAAATGGAGAAAGACAAATATGTTTTGCTCAGAGCGCTGTCAAGGCCCTGCTTACTCTAATGCATGCCCATAGAAAGAAGCCTTGGCCGTATCAATTATTTATTCACTGTATAGATTAAGTGTTTCAAAGTGTTAAGGTGGTCTCCTCAATAGCGCAGTGGACTATCACTCCCAAAACTCAAATCTACTCACTGCGCCTAGCTCTCCAGGAAGCACCAGCCCGAAAGTATGACGAGCCACTCACGCGACACAGACAGCGGGGCCTGCGCCAACCCAAACAAATGGTCTCATTTTGTGTATATGCATCGGTGTGAAATCACGCTGCCTCGAGGTTAATCCTGCTCATGTGCGCATCAGCCTTCCCGTAAACACGCGCGCGCGGTGCCCGGCAGGGAGGCCGCGCGCCTAACGCGCCGGAAGCCGTGAAGGAAGAGTCGCCGCCCTGAGGAGAACTCTCCTGGCAGCGTTTACCTGCAGCTGCAAGAACTCTCGTTTGTCACATTTACCATAACGTCACCGGTTCAAAACAGGCCACCGGTGCTCTTTCTCGAGGTACAACAAGCTGGAAGTACCTTGTGCGCGTGAGTATGGCGTGCACTTCTTAGACTTTTCAAGGAAGAACCCACGTTTCATTTAGGCTCAGCGTTTCACTTATAAAACCTCATGGTTATGCGTTCGCATGCACTATCCCTCCCTCTCTCTCACGCTTAGTCGCCAGACCAGGGAACACAAGAACAGGATGAAGAAAAAATGCACATAATTCATAAGTTAAATGGAAAAAGAGAAGAGACAATCAATAGGTCTGGAACGCTAAGCCTACTGGGTGTGCATGTATATTCATATGAATTTAGTTTACATGCATAACACTAAATACCACCTTGCTGCCTCTTGAAAGAGCTATGGAGAAAAGAAAAAGGGGGGAATAGTAGTATGACCAAATGACCGCTGCTCTGCAGGAGTACAGGAATGAGTCGTAGTTCAAACTCCTAGTCTGCCCCCACACTACTACTAAACCAGCAGGGTCCTGGTTATAGAGGTGAAACAGGCACAGCCCGAAAGGTAAACCACCTTTGCCTTATGTGGTGCACAGGCCAAGGGCAGGCTGTATCTGCAGGAGGCTGGTGAGCAGATCAGAAGCATGCAACACAGCAATAGTACTGGGGCACCAACATAAAATAACTCCCAGCCAAGGTTCTATGGAATTAGCTTACTTTTATTCAACTCAAAATTCAAGCCATAGCCATTCCCTTATTGTGGCTACTATCTATCTCCTCCTTCTTCCTCTCTGAGTGGGCAGACCTCTCCTCCTCACTCCTGGCCTCAACCACTCAACTCCTCCTTCTTGGAGACTTCAACATCCACCTTGATGCCTCCTGTCCTCCCTCTGGACTCTTTCGCGACCTTTGCGACTCTCTCTCACTCACTGTTCTCTCCTTCTGCAGGACACACTCTGGATGTCCTGATCTCCTCAGACCTTCCCCTCTCTGTTCCTCTCTCCACTCCTCTCTCCTGGAGTGATCACTTTCTCCTCTCCTCCCACCTCACCCATGAAGCGCGTGTCAGTTGAGGCTTTCGCCGCTACTTCTCACCTCCTCCTCCCCCTATGGCTGACTCTCACCCTGACACAGCCCACTCCATGCTCCACTCTGCTATATCTGATACTCTTGATATCCTTGCCCCTGTCATGAGAATCCGCCGGAAGTCCAAGGACAAGTGCAACTCATGGTACGACTCTGACCTCCTCACCCTAAAACGCAAGTGCAGGGTGGACGAGAGAAAATGGCATGCTTTGTGTACATCTCTGACAAACTGGCCTGCCGTCTGCTCCAAAGACAATATCGGCTCTCTGTCCTAAGCAAGAAGAGAGCCCATATCCAAGCCCGCGTCTCTGCGGCATCAAACAGCTCGGCTGAACTCTTTAAAATCTGCAAGGAACTGGGCAATCCTGCCGCAGTCTCTACCTCCCCTCCCAGGCCCTCTGTACGGCACTGGCTTCTCACTTCATCTCTAAAACTCAGGACATCCTGTCCTCTCTCCTCCTATCCCCCACCTCCCCCTACTCCCTGCTCCTCCTCTGGCCTCTCTGCAGCCACCTCACCTCCCTCCTTCTCTGCATTTCCCCTGTTCTCCGCAGACGAGGTTTCTAGACAAGTCCGATCTATGAAAGTCTCGTCGAAACAGGTTCACCCCTGTTCCTCCAAAACTATCAAGGACCACATAGACTCCCTGGCTCCTGCTCTGGCGGATTTCTGCAACCACTCTTTCGCCACTGGAGTCTTCCCATCCCCCTTGAAACACTCCCTTGTGCACTCTCTTCTTAAGAAATCCTCTGCCGACCCCTCCTGTCCGGCTAACTATCGCCCAATCTCCATCACCCCCTTTATGGGCAAGCAAGCTCCTGGAGAAACTGGCCATCTCCCAGCTCAATCTCCACAATGAATCTGTTGGTTGTCTTCATGACCATCAGTCTGGCTTCAGAGCTGCCAGAAGCACGGAAACTGCTCTCCTGAACATCCGTGAAGACCTGCTCTCCAAACTTGATTCGAACACCCAGTGTGTTCTCATATTACTTGATCTCTCCTCTGCCTTTGACACTGTCAACCATGCCATCCTGCTCAACCGTCTCCGTGATAACCTGGGTATCACTGGTCAGGCTCTGGCGTGGCTGACTTCTTTCCTCTCCGACCGACCCTCCCAGGTCCAGCTTGGGTCTTTCCTCTCCGACATCTTTGTCTCTACCTGTGGTGTCCCCCAGAGATCTAACCTCTCTCCCTGGCTGTTCAACCAATACCTGGCACTCCTTGCCCACCGCATTGCCGCTCTCTGCCCCTAACTTTCAGTGCTATGCAGACAATACTCAGCTCATTTTCAGGCTACCCTCGGCCTCCGCCTCTCCTTCCCTCATCTCTGACTGTCTGTCTGCCAGTCAGGAGTGGTGTGCCGCCAATGACCTCTGCCTTAATGCCAGTAAGACTGAGATTCTACTCATCGGCACACCCACTCCCTCCTTCCCTGCAGCTCTCTGGCCGGCCTCTCTTGGCCCTCTTCCCGCTCCCACCTGCATGGCAAAAAACCTTGGGGTCATCTTCGACTTCACACTCTCCTTCTCTCCCCACATTTCTGATGTCTCTAAGAAGTCACACTACCAGCTGCACCTCCTCACAGGTATTCTTCCTTTCCTCTCCTTCCCCCAGAAGCTCACTGTCTCCAGAGCCCTGGTTCTCTCTAAGCTGGACTATTGTAACAGCCTCTATATAAATCTGCCTGCCTCTACTCTCTGCCCTTTGCAACTTATCCATAACAGGACTGCGAGACTTGTCTTTGGCCTCAGTCCGAGGGATCGGATCTCTCCGGTACTGAAATCTCTGCACTGGCTCCCAGTAGCTGCAAGGATTAAGTTCAAATCCCTCTGCATTGTCCACAAGGCCTTCTGGGACCTGGGGCGAAATACCTTCAACTCTCTCTTCCTAAATATCTTCCTTCTCGACCTCTCCGCTCTTCTGGCTCCAACTCCCTCAGGGTCAGTTGCTTCTCCAAGCAACGAGTTGGTGGTAGATCTCTCTCTCTTTGGCAGGGGCCTCCCTCTGGAACAACCTTCCTGCCTCCCTGAAACTTGAAGAGAACCATCTCCGGTTCCAGAAGCACCAAAAAACCTTCCTTTTTGCTTCTGCCTTCACTCCCCCTCTCCCCTGTTGATTTTCCTGACAGATACTGCACTGGATACCTGGCCTCCCTTCTGATCTTGGGCCCAGGCCCGCCCGTTGCCCACCTGCACTGCCTCCCTGACAACTCCTGCACCTGGGGACTGTTTTCTGTATCCTTACAGTCCCCCTACCAGCACTTATGTTCTGCACTTACTTGCCACCTGCTGGCCATTTTTATTTATCTTTTTTATTGTACTATCCCTTGTATTGCACTTCCCCCTCTGCCTTCCCCCCGCACTTTTCCCTTTCCCCTTCCCATGCACTTGCGCAATCTGAATGACACCTGGCCTAGTAGGATCGTTGTCTGTCTTCCCTTTGTTCCCCCTCCCTTGCCTCGTTGCGCCTTGAAACACTTGTGTATAGGCGCGTTATAAATGCCATATCATATCATATCAAACACACTGATCATAAACACTAAAACCCACCACTGCCAGAAAAGAAAACACAGAATGTGCAGTCTTTGTCATGAAAGGGGCCACTCTGGGTCTGAAGACGGGGGTAAAGAGGCAATAATTCCAGCAGCAAAACCAAGTTCAATAAAGATGTCTTTTAAAGAGGCATGCAAGTTCCATGCAAGCCCTTCTCTCCCTCTTACACCACCTTGTTTACAGGCATACATACATGCCTGTTCCTTGGTGCTTCCTTGGCGAATAACCTTAACATTGAGATCCCAGGGCTAACATTCATTACAGGGATGCACCCCTTTATTCCCCTAGATAAACTGTGCTATTGGTAGGTGTGCATTTGTGTTTGTGTGCATTTAGTAAGCACTAAGGATGCATTTCTTTCAGGAATAATGCACATAGGAAACATTACGGTTCACAGAGGCATTCCTTGGCTATGGTGCCCTTATAATATATGGTTGTTGCCTCTGGATGAGAGTATAGCAGGTGATGGAGGGGAAGAAAATATGGCATGCAGAATGGTGACGGTGTCAAGGGACAGCCATAAAAGGCCTAGTGTCAGAATCTACATAGGCACCATTAACATTTGTGTGGGACATCATAGGGGAAGAAGGATAGCTCAGGGGCAACGCGTTTGATTTGGAAGCAAGACAACACAGGTTTGAATCCCGATCCCGATCCCGCACTTAGAAAACACTCCTGGTATTAAGGGCGTTATAAATGAACAGTTATAATTATAAGGCTGGGGCCACTTAGGAAAGAGTAGTGAGGACACCCCTTTGCTGGCTAGCAAGTTGACCTAGAGTAGGGTCTTAAACAATTCCACTGATGGGCATGCTTTGATATCAGGGGAAAGAGCATGTTAGTGTAGAGGGGCAAGAAGAGAGAAGGAGCAGAATGTGGAGGACGCAAAGGTTGCGGGGAGAAGAGGATCGCAGTGTTCAAGGGGGAGAGTAAAGAGAGATACAGTCAGTACGTTTATGATCAAAAAACCATGGGTGGATTTGAGGATGATGAGTAGTAACTTAAAGAAAGAGCGGTTTTGTATGGGGACCCAACCAACAAGGTGTCAGTAGAGAGGTAACAGAAGGATGTGGGTAGGTTGCAGACAGTGGGCGTAGAGAAGTTGAGAACTTTGTGCAATGCAGAGGAGTAAATGGAAAGGCAATGGTGTAGACTCAAGCAGTCGTCCAGTCTGCTGAGGCCAAGGATAGAGATTAGACTTTTAGCCAGGTGTTGGATGAGACTGAGATCGAACTTCATTATTTTTAGATGGTTGGTCCTTGCAGTAGTGGATGTAATGAAGTGCTGGAGTCTTGGGTCGCTGCCAAAGAGAACCGAAAGGTTGCAATCCTTGGGTGATAGTGAGAAGGTCTGGAGGGAAGGGGATGGGAGAGTTGGGTTACTTTTGGGGGTGGGTGATGCATGATGATTTCAGCATCATATAGTAGAAAGCCATCCGCAGATGGATAGGTATGAGGCAGCGAGTGGTGCATTTAGATATAGTACCTTTTAAGGAGTGAAGGTGGAAAAAGAGCAGGGTATCAAGGGCAAGGTGGTGCAAGTGAATGCCAAAGGATGAGTTGAGAATTTATTTATTATTTATCTGCCATTTGTAGAGCGCTTCAAGCCCGTAGGCATCTGTGGGCTAGGTTAAAAGGGAAGTGAAGCGAACATGCCCAAATTGGGTTTGCGGCTGGTTACAGTGAGGCGCCAACCATCTCTTATGGGTTCCATGTGTTAAAATCGTGGCAAAAATGGCCATTTACACAAAAAATCACGGCAAAAAGGCAGTGGTGTTGCCGCCGCAATCCATGTAGAGGATGCAGGGGACACCCTCGCAACCCCTAGACCAATTATACCATTTAAGGAGAGCGGGGGACATCCTCGCAACCCCCGTTCCCCTTAAATGGTATAATGGGGTAAACCTTTACCGGGTCAAACCACAGCATTTTTTGCAGCAATATTTTTTTTTTTTTGTATAAAGGCAACATTTTTGCCACAATTCTCTTACTGCATACCCTCTTAAGGAGTGATTCATCGAAAAGACAAGAGAAGAGTGCATTACATGTTGGGTAAGCAGAGAGGTGCCAACCAGCCCTATTGTGTAATTCGTAGAGGAGATAGAAGAGTGTAGGCAGGTTACAGAGAGGCTCGAGGCCGATCTGTGGTGGGGTAATATGTGTTTGGGTGGATGGTAAAGGAGGAAGTAGGGAGGCGTTGAGGTGTTTAGGAATTATGCGTGAAGAACCAGGTCTTGGGGTTTTTGCAGAAGGTCCTGTGTGAAGGTTCAGATCTCAGGGCAAGTGGGAGCGTGTTCCAGTGTTTGGCTGCAATCACTGGCAAGCTACTGCCATCTGCTTTGGCTTGTTTGAATCTGGGGATGGCAAGGAGATGAGTATAGGCTGCTCGGTGGGCCTGTTGCATTGATGTTTGGTGAATTTGCTGGAGAGGTATAGGGGAGCAGTGACTGATAGGCTGTTATGTGTTTGAGAGAGCATTATGAAGGTGATATGCTCACGTACTGGGAGCCAGTGAGCCTCTCGTCTGGCCATGGAAATGTGCTCTTTTTTTTGGATGTTCAAGACTGCTCTTATGGCATTATTCTAAATGACTTGGAGCTTTTGGATGTTGTGGGTGGTAGACCCGGCAAAGAGGGCATTGCAGTAGTCGATTCTGGAGAGGATCAGTGCTCTGGCTAGTGTGTTGCAGCTCTCGGGGGTGCGGAATTGTCTACAAACTTTAATAAACTTGGTCATGTATGCTGCTGTTGAAGCAATTGCATTAACTTGTCTTGTGAGTGAGGAATCCAGGTAAACTCCTAATGTCTTAACTTCTTTGTATATCTAGATAGAGTTCCCATCAATGACAAAGGCTTTGTAGTTATCTAGTATGTTGAGCCTGGTTTGGTTACCTACCAAGAGAAGCTTGGGTTTCTCTTCTTTAAGGCATAGACGACTGTGTGCCATCCATACTTGATTGACTTGACAGACCTTGTTCAGCACGGTAGAGTCGGTAATGTAGGTGCCTGTGATGGGTAGGAGAATCTGTGTGTCTGCGTAGTTAGTGTAGGAGATGCCTTTCTTATCCAATAGGTCAAGCAGCGGTTTAGTGAAGACATTGTATAGTGTTGGCAATACACAAGAGCCTTGTGGGACCCCGCAAGTGACTAGGGCAGGGGGAGCTGCAGCAGATTTACAGAAGAACATCATTGTCTGGTTGGATAGGACGATGTCAACCCATGTTATGGATTTGGGTGAGAACTGGGCAGCTGAGGAGTGGTGTTGACATAGTATTTTGTGGTCTACTAGATCAAAGGCATCCGAGAGATCTAGGAGGAGGAGAATGGCTAGGTTACCGTTATCAATGATTTCATCCATTTGGATTTTTAAATCCAGGAGAGCAGTGTCCGTACCATCATCTGGGTGGAAACCAGATTGCCTCAAGCCGAGGAGGTGGTTGGTTTTTTCCACATATTTCTGGAATTTGTAAGTAGGCTGCTCTGTCAATTATTTTGAGTAGGAAGGGTACGGAAGTAATGGGCCAGTAGTTGGTAGGAATATTAGGGTCGAGTGTACCCTTCAGAACGAGGGGCTCCCACACATCTTTGAGGTTATTGGGGATGCTGCCGTATGTGAAGGTGTTTAGGAGCGATGCTATGAATGGGGCGAGTTTGGTAGCACAGTCTTTGATGAGAGGCTGGGCAAATGTCGCCTTGGCATTTCGAAGGCTTGAGGCCTTGGATAATTTTGGTGACTTCTGTTGTTGTGGGATTGTTGAATTCGAAGAGCGTTAGTGGTTGGTGGGGTGGTGGATCGGTGGTGGGTGGTGATTCAGCGGGTGTTAGTTTGTTCCTTTTTATCTCGATTTTGTATTGTAGCATGGTAATTTTGTCTAGGAGGGCCTTTTGGATGTTGGAGAACCATGTAAGGTCCTTTGGGCAATTATCTGGAGGCCTGACAGGTGATTCAAGTTCATGTAGGATGGCAAAGAGCTCTTCGGGGTCAGAGTTGGCCCTGAGTATTCGGTCATGGTAGGTTGAGCTTTTATCTTAGAGAATGGCTTGTTTGTAGGTTTTGGCTGGAGAAGTGAATATTATTTTTGTTTGTGTCTGAGTTTTATTTTTTTCCAGAGTGCTTCCGCAGCTCTCTTGGTGGTGATTAACTCTTTGAGCTTAGGTGTGAACCGGGCATTTCAGTGTGCAGAGGGCTGTGATTTGCGTGCGCTCAGAGGTGATATTTGATCGATGGCTAGAAGCAATGTTTTGTTATAAAGCTCTACCATGGTTTTGGGATCATTGTAAGAATGTTGGTAGTTCAGTAGCGGTTGCAATAGTGGGAGCATGTTTGCTGGTGTGATTCTGTGAGTGTTTCTAGTGAGGGCAACTGGTGCGGTGTGAGTGGTGTTGTTTCGGTGGTTGTTTTTTGGAATGGAGAACGATATAATATTGTGGTCCAAGCAGGGACCGATACAATACCCATATGTGTTGAAGCGAAGGTTGCAAGCAGCAACATTGTATGGCGAACGCTGGAACGAACATTGTTAAAACGTGGGTGGTAAGAGACGCAAGTACAGTGAACTGCTGATGAGTGATCAAACTGTAAAAGTAAGAAGCAATACCTTTGACAGAATGGTCCGGCACCGCATGGGTGCTCAATCGAAGGTCTCTGTAAGATATCCAGCTAAAATAAAAAGTGGCAAAAGTGAAAGTGAGGAAAAGTTATATCAAGAAGAAAGCGAGTAATTGGGAATTGAAGTGGTCCTGCGACGAGTCAAGCAAAATCCTGCACACTGTCGAAAGTCTTCGATTTGAAAGAAGTAGAGAACGTTTGAAAAGTAGATGTATTTTGTCCGAGCCCAGTGGAGGGAGACCGATTGAAGATTTTGTGTCAAAGTGTGTTTGAGCCCGGCAGAGGGGGACAGAGGGGTGAACAGTAAATCACCCGAGAGAAGTTGTAATTGTGAAATCCTAAGAAGAAAGGAACTTAGTGTCAAAGTGGGTCTGAGCCTGGCAGAGGAGAACCCGGGGTGAAGAGTAAATCACCTGAAAGAAGTTAGAAAGGAACTTCAATGTTTGTCGTGTTGCAGAGACTTTGAATGGCAAAGAGACTTTGGCACAGGTGGCCCTGATGTTAAGGTTTTGAACTGCATCCTTGTGCTAGAGAAGCCAGAGAGTGTGGTAAGCTTGAGTGTGCCACCTTGTCCTGTGCTGAAAACGTGTGGAAGGGAAGCTAATGGCTCGAATAGCCTGACATATAATTTCTTGAACTCTTTTCTTTTGCATAACATTGTTTCCCACACTATTTGTATTTTAGAAGAAAGCATTGGCAATAGGTTTATTAGCATCAGCTCTTTTTTTTGAAAGACTCAACTAGGACTGCGTTATTATTAGCTTGCTTGCTCCCATCTTTAGATTTAGGATTAGATAGACATTTTTCAAACCCAATTGAAGTTCAATAAACAGGCTTGAACTGTGATCACTGGTGTCTGTCTTACTGTTTGATACCATGCCTTCCTTACAATGGGGAGAGCCCCAGTCCAAGATGAGCAGCAGCCTATCTCTTCAGGATCCGAATCCTGGCAAATTGCATAACTGCAAAGAGCATGAAACCCTTGTGATCAAGTAATGCAAATTGGGCTCAATGTCCTCATTTGTCTCATTTCTCACCCTAGCAAAAAACGTATGTAAATTCCAAGGCATATAGACCCATTTGGACAGTTTATCCAAAATGAGGCTAGTGCTGTGCATGTGTAGAGCTCGCAATCAGTTTTAACATTGCTTAAGCCTGTACATGTGAGAACTGCAGCACAAGGTTTGCTGGGCTGGCCTAACCCTGGATATTTTGCCCTGAGGACTGAGCAGTGCAACGGCAGCACACGCTTTGCCAGAACTCAGCTCTGTCTTGTTCTGGCCCATTGCCAACCCTGCTTAAAGTAGGTGACAGCTTGATGACTCCCAAGAGCTTCCATGTGTCCTGCCACCCTTCCATCGATGTTCCGGGACTTCTCCCAGTGAGTACTCTACCCACTGATCTTCACACCATCGTATGGGAGAGCTTGTATACATCACGCCCGCTTTCTCTCCCTCTGATATGACTATTTTGAAGATCGGTCATTTCAAAACCGTGAAAATGTATAGCAGCCCTCAAAAAACATCAGAGGCATGTGGTCACAATGTTATCACCAGAGGTAATACGGTTCACACAATCTTGCCTTGCACCAGTGCAATGTGTGCGGGCCGGTTAAAGATGGTTTTGGCTAGAGTGGAATAAAGAAGAGTGCAGTATTTTTATTAGATGATAACACTGAAGACATGCAAGCACTCAGCGCCACCTACTGCAATACACAAAGGTAACACCGAACTCACCTTATTACATGAAACCACTATTTATCAAAGTCATAGGGCGTATTGGGCTAGAGAATTCTTTTTCCTGGCAATGGCGATTAGAGGTTGGTTTCAATTGTAGGTTTCTTTGGTAAATTAATGTAATGTCAGTCTCACAATACAATTTCAACATTCATTCCTACAACTTGTTAGATGTTATCAGTCTATTCGATCTGTCACATTTTTTAAAAATATCTTTTCATGTACAGTAAATAATACAATACAATAATAGTCCCGGGGACAATGCAGATCATTATCGGTGCCCCTGCCCATTCCCATGGGGTTCAGACCGGAATGGAGGAAACTTCTTTTATTCCTTTATTCTTTTCAGCCATTCCAGACTTTTTTATAGCTATCTATACATATTTTATATAGTGCACACTCACCCAAGGGTCTCAGGGCGATCACAAAGCAAACCACTTAAACAGTCTAGAACTGGCACTGTTAGATCAAACAGCAGAACAGAAAGGCAAATGAACCTATTGCTTGATCAAATAAAAGCGTCTTTAGATGTTTCTTGAAATGGGGGGGTTGTAGCACAACCTCTAAGATCCGGAAGGGGGTGCTTTCCAGAGCAGAGGAGCCCATGCATTGAAACGTGCGCCACCAATCTTGTGAAGAGTAACTTGAGGTTGAAAAAGCGTGATATTTTTTGGGAACATAAAGTTCCACATTTGCTGTCCTTAAATGTGCACTAAACATGACACAGATTTCACAGGAGTGGTAGTGCGTGTTTCTTGGGCATGCTGCCCCTTTCTTCGCCAGCCACCTTATCACTGCCTATTTATTCCACTTATCATTTCTTACTTTATTTGTTGCCCTAAAACCCAGGTATAACCAGTATGTATGATTATGTATGTAGGGAAAGGACAGTAAGGGACGGACGGTTCTGGAGGCCCATTATGAGCCTCGTTTTTTTCACATGCAGCAGCAGCAGTTAAGCACTTCAGTCCAGAAAGGACCGATCAGGGACATGATGATCCAGCGGCTTGATCTGATGCTCCATTGTTATTCATTTACTTATTTATTTGCTGCAAGTCCTATCTGTTCTCAACCAACCGTCCCCGTTCTGTTACCGATTGCCGCAGCCCATTACCTCCACCTAACACATTGGTCACGTCTTCTGCTGTGAGTGGATCCCATTGCACTTTCCTCCCATTCAAGTGCGAGAGCACTAACATGTCACTGTACAGTGTATCCAGCCAAGCTGGCTGCCTTGGGAAGACTGTGGGATGCGGCTGTGTGCCATCTGCACACATGCTCGCAACGTGTGGGTGGGTTGCAAATTATCTTAGCAGACAGCCAGGAATAGCAGCTGGGAGCTAATGGCATGTTGGGGGGTTATTATTGAAAAGGACTCTTTCCCAGTGCATAGAGCGTTCATGGCAGTGTGACACTCATTATGCACAGGGATGCAGACAGCAGGCTTTGCTTGTATTGGCGACTGATACTGGCTGACAAAGTGAAGTAAACACAGTCTGGCTTTCTTTTGTTTTGCGTTTTCACTTTCGAGGCTCTGTTGTAGACATTTCCAGCACTTTTGCAAGAATATAACATTACAAAACCTCACTCGCTCAAAAAGCAAAAAAATAGTAACAGTGACTTTGTTAGTGTCGTGATGTCCCCTCGATAGCCTACTGTGCAGTGCACTCCATTACTGGAGGAAGTGTGATGAGCCGGTTCCGGCCACAGCCCCCAAATCCCCTTTTTCTTTTTTAAGCAACAACCGTATTTCAAAGTGACCTAGAAGTAATGAAATGCACTTGCTCAAAACATCTTTTGCTGTGGGTGCATCCTGACTGATGTGGGCTGGGCACCATTGTTTCCGGACCGGCATGCTTGTAATGAGGCCCAATGGGTGTTGTGTAGACTTCTCTGCTGGCCTGGATGTTTACATATCTTTGGAAGTCAGAGGCAAGCACACTTTTTGGTGTAAAGAACAACCCGTGTTCTTCATATGTGTTCTTTGCAAATGGACTTGTGAGTGACCTTTAAGCATGTTGGCTTGGAACACACCTGTGTGAATCATTACAGCGGCGGCCATTTTATTTAAAGATAAAAGCTGATGGCATCAGGCATAATGGCAGGCAGTTTCGGGATTCCTTGAAAGAATTGAACACAAGTCTTTCTGGAGGTGGCTGCTATGTGAATAGAATATCTGGGTGGTGATATTCCAAGAGGCGTCTTGTTCCCAACTCGAACTTACTCTCAGATGTATTGCAAGTTTTTTTTTTAATGGTTTCTAGTATTGATCAAACTAAAATGAAATGTTCGAGCTCTGCTTTCCCTCATCGTCAGTTGCATTGTTTTTTAATTGCAGGGTTGAAGTAGTGCTCGTCATCAGACCTTTGTTCGGGCCTCCGAGTGCATATTCACCTCGTGCCATTTATTTATTTTGACATTTATAAAGCGAACCGAACCCGGGGGCCTCATATCCACCAATTCAGCACAAAGGGGTTGTACATGGTGAAAGCATACCAGGGGCCATGCCCATGCTTGTCTTTTTCCTGAGTGGAACACCTGGGTGCATAACGTGGAAAGAGACATGAGTTCAAAAGCGTTCTTCCTCTCTTACTCTAACCATCGTATTGTATTCTATAGCTGTATGCTCTTGTTGCAGTGCTCAGTTGCTCCACACATAGGTGTGTGCCATATAAATACATCGATGCTTCCATTAAGGAGGTTAAGGGAAGAAGTATTATGGGAAGCACTTGCTCCCAATCGTATAATAGCTGTATGATTTCGGGGATAAAAGGGTTAACGTGGTTCTGAAGCATGACTTCTACCATGCCCTACCCCCTAGTTGAGCTTTGACATGTGCCAGTCCTGTTTGCAACATGATAGCAGAGGTCTTTCATCAGGACGCATAAACTGTGTGTGTGTTTCTCAATATCACAATGCTACAATATTAAATGCAATATGCTTGACTACAACAGTGTGTTACTACTCTAGGTTGCCAGGGTCTTGAGTGGTGGGGATACACAGCACTGACCAAAGCCTTTAGGCTATTGGCACACTTTGCAGGTAAGGTAATGACTACAGAGTTCGCAGCAAGCGAAGTGCTGGGCAGCTGGTGGAAATCAAAGTTGGAGACAGTTGATGGTGAGATGAGAGGCGAGAGCAGCAGGAGGGGCAGCAAATCCTCTGAGAGAGAGAGCTGGGAGTCCAGGCATCGGGACATTAGGGTTCCAGAGGAGCGTTTTCATGTTGAGTTCCGAGGACGCCTGTGGGTCTGGCCAGCGTGGAGCTCAGGTGTGCTGGGAAGAGTTTTCTGAAGGAGGGGAGTGGGAACATCGAATAGCAGAGGTAAGGCAGTCCATGCTCCAGGTGCCCAGGGGAGGAAAGCTTATTTTGTAATACAGGCTAGTTTACAGGGGAGAATGCAGAGGAGGTTTGTGTTAGTGGCCTGGGGGAGAAGAGTTGAGGCGAAGCGTGGGTGAGTTTCTTGCTGATATATGAGGGATTCCGGTGGTGTAGGGCCTTTGAAGAGTCATCTTTGTTTGACTGGGAGCCAGTGTAGTTGACTAAGCGCTTGGCTGACGTGGGCATGAGTGGGAAGATTTAGGATCACGTGGGCTGCTGAGTTCTGTATGGCCTGTAAGGGGCGGCCGAGGAGGATGGCATTGCCATTGTCCATTGTTTAGAAGATGAGGTTTTGGATTGCATTTGAGAAGCCTGCTGGGGAGGAGGGGTTTCACTTCCCCTAGGCGATGGAGTTGGAAGGTGCATGTTTTGACCATGCTGGTGATGGCTCCGGTGGTATTACTGTTGCTTTCAAAGAGGGCGGCTTCCCAACCGTTGATGTTCGTTAGGCGGTTGGGAAAGTGGATAATGAGGTATTCAGTCTTGGTTGGGTTTAGCTTGAGGAAGGATGCCGCCACCCAACTGGAGATGGCAGGGAAACAGTTTGAACATTGAAGTGTGCAGCGCAGCCCCATAGCACTGCCAGGAGGCGAACAAGAGGACACCCGAGGGGCTCTGATGTAAGGCTGCCCAGACATAAGGTAAAGATCATTAATGAGATCCCCATTAGGAGACCAGCTGGCACACATGGAACATTGTAGTATTGATATCAACAACATCTACATGTTCTTCTCCTTGGGAAGTCTTTTGTGGACCCATGGAGTTTATTAAGAGTTTTTAAATTCTCAGAATTCAGCCTGCCTTCTTATTCTGGACAGAGGGCTCCAGCGGATTTCTCTGTAGAGGGCTAGTGGCCCATTCGGCTTTCCTAGTGGCCATCATCATCGTCTGAACTTACAATTAGTCTGACTTCGCCCTGAGACCATGACACCCATAAGGGAGCCTCGCCTGTCTCTTGGAAAGGCTTGCACCTGACTCAGCAGAGACATGCAGTCTGCTGTCAGTATTGTGCATGATTTGGGGGCCCTCTTGCTGCTACAGGGATAGGCCCCAAACATTTCCCCAAAGTAGGGACTAAAGTATGGGGTTAAACTATGCCCCACTCCTAGCTCCCAAGTATCTGCCTGTGTCTGGGTCCGATCCATATATTATATACATAGTCCTCATGTTCAGCTCATCACCCAGGGCAACAGGCCCTCCCATCTTCCAGCAGGAGCTCAGGGTTGGCCTGCCACCTAGTGCAGCAGAGCGCTCACTGCAATCTCTCACAGCCTGATGCAATCGCCCATCTGAACCTCTACTCAGCGAGACTAAGCACAGAGACTTCAGTGCAATGCAGCTTCTAGCAACCCATTGACTTGCCACAGTCATAACACTACAATCACAGCACACGCATATAATTGTAGTCCCAGGTATTATTATCTACTGCCTAAGTCTACACCCGAATTCCTAATTAAACTAAAGCTACAGCTCCGCAGACAATGCACTAGAAACAGCATTAGCCTCCTTCCTTTAATTGGAAGAACTCTGGGAATTACTGTGTTCGCCTGGTGAGAAGTACTGTTCTTTAGCAAGGAAAAAGAAAACATGCACTTTTTGCCGACACAATATGTACTTGGATTTCTTTCTCTCCTGACCACATATGTCCAGAAGTAACTTAATTGGGCAAAGGAACAAAAAACTGGCCTTGAAAGTTAACAATCCAAAAACAGAGAACCCATAATAAAGGTCTAGCACATGAACAATCATTGTGGAAACAAAGGCAGCATCGGCCACCAGAAACATGTGCATCCCCGAGGCACAGGAGCAGCCCTCTGGCATGTGAGCTGTACCAATCAAATGGCACCTGAGGTCCCAGAAACACTAGCATCCCCGAAGCACAGGAGCAGCCCTCTGGCATGTGAGCAGCGACAATCAAATGGCACATGAGGGCCCACAAACACGAGCATCCCGAGACACAGGAGCAGCCCTCTGGCATGTGAGCTGTACAAATAAAATGGCACTTTGCGCGCGACTAGCAAGTGGGCTTCAAGAAGGCTGTTTGCTGTTGGGAAGACTGCTCGGGGATATAACGCAGCCTGTTTACTTCAAGACACGAGAGAATACTTGGGCCACGCCCCTTTTCTAATGAATTTCACAAAAAGCACAGCGCGCGCGCGACTAGCAAGTGGGCTTCAAGTGGGCTGTTTGCTGTTGGGAAGACTGCCTGGGGATATAACGCAGCCTGTTTACTTCAAGACAGGAGAGAATACTTGGGTACTAAGAAGCAACTTAACCCTATTCAAGAACTGCAATGGACATCTAAAATAATTTAGCATAGCATTTTACTATTACAGAGCTCTAATATGCTGTTTATTTGAATTCTTTTTTAGGCCACGCCCCTTTTCTAACAAATTTCACAAAAAGCCCAGCATGCGCGCGACTAGCAAGTGGGCTTCAAGTGGGCTGTTTGCTGTTCGCTGCTTGTAGCGCAGTTGAGCAGGGTTTCTGGTTTCCTACAGAAACTTGTGACTTGTTAAGATATATCTGCTTGAGGAGATGTTAGGTGAGGTGTAATTACGCAAGGATGGTATCTACGCCAAACAAACAGAAGCGGAACGCAAATACTGTAAGTAAAGTGGTTACAAGGCATGCGAGCATGGCTCTGGCAACAGCAACGCCGATTCCAGTCTCGTCCGATACGGACAATGACGTTCTGGAGTGTGCTCAACCTGTCTCTGAAGAGGGTGCAGAAGCAATTATTGTGGATAGTTTAATACATTTGCAATGTTTGTTTGATGAAGGAGTTCAACATGCTTTAATGGGTGATGTTGGAATAGAACTAAATGTGAATGTATCCTTTGCTGATACTCCTTTGATCTTTAGTACAGGAGAGATCACTATGCTAAATCTGTCGCAACACCTGAATACTTTTAATGAAGAACATGAAGTGTCTGAGGCTAAGAGAAGTAGCCAAATGCCTAGTAATGAAAAAGAATTAGCACATGCTAGTATTCAAGGCATGATGTTTAGTGAATTAAAAAAGCACTCGAGGTTACTGGATGAAATTGTGTTAGCTTTAAGAGCGCTGCCAGTACTGTGTCGAACTTTAATGACAGAATGGCATGAAGGTGCTTATAAACCTGTTAATATAGATTCAAGGTAACAAACAGAACAGTGCTCTACAAATTAAAATAATAAATGATACGATCAGGACAGAGCTGAAGCACATTTGGTGGAGAAACCACCGATACACACCATACAAAAAGATTTAGACTTGTCATCTGTCCGGACTGTCATTGGAGAAGTATGTGGTGAGAGGAGACCAATTACGAATGAAAGTAAAAACTGTCATAGTACTGTGTCAACCAAAAATAAAGAAAAAAAATAGCGCCAAGGGTGGGGGAACTAATATGTCGTCACGCAGTTCATGAGAGGTGTTGACCTGCGTGACGAAGTAGCAGTCTTCCAATTAGAACAGGATAAGTCTGGACAGGGGGATAATCGAAGTACAGTCAAGACCCCGGAGCAAAAAACAAATGTGATATTACCTGGCACGGTTCAAGTGATACCTTGCGCACAAAATGAATACACTAAAGAGCCTTCAAAGCTTTCAGAGGTTTTAAAACACAAAGATGTCTCTGACAGAATTGACAAAAATCTACGAATCCTAGAAAGAGGTGTAGCAGACATTTTCGACATTTTCAAAAATCCCGAGGTAATCTCAAGGGATAACACCAGGACATCGGCATGTACCACCACGAAGTATAAAAGTAATAAGATAAATGATTAATCTTTATTGTGTCTAGACAACTTGCTTACAAAAGGGGATGAAAATAAGGGGGAGAATAACATTCAGAATCCTCTCCTGTTAGATAAAAATGTTGATGATACCCACTACAAGGAGGTCCTCTGCTTAGGAAAGAACCTACCCTCTTCAAATAAGGCTTCAGACAAAAGTGAGAAAGACAATTTTAAGAACATGTCTGAACAAGAATTGAATGTAGCTATAGATAGGATAATTTCAAAGAAACTCTCTTTACCCATAGATAGTACTAAATCAAGAGGGGTTGTGGAAGAGAGAGCATCAAAAATGAATTAACCTACAAATGACCAGATTCCGATAGAGTTAAAAAAAACATAGGGGTAAGTAATCAGGCCTATGAAGAGAAAGAAAATAGTGAGTTTGATAATTCAGAACAATATAACAACTTTAATCATAATAGAGACAACCAAGAATATCTCAGGGCACCGGTTTTTCCAAATGAGCCAAGTTTACTATTGTATTATATCTTTGAAGAAGGGGGACCCAGAGCCTTGAACAGACCATGCATTCTGAACTTGTTTGAAGACATTCCCGAACTAAGACTGATTTCCACATTGGACATACAATTAGTGGATTTTATGCACAAAACAAGATACGATTATGTACGGATGATTATTAATATGCCACTGGTTAGAGCTCTGATTCTGAAAGAAGCAGGTTCCCTTAAAAAAAGGCTTTGATATCATGACCTACATACATAGGGAGTTTAAAAAAAAGACAACTTAAGATCAAAGAATGGTATGCAATATGAAGACAGATATTCAGATGAAAGGTCTGCTCAAGGTGAAGGGTTTGCAGTAGTGAACGAAACCAGGGCATGTCTTAAAGATATTAAAGAATGGAGAACCCTGGCATCTTCTTTGAGAGAGTCTATAGAAAGGTTAAAATCAACCCAGAAACCAATTAGTCAAGAATCTTTCTTCCAACTTGTATCCTGAAATACCAGGGGACACAAACAGTTATTAAAAAATGAGGAAGACTGCATCAAGTTGAAAGAGTTTGATTTCGTTATGTTGCAGGAAACCTGGGCCATAGGTAATTTGTACTTAGATGGTTACACCATGAAGGGATTACCCTCCAAACAGGGCAGTTTAGGCAGACCAAGTGGTGGGCTCTTGATTGCTTATAAAACAGACGTCAACATAGTTTTTGAGCTCTGCACCATGGTGCTAGATTGTGCGATAATAGTTGGCTTCGATTTATGTACCAAAGGATCCAGATCTTATATCTTATTATGCAATATATACTTGAATGTATGTATAAAGCAAAATGAACAGCTTGATGATTTGTTTGAAAATCTAGATGTGGTGTTTGATAATTGGCTTGAAATTCACCCCTTTGGTTTTATTGTATTAGGTGGAGATTTGATTGCTGACTGTAATGTATCTAAACAAGAACTACTGAAGCTTAATATTGGTCTGCGTAACAGTCAGGAGAAAAAAAACAGAGGTAGCCAATGGCTCAATTTTGCCAAAAGTAGGAACCTGATCCTAATCTTTAATAATAAGCCCACGTGGCATGCGCGGGATAAGTATTCCATACTCTATATTTTCACGAGTGATCAAGAAACACTGAGATGCAACAATTTAGTCGTTATACTCTCCACAAGTAGTTACCATGCAATGTTGTGCATAGTTCTTCCATGGGTGAAAACCCAAGTTACTGATGTATATTTTCCCATTCAGATCACCACTATTTATAATGGTAAGTGTGTAGGGTGGTCTCAACACAACGTGAATATATTTAATGGCATGTTGTCTCAAGAGTATGCATTCTCTTTGTACGAATAGAAATGTGCTAATTATTCTGTGGAATTGTATGCTGCATATATAGAAGGAACATTGGAACGAAGTAAAGTTCTGAATAATGCTTCACAACATGAATATAAACAACATAAACATACGTTTAGTGAAAAAAAGGCTCTTAGGCATGCTATTAGAGACATACAAAAGGGGTGAGGAATGTCGCCTGAGGGAATAGCGAAGATCAGGTTATGCAAGCAGAATTATAAAAACCGGCATAAAAGCATCAAGGCCCTTATTAGTCAAGATGACGGTGAACAAATGTTGAAAGCCTTGAATAAATCCAATCCACAGAAATATTGGGACATCATTAATGAGGACAAAAGCGTGCAACATCAGCTGCAAATAAATCCCATTGATGCTAGCACATGGCAGGAGCACTTCAGTTTAATCTACATTAATTCTACCGTGTCTTGGTACAACAATAAGGGTACCGAGGACTGTTGGCTCTTGGACGTTACGGAATTAAATATCATGAAGCATATTAAAAAATTTAAAACCACCTCTACACCAGGACCGAACTTGCTGTCATTTGTTAATCTGAAGAGTGACCCTCTTATATGGGCAAAACTCTTGACAGTATTGTTTCAGGATACATGCTATAAAAACAATCCCAGAGGCATGGAAAATGTCTTATGTTTAGTGATTTTCAAAAAAGGGGACAGGATGTGTCCACACAATTATAGACCTATTACCCTTCTCAATGTTGAATCCAAAATATTTACGCCCATCGTGCTAGATCAACTTACTAATTGGATTAATGAGAAGGTGGCATTAGATGTGAGACAGATTGGGTTTAGACGAAGCATTGACACGGATGCGGGGGGTCTCCTGCTACATCATTTGCTGAACTCGGTGAAAGACAAAACCCTTGACCATCTGTATATAGCATCAATGGACCTGACATCAGCCTTTGACGTAGTGGATAGACCTACTTTGTGGAAAACACTAGTGTCACTGGGGATTGACAATGGAGTGTTAAATGTTATCATCAATCTATACTCAGATACTGTTATGAGGGTCAGGCTAAATAACAAGGGACTACTAACCGACATCATAAACACCTCAAATGGACTGGAACAAGGATGCAGGCTTCCGATACGTAACTGAAGCGGGGATAAAACTAAATATGAGCGGGTTAATTGGCTTAAAGATAGGTGGGATAACAATACGATGGATCACCTATGCCGATGATTTTCTGCTGATCGATGGCTCTAAAATAGGGCTACAAAGATTAATAAATGCCTTTGGCAAATATATTTCAGAAAGAAAATTTAAAAATCAACCCACGTAAAACAGTCATCTTTCATGCAGGTTGTTAAAAGGAGAATCACTCATGGTCTGCGGTGGTATTAAAATAAAAAGCCAAACGCTATTAAGATTCTTGGGATATTATGTATATAAATCTTACTTGAAATGTGAAAGTAAAAAAAAAAATATTACTGAAAGCAAACAAGGCCTTGTTCCAAATTAAAGCCATAGAAAGAAGGTTTGAAAAATTTACCCCAGCACCCTGCATACAATTCTACAGCCTGAAAATCATCCCAATACTAACTTATGGGATAGAGTTCTTATCAGATTCTATGGTACATTTTTTGAAACAGTTGGAAGCCACAATATGGCGCAAAATTCTATTCTTTATACCAACATGCGTACCTTTTGAGACAATTCGGTATAAGTTGGGTTTAACTTCACTGGCCTGTATCATGAAGATCAAAAAACTCTCACTGATGAGAAAATGTCTCTTGGCAAAAAAACGATTCCTTGTACTTCTATATGTATGCAGATAAGAAAAGTAAATTTATGCTGTCCTTATATGAGTCATGTTTTAAGACGCTGGAAGGAGTGGGTTTGACGTTTCAAACCTTGATAAGCAAACCATCAAAAGTAAAGGAAACAGTAAAAGCGTTTGATTGGATAGAGAATAATATACTGCTGAATTCGAAAATATATGCACAAGTGGTATCTTTTTGGAAATGGTGTCCAAAGCCAGAGAGTTATTTGTTAAAATACCCCTCAAAGTTGTTTAGAAACAGGATGATGCGTTTTCGTTTTAATGTGCTGAACAATGATGAAATATTAGTAATTAGAGGTCTAAATGCTATAGGCTTTACTGGATGCAGATTCTGTAAAGATCCTGAGGTGAAAGAATCATTGTTGCACTTGTTATTGGTGTGCCCTAATTTAAATGTACCAAGAATTGAATACTTTTCTAGGTTTGTAAGGGATATTTCATATGTTAACAGAGATAAATTATGGCATGATATGTTACACAGCAACTCAACATCATTGAAATTGAAAGTGCTCATTAGAATGAATTTTAGGATGGATTAAATGCACAGTTGGTTCTTATTTAGCATATAATAGAATGAAAACAGTAGTATGCCAATGATGACATTTTAGTGGGTAGAAGTATGTAAACTACATTAGTAAATGTCAATGGTTGTAAATATGTGAATCTTACTAGCTGTCAGGAACTGGAGATTGTGGAAGCACTGGAGGCTATGATCAGCGCGCGCTCCAGTCCTCACCCAAGATGGCCGCCGTACCTTTAAGAGGCTGGCTCCTTGTATCTGTTTGTCAACGCTCGGTTCGTGTGTTGGAGTTTCCTCTTGGATCCTTCTGTGGCTTCAGCGAATCTACTTACCGCCTTGATTCCTGCTCTAGTCACCCTCCTCCTACCTGCCGTGCCTCTTTTGTTTGCTTGCTCTATTTTCTCTCCCGCCTTATAATTCTTCATCTTTCCACTCCTGGTGTCTCGGCGCCGCCTGTTCAGTGCTTTTGCCTTTAGTTAGTCCTATTTGCTCCTGTTCCTTTCGCCACTCAGCTTATCCTTTTTTTAAAATTTATTTTGAACTGTGGGTGCCGGTATCCTTACTTCTATCAGCGCTGCCTAGCCCTTCACAGGTTTGGGTCCCTGTTGCTCTGACCTCACCCTGGGAAACTTTGCCTTTACTCAATCAGACTAGATCCGTATACTTTTCTATTTTTCTTTTCGGTCAGCCTTGCCTAAACTGTTTAGGATATTCTTTTTGTCATAATTTCTTCTTATCACGTGGGGTTGCCTTTTTCACCTTATATCCTTTACTCTTATCTGCATTCTATTAGGAGAACTTCGGGAGTTCTATGCAGTTTATATTCCCAGCAGTCTGAACAATTGAGGAATCTGACTTCTATTCTACAAGTATTCCTCTTTGGTGTGGAGAAGCTACGCCTTCCTTTTCGATTGAGAGGAACCAACTACCCCCCATCTGAACCCACCCGGAAACAGGGTTTTTTCTGCATTTGTGCTTTTTCCCTGGAAATTAGGACTGGCCCTCTGGGGATCCCCGAGGTCAGAGTTACATCTCTGCCAAGGTGGCCTCCGGAGGGGCCAGAACCTACCTACACGATAAGAAGGTCCGAACTCCAAAGGACAAGACTCCCTCAAGGAGAAGGGATCAGAAGAAGCCCGAGGCCAACCCTAAAGAATCCTTCCCAGAAGATCCAGGTGAGGAGTTGGGGGAGGAAGCCTCGGTTCATGACACTAGCAAACATTTGAAATTTTGTTAGAAAATGCTTTATATTGTAAAAGGTTTATATAAACCAAACAATAAAAGAATGAACACATATTAAATGGCACTTAAGCGGCCCAGAAACACGAGCATCCCCAAGGCACAGGAGCAGCCCTCTGGCACGTGAACAATGCCAATCAAATGGCACCTGAGGGGCCCAGAAACACGAGCAGCACGAGGCACAGGAGCAGCCCTCTGGCCTGTGAGCAGCTCCAATCAAATGGCACCTGAGGAGCCCAGAAAACACAATATGGCGCATAGTCATTTCACACATGACGGCCCACTCTCATCGCCACATCCCTATCACCTGCACAGCTGAATGTCTCCTGATCACCCTGGCCAATGAGGAAGGCCAACTCAAACGTCATCAGCGCCTTGATGCCCCTCCACCCCCTCGCCCCTGGGTTTAGTGCGCCTACTAAATGCACAAATAAATAAAGGTGAAATCTTCAAGCACAGCACTGACCCCTTGTGTTAGGAAAACCCAGAGGTCGTACTGGAGAACTTGGAAAGTGCACCATCCTTATTACATGAAGCAGAAACCAATATGGCGTCTATTTGGTTCCCTTTCTGCTAGTTCCAAGTATAGGTCTAGTCTTCCTCAAGATGGCGACCTCCTCTCTCCAGATTACATATCTTTTCAGTAAGGAAGCAGGTAGGTGTGTCGCTACTCGCTCCACACCTTGTGTAGCTCTTTAGCATTTCGCTTGCCTGCTTATTGAAAGCCTTTACACCTTTTTTTTCCTAGTTTCCAGACTACATTCTAAATTTTTCTCTTCCTCCGTTATATCCGCCTTTCCTTTCCTTTTCTCCCGTCTTCCCCGAGGCTGCTGCCTTCCTTCTCCGTTTCTTTCCCTTTCCACTCAACGCTCCTCCTCGGGTTCATCTCCTGCCCCGTTGAGCGTCCTGCTTGTGCTCTTCCTGCTTCCTTGCCGTGTTCCGAATATGGCTTCCCGGCTTCCATTGCCGACCAGAATATCCTCAACGGATCCTCCGTTTACGGCCCGTTTCCAGTGCCATGCAGCAGCTTCTCCAGTGCCGTGCAGCAGCCTCTCCTCTGAGCCTCTGTTCACAGCAACACGGCTCCCATTGCAGTTCTACACCTGTCGCTGCTGGACTCTTCTGTTTACAGCACCTATTTGTAATCTTAGGGGCAAGGAACTTTCCACTCTGAATCCTTTGCCAGAACCACTACATCTATCTTGGAGGATCCCTGAACAAACTTATTGGGTATTATTCCCCGGAGGATTTCCCGAGGGTGTCGCCCACGAGGCACTTGGAGCCCAGACACTGGTGTCTTCAGCACCTTCTGGGAGGCACACCACTACTTCAAAACAGGAGGAAGAACAGAGGATCCAGTGGAGAAGGACTCTCAGTTCCGTGAGTACCTTTGATATACTGTTGATAAAGCTAAGAGATAGCAACGCCATGGATCAACAAGTCCAGCAACTGATAACCGCGGTCCAGCCTCTCAACACGGAAGTACAGACTCTAAGAAATGAGAATAATGTGCTACGCCAATTAGTTACTTCCCGGACCGAACTTCCCCCTGGACCCTTACCGATGGGAAAATCTGATGGTAATCCGAAGAGATTAAAAGAATACCTGGATTCATGTACAGTACAATTTACCTTGAAGCCCACCTTTTTCCCTACAGATAGAGCCAAGGTTAGCTACATGATCTCTAACATGTCTGGCAATGCATTGGCTTGGGCCACTCCCCTTGTTACCAATTAATGGATTCCGCTGCAGGATTTATCAAGTGTTCAGCTCAAGAACAAATCTTAGATTTGAAACAAGGAAACACTGACCTACTCTCCTTCATCACCCAATTCAAACAACTAGCCACAGAAACCGCCTGGTCAGACGATGCGCTCATCACCATCTTTAGAAGGAATGTATGCGAAGGACTGAAGGATGAGATATCTCGGGTAGCTCGACCCCAAAACTTGGCTAAAATGATATCTCTAGTCCTCCAGATGGATTATCGGATACAAGAAAGAAACTCTGAACGACGCAAGAATCGGAATAAACTTCCAGCCTTTCTTCCATGTAAAGAATCCACAAAAACCTCTACTAGATGCGAAGAAGGTGAACCTGTGCAATTAGGATCAACCCGTGGACCTTTAACACCGTAGGAGAGACTCAGAAGAAAGACATTGGGGCTATGTATGTACTGCGGATCTGATAAGCACACACTACCCAATTGCACGTTGGTACCTCCCCGACGTTCAGGAAACACGTCCACCCGTCCATGAAGGGAACTATGAACGGGTACTGCAAGAAAAGTTCCCTGGACTGCCTTCTTACCTCTCAGAATATGGTGGTTTTACCAATTACTCTACAGTTCCAAGACATCACATTAAACGAAGTGCCAGCCCTGATTGATTGCAGAGCAGCAGGATTGTTTATGGATTCTGACTGGGCCAGACAATCAACTCAAAAACTAACCAAATCCGTTGCGGTACCAGTGGAAGGGGTGGATGAATACCCTCTACTCTCGGGACCCATAAAAGAAAACACTCTGGAACTTACCATGACAATAGCTTCACACCAAGAAAAGATTGTTTTTGACTTGATAAAGGCGGCCCATTATCCTTTGATTCTAGGACTTCCTTGGTTGGTAAAACACAACCCTTACATTAACTGGGCAGCAGGCACACTGTTCTTGGGTTCCGAAGGTTGCCTGTCAAATTGTCTACCCAAAGGTGCTGTGGGCTTATTCACAACTCCTCACCAAGAAGAATCAGCCTCTCAACACCAATCTGTCTCCAATCTTAATGTTCTACCAGAATGTTATCGAGAATACCATAAAGTTTTCTCTAACGAGGAATTTAAGGAACTCTCACCTCATCGCAGTAACGACTGTTCCATTGAACTCTTACCCGACAAACAAGTACCTTTTGGCAGAATGTATACGCTCTCAGGACCTGAAAAAGAGGCCTTGAAAGAATACCTACAAACCAATCTTCATCATGGATTGATTACTGAATCCAAAAGCCCTCCGGGTGCTTCATTATTTTTTATTCCTAAGAAAGACTGTTAGGAATTAAGACCTTGTATTGATTATAGGGGTTTAAACCAAGTGACCCGCAAGGATAAATACCCCTTACCACTCATACAAGACATTTTGGAAGCAGTCAGAGGCGCATCCATACTCACCAAACTGGATTTACTAGGAGCATATCACCTCATCAGAATAAAACAAGGGGATGAGTGGAAGACTGCATTTTGCACGCCCTTTGGACATTATGAGTATCGGGTGATGCCTTTTGGGTTAGCTAATGCACCTTCTGTCTTCCAAAGATTTGTAGACCATCTCTTCTCTGATTTGCTCCTACATTCCCTTATAGTCTACTTAGACGACATTCTTATATTTTCAAAATCCCAGCCAGAACACGTTCAACACGTGTCTGAAGTCCTAAGGAGATTACAAACTAACCACTTGTATGCGAAGCTCGAAAAATGCTCATTCCACCAATCCACCATACCTTATCTAGGATATATCCTTTCCGCTGACCGAGCAGCGATGGAACCCAGAAAGGTCAAGGCTATACTACACTGGAAAACACCTCAGAGCAGTAAGGAAATAGAGATTTCTAGGGTTTTCCAATTTTTAAAGGAAGTTTATCCCTAGATTTTCCCTGGTTATCAAACCTTTGACCACCCTTCTCAAAAAGGGAATACGATTCCATTGGAACAAAGAAGCTCAACAAGCATTTGACTTCCTAAAAAATGCCTTTTCCTCTGCTCCCATTCTAAGACTTCCAGATCAGTCACAACCTTTTATATTGGAAACAGATGCCTCTTCTACAGCCATTGGAAGGGTACTCAAAAAGAAACCCCTCATCAGCACATGATCTGCACTAGCTCATTGCAACGTGATATTGACCTGTGGCATAATGAACAGGTGCACAGTGCATGATTCCTTCAGCACCTTGGCACACGATAAACTAAAGGGCACAAAGGTAAACCTAAGGGGCAACATGACTATCCCCTTGGGCATCTAAAGTCCCACGGTGCATAAACTGCATAGGGATTCTTGCAACAAGAGCCTCCTTATGCTACAGGAGCATCCCCTGGCTACTGACAAAAAGGAGCAGTCCCAACGGAATTACAAGGCCCAGGTGGATCAGTGCTCCTATGACACAGGATCAGCTTCAGATTCCCGGCTCGTGAGCAGCCCCGAAGGCTCATGGAATTCAGATGCTCAAGGGCCGCCATCTCGGACCCCAGGGGCATGAGCAGCCCACGAAGGTGCATGGGAATTCAGATGCTCAAAGGCTGCCATCTCGGACCCCTGGGGCATGAGAAGTCCCGAAGGCGCATGGGAATTCAGATGCTCAAGGGCCGCCATCTTGGACCTCTGGGGCATGAGCAGCCCCGAAGGCGCATGGGAATTCAGATGCTCAAGGGCCGCCATCTCAGACTGCTTTGGCATGAGCAGCCCCCAGATGCTCAAGGGCCGCCATCTTGGACCTCTGGGGCATGAGCAGCCCCGAAGGCGCATGGGAATTCAGATGCTCAAGGGCCGCCATCTCGGACCCCTGGGGCATGAGCAGCCCCGACGACGCATTGGAATTCAGATGCTCAAGGGCCGCCATCTCAGACCCCTGGAGCATGCATGAGCAGCCACGAAGGCGCATGGGAATTCAGATGCTCAAGGGCAGCCATCTCAGACCCCTGGGGCCGTCATTGCAGTTCCAAGATTCACACACAGCCCATGGAGCATGTCCCCTGGACTTAAGTTGCCACCTAGCTTTTGAAACGCCGCACTACACACACGCAGTGTCGGTTCCCAGGCACAGTGGTACCCCTCTGACATCTGAGTAGAAAGTCTGGCACAATGACATGTCCATGGTAGATGAGCATCCCACCCCGTGGTACATGAGCACCACCAGCCCCTGGCATATTGAAGTGTATACCTGGCCCAATGAGCAGCAGTCCAGGCATAATAAATAATCTCGTGGCACATTCCTGGCAGTGGCTGCTCTGGCTATGCAAGCTCCCTAACACATAAGTAGCAGCCTCTACACAATGACCAAAAACTATGGTGCAACAACCACCCTCTGGCCAGGAACATTAGTAATATACATTTCCTATGCACTTATTTGGTGGTGCATGTTTGCACTATGTGCAATCCCATGGCACAATATGTGCCAACCCTCTTCATTTGAGTGGCCAAGGAATACTCAGCAGCACCCCCTACTCAAGCAGGACCCGTGCCACAATGAGTAGCACTACCCTATTTGGCCATCAGCACTGACATATTGAGCTGCCCAGGCACATTTGAGTTTCCCCACCCCCCACACACACTCAGACACACACACAAACACACACACACTCGCGCCCGTGCACGCGCCGGCGCGTACTTGGCATCCTTTGCCTATTTGTGCAGCACCTTTGGCAGGGTTACACATTAAGAGGAATTCTAGCAGGCCAGAGCAGCATTGTTGACATATGTGAGTGGCACTGCATGTACATTAAGCCGTACCTATGGAAGACTGGCAAATTGATGAGCACTATGATGCTAGAGGCAGCACCCTGGGATATTTGAGCAACGCTCTGATATCATCTGCAGCACCCTGGCACTGTTGGGAAAGGCTCATGTAAATATTGATAGCACCCTGGACCAGGATGACGGCACTTCTGGTGATATTTCTTTGTCTGCATAGAAATCCTAATGGGATAGTCGTTGGCTCAGCAGCGTTATCCGTGTGTTTGGTGAGTTGTATAGAACACCATCAACCTACTCATTGAGTAAACACCGGGCTGCAATAAAGTAACACTCCACAGGAAGCCACAAGCTTAGTTTCTGCCTCGGGTTTTTAGAGTGAGAGGTCTGTAGTTGGAGCCACGCCATGTGTAACACTTACTTCCTCCCCATGGCACGCCTGGGCCGCTTCTAATGCAAGGAATGGCGGGAGATTACACATGGAAACAGCACGGTTTTCCTCTGGCCTGTACCTGGGGAAGTGGGGAAAAGTCACCCCACTTGGGCTGTGTACAATGCTGACTTGCACTGGCCCTGCCCAAAGCACTGAAGAAGTGCACGTGTCTGCGTAGGCCGAGAAGAGCGCGCGGCGTGGACCCCACTCTCTAATGCCAGCGCCCGAGTAACCCTGCATGGCTTGAGCGGGGTGCCTGTATGGGACACCATATGTGATGGTGTTACACTCATTCATTGTGGGCAGTGTAATCTTTACAATGACTGCCTTCCAAGATGGGTGTCCCCTCTATGCAAATCTCTGTGCGCATCACTTATTTGGGTTTTCCTTATTGCTCAGTGTTTTCAGTACATACACTAATTAACAGGGCGGAGGAACCTTGCAACTGTCTGAATCTGACGCGATGAAGGGCACAGGGAACCAGCGTGCCCTTCACATGGGGATTTTCCAATGTTCCCTCTATTTGTTCCAAAGTGAATAATAGGAAAAACACTTCCCGGCCCTCAGACTCAATATAAGAAACTGCGAGCTGAGGCTTTGTTTGAAACACTGTTCATTTAATTTTAAAATATATTAATTCCAATTTAGTCACCGTTTTTTCAAAAGTCATTAATCGACTATTTCCATATCTTGCACTTTGGCTCGTTTCAGAAGTAACTCCATCTTGAGAGGATATCTACGCCAAAAACACAATAAAAAACGTGACGTCTTCTAAAGAGCTATGATGAAGTCCTGGTTCTTGGGGTGCCTGGAGAGGTATCAATATTCAAAAGGGGTGTCAAGGCGGACACCTCTATTCTTCCAAACATATGATTTATGAGTTTAAGTATATTCACAGCTGTGTAGAGAGCACTGCAGTGAAATAACAGCTCTAGGCACTAGGACAAAAGAGCATAGAATCGCAGATGAGCCCAGAGTAACCTCCTGGCACTGGGTGCTCACCCTTAGGCCATCCGGACTTTCATTAAATATTTTGTAAACAAAATGATAGGTACAATTGTTAGAATAAACATCATCAAGGAAACATTCAGTGATGTAATAGCTAATTTGAGAAGATAAAAGCGCATTGAGGAATACAGATTCATATCAAATGGAGCCAGTGCATGCAGTCCGTCATGTGGCCAAAGCTACAGAAATATAAATAAAGACAAAGAAAACGGAGAATAAATGAACAGTTCCAATGTATACATATCTATATGGAAACAAGGATACACTTGACTAGGTCGGGATATTTACTCTGGCACTCTCCTTTACCCTATCACCCTATGTGTTTACCTAAAGAAATCAATCTTTCATACTCAGTTGTGGAAAAAACTCTTGATTTTTTTATAAAGTCGCATAGATCCACATAAAATGAGGTACGAGAAATATAACATCAATCGGTTTTCAGCCGGTCATACAGGAAAAAGAACAACACAAAATTATACAAATTTGAGAATACAGTTGTTTGTGTGAAGGAAAAAGGGTATGAATCCTTTGCTGTCGATACCTAAAAAGACAGTATTATACGGGGAACAAGTGAACATTTGTGACAGGGAACAACACAAAGAGTAACAAAAATTCTTCTTTCAGGGGACAGTGATGATACACTGTGATTCAAACAATGCGTCTACAACGGGGTGTTTCAGCCATCTATGTGGGCAGCAGCAGCGTGTGACCCAAGTGAAAGCTCCACAAGGAATGCTGAGTCACTCTGTGTGCACGGAGACCTGGAAGCACAGCACTCGCGAGCGTCTCAGCCTTCCAGGATATCTCCTCCGGGCAAGACAAGGTGAACATTTTTCCACACTTAAGAGACTGAAGCATCCATTGAGAGAATCCATGGGGACCTCCACAGACGAGATTGGATCCCCATCAGAGTGCCTGTGGCCATAATTACCCATAGCATGAACATCATATTCATACAGTACCCCGTCCTGAAGAAGGCCGTACAAAGGAAGAGGCATAACAAGCCCACATAGACGGCTGAAACACCCCAATAACAATAGCTGTGTTTTAAGGGATTAGAAATCCCTGCTTTGCAAGGCTTGTAGGAGCATGCATTAGAGGGAAGAAGGTGGATGTGGGCCTTGAACATGACGTCCAAAGAATTGCAAATTTGCAACGTTTTATCATGTGAACAAAATAAAGCATGCATTTCCCTTCAGTAGGATTTTGGATTTGCTTAGGGAGAGGTTCAGCCTCTCACAGTTGGGGAGTGCTATATAAAAAGGGCTTTTGGTCACGGCTGCCTTCATTCAACAGGGACCACGGCAGCGATAACAAGGGATCCCCTATTGCCATCCACGGGTCCATCATCCACTGGCTCTTGAAGCCACCAGGCTCACTGGGTCACCCCCGGGAAATCCCTACAGGCAGACCGCAGAGCTTGTCACAGGTACCATAGGCGCCCACAAAGACAGCTTCTTCGCAGACACGTAATGTGCAGCATTGAATATTATGTTTGACACCTCGTGTTGTTAAAATTAATCTTGATTTGAGGTGAGATGGTTCCAAATAATCAGATCTGTTTTGAGATACTCCTTTTTCATAACCCTCGGTTAGGACCACGTTTGACTAACCTCCAGCTTGAAACCTAACATTTTCTGCTGATTATTAGTTCCCACCCACTACGTTGTAGGCTAGGTCCCTTCTTTTCTTCTGCCAATTAAGGTACTCAGGAAAAGCCAAAATAAATAAAAAATGCAATGCACAGGATACAAGAAAAATCTAAATATTATTTATTGCACAATGCGTAAGCATGGAGTTATCCACAGTCATTTAACTTGTAATCGTGTGAGTACAGGCATATATAAAGTTTTACAGAAAGCAAAAGCAACAATTTTAAACAATGCATCTTTGTGATTGGCTGGTGTAAAACATGACATAAATGGTTATATTCAGTCTATATTTTCCATTGGCCTATTCTAAACATGTGGTGCAACTTCTCGCACCACCAAAAAGAAAAATGGATGCCTCCAATTCTCCTCTCCCCCCATTGACCACAGGGGGCACCAAATGTTTCTTTTTCTTTCTGGGCCGCGCGGGGACTGCCGCCTCTAAGCACAGCATATAATGTAATACAAGGGGAGGAAGTATTGTATTCAAGAGCTCGACTGAAAGCCAATCGAAGAACAAGAGCAATGGAGTATAAAAATAAAAAGCTTTTACATTTTGTTTCCTGAAAGCTATTAAGCTGCTGGTGAAACGGATTTCAGGGAGGGCATTCCAGAGATAAGCAGCAGTAATGGCACTAGACCCTGGACAGACTATAACTACAGTATCATTATAGTATAGTATTGAGGCAGAGAGGAGACATACCACGTCCAACAGCCTATGACATCGAATCGGGTTAGGGCTGTTTGAGCAATAGTAAGGATTTCAAACATAACCCTATACTTGACCTCTAACCAGTGCAATTTTCTTAATACCAGGGAACCATGGGCATATCTTGGAATATTAGTTAAGATCCTTGTGACCGTATGTTGCACTCCCTGGAGTTGGTGTAGGAGGGACTCTGAGGCTCTGGCATATAAGGCATAGAAGTAGTCCAGCGTAGAACCAATGGTCGCCTGGGCAACAGAGAAACAATGTTTTTCAGATAGTAGTGGTCGTATACGTTTAAGAAGCATCAGATGGAAGTGAGAGGTGCTAAGTACTTTGTTTACTTGAGGATTCAGGGAAAGAGTAGAATCTAAGATTCGGCCTAATGTTTTACTATAGTTTGGACTTTTATAGGATATGATATGATAGGTTATTTATAACGCGCTTAACACCCAGAGGTTTCTAAGTGCGTACCCGGGGTTCAAACCTGTGTTCCGGCGTGTCGTCTTGGTTCCAAGCCAAGCACGTTGCCCCTGAGCTATCCTCTCAAGACCAAGGATGCCCTGGAAGCATAAATTCAGGAGATCCAACGTGGAGACGCAACAAGCATGATATTGAATATGGGTGATATTGGTCTCGGGGTCATGAACGAGGAGAACAATAATGTATTTTCTACAAACTTTGGGAAGACCGCCCCAAGATCTACTACACGGTCCTGGAACAGCTTCATATAGATGTCAAAAGGATGGGAGAGATCCAGGAATTCTGTTGGACACCACAGTCTACCATTTCCAAAGGAAGAAACAAAGTCCTTAATTTTGACTCCTGAAATGTTATTACTGAGGAGCGAGGTTATCCAACTGGCTGCACTCTCGGATGCCAAAACTAACTCCCTAATAAGGTGAAATAATAGGGAGTAGTTTATGGTGTCAAATGCCTCTGAAAGATCAAGCAGAAGCAGCAGCAAGACTCATTTCTCCCTTCCAACCTCTTTCTTCCTCCTCCTTTGTTCATGCTCCTTCATTCCAGCTACTTCCACTCTAATTACTTCCCCCTCTTTATTACCCTGCAGTTTTTCAAATAACTTCAGGCGCTATTAGGGATCATCCACAGAACTTAAACTTCTAATACATTTTGGCTATGTCTCCTTTTCCTTTTCTGCTAATACTTTCTCCTGTGCGTCCCTTCGTGTCTGACATGGCGTCTAGGGGGTGCAAAGTGCTGTAGGAGTAAGCAGGCATACAAATCCGAAAATGCCACATTGAGGCGATATTAACCGAGGCGGTGGGCCAACCCTGTCCCAAGTTAAGGGCCAGAGCAAAGCAAGGTTCCCTTAACGAGGGCGGCAGTGCCGTTACCGAGGGTCGGCTGCTGCCAAAGTTAATATCCCCATTAGCACCCGTATTGTTCACTACACGGGGGCTAATGGTGTTTTTTACATTTTTGGCAGAAAAAAAAGGAACTTAACTTGGGTGTGCGACTCGGCGCCGCACAATACTGCTGGTGGGAAAGTCCCTTTTCCATGTTGATGAGTGACATCATCAGCATGGAAAACGGACTTTGCAGAAAGCAACACTGTGCGGACCCAGGCAGTGCAACCAAGGTACTTGTCTTTTTTTTTTCTTTGAAAAAAAAGACAGTGTGAGCACCCTTGTAAAGAGCTACATGGGGCCAGAGGCGTTGCTAGGGGAGGGCTGAGAGGGCTATAGCCCCGGGTCTTTTGGTTTTAGCCCCAGATAGAAGCGCAGAGGCTGCAACCAAAAGGCTATAGCTAGCCCCGAATCCCGCCAGTCCCAACATAGTCGTAGCCCGGATCTTTTCCAGACCTAGCAACACCCCTGACGGGTACTAAATGGTGCTCAGGCAGCTCTGAACACGGTCTAGTACAATAGAGTACATCCCATGTTCTGAGCCTCCCGATAGGCCTGCGTGCCCACCCAGGGTACTAATGGACCCATGAGACCCGGTACTGCCAGTCTGTGGTGCTATATAGCAATTAGTAAACCCGGGGCAGGCGGCGCATGGCACTACACCCACTTGAGAGGTGCTAGAGGGCTGGCAGGAGGGCATGATGGGCAGCGGGGAGGTGGGGTTACGCTGAGCATCGCTGCTGTTAGCTAGGGAGCCAGTAACATGAGTTGGTGAAGGTGGGCATGAGAGGGGGGGGCGAAGAAAGGGCGGGCCAGGTGCCGGGATGCCAAGCAAACCTGAAAGGGAGGGACTGATGTGGTGCATTGGAGAACACTCCGTCTCCACAAGCCGCACAGAGTGCCGCTCTTAGTAAGGAGGACAATTAGGAAAGCGGGGGAAGGCGGCATGCAAATATTCTCCCAACTGTACCTGCTGATATCACTCAGAGATTAGCCAATCAGCTTCACGCTCCAAAAAAGCAGTGGCACTAAGGATTGTTATAACATGATGATGACGACTAATTGATATCTTTGAAGAAATAAAAAAATAAAGATTGCTCTTATTCATAAAGCGACCACTCCCATCTTCATATCAAAAATCCTATTTTATTTAATGACCACAAATATGCCCCTGGTGCCTCCTCGTTGTCTTAAACTAGTGTTTTTATGAAGAGAGCATGTTTGTTTTGATGCTTTGTCTTCTTGGCAGTAGCTCTGTTGGGGGTGGCATCTGCCCCCACAGGGGAGGTACCTTTTCCTTATTTCTGTTAATTAGCATTGTGTTTCCTAACTTCAGATTCCCCCCCAGTGTTCTCATATACTGAATAAACACGGCATGATTCCTGTATGTTTGGCTTGTTTTACTTTTAAAATCTTTGTTCTTATAAAATGCCAACAAGGCGCGTTGTGGCAAATTGTCACAATGCTGCGTCTCAGGCTTCGCTTACGCCTCTTGTCTGATTTTCAAAGGGCTAGACATCATTGATTGCAGCAGTCTCTTCAGTACTTGGCATTGACTCTGTCTCTCATTTATTATCTAAGTCCCTTCTCTCACTCATTGTGTCTCGCTGTGCTCCGCGTCACTTCCCACGAGTCTCTGCTTTCTCAAGGTTCCCATTCTTGTGAGCGTTCAGCTTCTGAAGGGTTCATAGGGTTTCCTTTAGTCTTCACAGCACTGTCTTCTTCCAGGATGCTGTCTTTTCATGCTAGTAGCCTTGCTGCGGTCTTCACCCAGCAAATTGTGAGGAAATTCCAGACACTGCAATCACCCTATGATTGTCCCGGAGGGGCTTCCGAAACATGGACGGCAAGTCAACAAACGACTTGACCTGTTCTGATTTTCCAATCAGGCACATACCCCACCCACAGCTTTAGAAACTCTGCCCAACAGGCAATGGATCAAGGAAAGTGGGGAGAAAAGTCTGATACTTTTGGCCTTCAGATGGTTTTCCTGACAATCGGGAATATCTTCCTGTTACTCTAAGCGCTCCTCACTTCTTGTTCTTCTTGGCTGCCTTTGATACAGTCGATCACTCGGTTCTTCTCTCCACTCTCAGCCAGCTTGGCTTTCGTGGCCCCATTCTTGACGGGTTCTGCTCTTAGCTTTCCAACCACACTTATTCTGTTTCCTGGGCTGGTCACTCTTCTGTTGTTCCTCTTAGTCACTGGGTGCCCCGAGGTTCTCTCCTTGGCCCGCTACTGTTTTCTTTGTACACTATTCCTTTTGCTTCCATTATTACTTTGTTTGGTTTTATGTAACGCCACTGCGAGATGATATGCACATCCTGCTGTCCTTCTCTTCTTTCTCTGACTATATCCATTCTATTCTAACCGTCTGTTCTCCATCCAAGCACGCATGTCTTCACACTACTTGCATATAAATCCTTCTAAAACGGAGGTTCTCCTTTTTCCTGCTTGCACTATTTGCCCTCCCCTTCCCCCCTTGTCCATTTCTGTAACCTGGGCTTAATTGTAGATACTTCTGTCTCTTTTTCCACGCACATGGTTTCCATCTCACGGTCTAGCCGCGTCCAGCTTTATAACATCTGCAAGGCCTGTCGTTTTCTTACTTTTGATGCTACTAATCTTCTCATTTTGTCTCTAGTGTTCTCACGTGGTTCTAAGTGATTTTTCCAAACCCAATGGTTCGACTTCCCAAAAGTTTGAATTCTTTTTCTTTTATTTTTAGTTCCCGCAAATATATATGTGGGGGGAGACCCCCACAGCCCACCCTAACTTACCCCTATACATTTTTATATACTTTAACCCCCCCACATATATATATATGCGAGAAATTGGGGGTCGAACTTTTGGGAGTCTAAATTTGGCATTAAGTAAAATTGTACAATACCTTCTAACATCTGTTCTATTGTTCCAGTCTTCTTCTTTGTCTCCCTGCCTATCAGCTTGCCCCTCTTTGCTCTATGTATCATGTGTGCACACATGTCCCCTGTACTCTCTCTCGTCGTGGCTCTAGCTCCGCCTCTTTGCAGTCTCTTCGCTGGCTCTTCTTCGAGGCCCATCTGCTCTTCAACTTCTTGTCAATAGTGTTTAAATGTCTTGATGGCCTTGACCCTCCTTATCTCTCTTCTCTTATCTCATTCTACACCTTGTCTTCTTACCTTCATTCGCAAGCTCTATTTCTTCTAGCTGTCCCCTGTCCTCCCTGTGCTTCTTCCCGCTTCTGATGTTCTCACAATAAGCTCCTAAACATTGGAATTCTCTTCCTTTGTCTTTACAATCTCTCTCTCCTCTCGGCCTCTTTCTAAATCCCGGCTCAAAGACCACCTTCTCTCTGCCTAACTCTGCCTTCTTGTTTATTTTGCATTTCAACTATTGTACTGTGATTTTGTTATTTGTACAGCACCTAGGCATCAGGCACTATATAAAATAAAAAATACAAATACATACCCATTTTCTTTATTTATTTATGTATTTGATTATTTTGTGCAGATCCCACCTGAAGGTAAGAAAGCATCAGAATAATGGAATAAAACACAGAAAGAAAGAAATATCAAATAAAAAGAAAACATTATGCAAATAATAAGGTTTGTAATTTCTTTTTAAAGATCAACAAGGATAAAGCCAACTTGCGATCAACAAGAAGGCTATTCCAAAACTGAGGAATATAAAAGGAACAGGTCAGGTAGACTGTTCTGGTTTTAGGGAAGATCAGGTAAAGAATATTTTGGCTTCTTGTAGTTTTATCACCATCTAAAATTTTAAACTTCTTGTCTAAACAAGCGAATTGGTGAAGTACAACCACCCTGTAAGCCAGACAACCCATTTTAAATTGAATTCTAGCCCTCAGGGGAAGCCAATGAAGCTCTAGCAGGCTGGGATAGATGGAATCGAATTTTCTTTTTCTAGCTGCGGAACGTCAGGACGCTCTGAGGGGACGAAGAGCACATTGAGAAACACCAAACAGAACAGCGTTAAAACCGCCAATGCGAGGACGAACCAAGGCCTAAACCAACGTATGAAAAGGTTCGGGATGGATGACACTTTTCTTCTGAAATTAACAACTTGAGATTTCTTGTTGACCTGATCTTTTATTGTTGACTTATCACCAATAAAAACGGGTATCCCGTAATATTACCCTCACACAAATGTTTGCCATACATGTAGTCACCGGGAAAAGACTGTGGCAACATTATGTATGGCGGCCATTTCTGTGGGATGTGGGGAGCGGGGCAAATAATAACACATTTAAAAAAATTAAAACAGGGAGTGTGGGGGTGTCCCCCACAGGTTCACAGTAATAATGTTGCCACAAACCGCTGCCTTTTTCCAGCAACTTTGTTGCCATACTGCCTTTTTGCAGGGACATTATCACATGGGACCTAAAAACGTAAGATATTTTACCAGCTGAACCAGTTTAAATGAGTCAACAGAGGACATGGTATAGGCAACCAAGGTTGAACAAGTAGTAATGTATTTTGGCTGGAAAAAAGGCTATACCCAGTTTTTAGAGGGTTGATTTTTAAATTTGCACTGGGCATCCAGGATTCAATGGACCTCATTACAAGTCCGGCGGTAGATGTACTGGTAAATCCGGCAGGCTGCTGCCAGACTGAATTTTTCCAGCACCTGTCTACACAGAAACACTGGGGATTACGACCCTGGTGTTACTCGAAGTCAGGCGCCGGAAAATCGTTAATCCCCATTCCCATAGGACTCAATGGGAATGGGGATGTTGGAAGCACCGGCACCGTTTATAACAGTGCCACTGCTTCCGTAAAAAGGTCAGCGGGCGGTTACTGTCCTGCCCGCCAGGTCAGACCTGGCAGGCGGGACGGCAGCGGCCGGCAGACTCGGAGTGTGCCGGTCCAGTAACAACGGTGCCGGTAGGCTTACTGGCACCGTTGTTACCAGACCGGCACACTCGTAATGAGGCCCAATGTCTTCTATACACTCCTTGAGAGAAAGGAAGTCAGCTTTGAGAAAACACTTTCAGATATCGGTGAGTATTGTCAGTATATTGATGATTACTACCCGTTTGGGGGGTTGCAGATTCCCACCCAGTCAGGAGGCTCAAAACGGGGCTTACCACATGGTAATACTCCCGCTCCAAGCCTCCTTGGAAGCAGGAGGCAGCTATGTAATTGCACCCCCATGCTCCCTTTCCCCTCCTTTCTCCCACACCAACCCCAATTTCCACATCCTCTACCCACCACCATTCCATCCCCACTTGCGCTCCTTTGCCCCTCGCCGGTGCCGTAAATAGTCAGTGTTCCAAGCACATCTCTGTCATGGGAATAGCTGTCATGGAAGGGACTACGTGTAGTTACATAATCCATGGTGGCCATCTTGCATTTTAGTTTTTTTCAATTTGGCAAACACGCTGTTTCTCAATTTGAAAAAAACAACTATTAGTGTCCCGGTACAACGTGCCAGGAGGCTAATAGCAATAAACCCCTCCAGGCTGGGGCTTTACTGGCGGTAGGTAAAGCCCCAGGGCTACCTGTCCTGGTAAAGCCCTCACCAGTAGGGGTTAATTAAGTCAATATTAACCTTATATTTATGAACAATTTCACCCAATTGCTCAAAATAATATAAAAAAAGAATAGGAGAGAGGATTGAACCATGGAGTACGCTGACTCAAAAAGAAAGGGGCTCTAAACCACTCTAATACCACACTATCAAACCCCTTGCGATCATGTAGAATTTTGTGAGCATGTGGCTTCTGTTCCCCACTTACCCGTCTCTGGTGCAGGGATCAAGTGAGACGCAGGGATACCGACAGAGCAGGAGTCTGTCGGTCCTCAACAGAACCGGAACACTGCTGGACCACCATTGGAGACGCCAATGGACCAGGCCGGGAGACAGAGCACAGCCGTGGTGCCATCAGAGACTCTGACCTAGGAGGAAAGGGTGGATGATGTGACCCAGCAAGGCAGGCCGACATTGGGGTCCGTTGGCAAGGGAGGCCGGCATCGGGGTCCGTAGTCTTCTTGCCTCACCGGACCACGGCTAGAGAGGGGGACCCAACAGCCATAGGAAAAATGCCAGATGCTGCAAGACTGTCAGAGAACGAAGTAGGAGGAGCCACGGCCCAAAGCAAGATGTTGAATTGGATGGCAGCCAGAATCACTGTCTGGGGAGGGTGGCCACAACGGATCTCATTTGATCAAGGGATGGACAAGATGATTGCTGGCTACCGGGGGAGGCAGATATAAAAAGGCCTCAAGAAAATAACATGGGGTCATTCTTTTTTGTACCTGATAGGAAGCAAAGCTGGTGGAGAAGGGTCCTTGCTAGTTTGGGCAGATTAAGATCCAGAGTCTACGAAGAAGGGAACAGAGAAGAGGGACTATTCCTTTTCCTGTAATAAAGGAGCCTTAAGCTAGAGAAAGACAGAGGGCCTGGGTGAAGTAACCCTACCTGTACCTGTTCTCATGTGCCATTAAATGTTCTACTCAATACCTGAGTCCTAGTATCTGTACTAACTAACACTCACACATTTGCAGTACTGCTTGATGTGATACTGTGTGGAATGCTAAGGATAGAACCCATATAACAAGTGAACATGCATTATTGGAATCCAAGATGCAATGGATGCCATCAAGGCACACCAATTCCGTCCTTTCCGGAATACCTGGTCCATGTGTCATTGCTAGGCCCTCACTGTTGCTGGTGTACTCATGAAAGTCTTGGTCTACGTCAATCCGATGCCACTTTCCTCTGGGTATCCCATGATCCCTTCAGGTACCCGTCCTTGCTTTCCCGGCTTGCTGAGTTCTGACTGAATGTCAGGTACTCGGACTCCACTTCTGAGACTGTATGTGGCGAATTATCGAAAAGGATCTTAAAAGTACATCATGAATGTTTCGTTTTCACATTTTTATCATTAAAACGGAGGTGGTCAGCCGGTATTTTCTGCTTGAGTTCCACTTCCGTTGCTGGTCTGACATTCAAAATGTCCAGCTGGTATTGTCTGCAGTATGTATGTATCCCTGCTCGGAAATAAACAACTATGAAGCGGTCGCATTAACCCCTTGCCTCTTTCGCGTTTCAAAGTCTTTACTCTCATTTTAGCATCTCGCAATATTTCTCAGCATTGACCATTAGTTCCTGCTTTCTCAATGTTCCCAAGGTTTCTGGATTTAGAGGGAATGGCTGGGTCTTGCAGTGCTTTAAGTGAGTCTCAACTCTTCAGGAGTTTTGACATGTTTTTAGGATTAACACTGCTTCCCGCTTTCATGGTGCTTTAGGACTTGCAGCACTTCAATCTCTTGCCATCATTGCAGACACAGCAAACAATTTTCATACCGCTCGTCTGGTTAACTTATAGGACTAATACGTACACAGCATAATGAGGAGCAGTTTCCTTTTTTTTTTTTAAATCAATAATACAGACTAAGCAGAGCTTTCTGCAACTCTCAACTGATCTGAGAACTGCCCTTCCCAGGACAAAGAACACATCGTATGCAGCCATTGCCTTTGTTCTCTGGCCCACTGACTGGCTATTGCCACTAGGTCAGAGAGAGGAACACCTGGAGGGCATGCCGCTGGCGCTCCGCTCCGGAGGAACATTCCCCTGTTCCATGGGCCCCTTTTGCCACCTAGAATACCCGGTTGAGTCTTCCGGGTATTCGTGCCATTTGAGCCATAGGAGCACAGGGTGAATCACTATTGCAACTTCGGCCATTCTCCACACCGCGCAGTGATCCCCGGGCCAGCGGGTTGGGGCGCTAAAGTCACCACCGCCTTTTCTTCCCCAGCCTTGCATGACCCATTGGGGGTGCAGGCTGGGGAACTGCACATTGGAATGAGGGAAGGGGGATCCTACGCCTCTCTGCACGTTTAAATGGATTGGGGTGCTGACGATGTGATGCTCCAGCTCCTGTGCACATGTGCAGAAACCAGCAGGCGCTTTGTGCTCCCTGGTTCATGTTCTTGAAATTTAAATTTTTATTTTCACAGTAAGCAAATATAAATAAATGAACAGCAGTCCATGAAATTCACACATATCAACCAAGTGAAAGCAAAGTAATCAATTCGCCATAAACAATCCAAACATATAAACATCAAAAATAGAACAAGAAGGAAGAAAGGAAAAGAAGAAAAAGAAAAGGAAGAAAGAGAATAAGAGCGCAGGAGTAGAAGACATGAACCAAAAATTCCAATGCAAAATACTATACCTCAGACAAAAGGGCATTACAAAAACCATCACACAAACTATAGGTATTATACAGATTATGAGTGTTCAAGGGTAAGTACATAATACCCCAGATCAAAGATCAGGTTTATCCATATGCATCAAGAAAGCAGCTCCAAATGTCCCAAAATTTTTCAATGTCACCAGTGAGTTTGTAAATGGCTTTTTCATATGTTGAAACAGTAAGTAGCTCCTCCACCCAGTCATCAATGTTAAATGAAGTACTTGATTTCCATGACCTCAATATGAATTTTTTAGCAACCATCCATGCACGAAGCAACCAAACTCTCTTACCAAAGTCAATTTCCTCCAGAGAAGAGTCGTCACCCAAAATCAGTAATGAAGCATTCATGGGGATTGTGACATCTAAGACCAGACTCAACCTCTCCCGAACCTTATCCCAGAATTGCATCGTCTTGGGACAGGACCAAATCAAATGACTCAGAGATCCTCTCGAGCATTTACACTTCCAGCAAAGATTGTTGTCTAAAAGTCGTCTCCTGAATAGTTTCTCCGGCGTCCAATAGGCCCTGAACAACAACTTAGTTTGAGAAGCTCTGAGGGACCAATCCAAACTTACCAAACGAGTGTTTTCACAGCACCTCCGCCAACATCTGAAGTTAACATCTTCCCCCAATTCCTCCGCCCAAATTGCAGGCAATCTCGGATCACCCTTCCGAGTAGCTTTTATAATTCCATACATGGTAGAAGCAGGGTGTGAGGCACTCAAGCATACAGATAGAGCTGTCCAAGCAGGACTTTCACCAGTCAATTGTGGCATCTCAACACAAGCTGAAATAATAATCTGGTTCCTGTTCTTGTGCGTGGGGGCCGTAGGACCCTCAACAAGGGAGGCAGCATTTTGGCAGGAGCAGCCTCCAGACCAGGTCTGAAGGTAGGTGTAGAATTCTGTATATTTGATTTGTATGTAGATTATGTGTTTGTGTTGAGTGAGTGTATGGTGTATCGGTGCACGTCTGAATGAGCGAGTGAATGCTGCTTAAATGTGTGTTTGACTGAGCGAGTGAATGTGGGTGTGCTGATTTGGGATTTGCAAGGAGATCATTTTTACTGAGCAACTATGATAAAGCAAGCATGATAATAGTTATTCTGTGTCCAGACTGGCTTACATTGTAGCAGTCAGTTTGGACACCGCATTTTTAATGGCAAAGCTATCAGGAGTATGTTCTTACATGCTGGCACTGACATATATTGGCAGAGCCAGCTTGGATATGTTTTCTTACAGTATCGTTACTGGCATTATGCACAGTGCAAACATGAGTCTGGTCTTATATGGAAATACTGGCATATACAGGTGCAACCAGCATGGACATATTTGGACACAGTCAGTGTGAAAATGTTTTTTTATGAAGGCATATATTGGTGTGAGAGGAATCATGAAAATGCATTGGGAAATGGCCCCTGTGCACTTTTGACTTGCATCTATCGGACTTTTCATGAGTTACTCCAGAAAACCGATTACAAACTGTCTGTTTTTTTGCCAAATTTTCACAGAAAGTGTGCTGTATAATGCATCATTTTAACACATTATTCAAAAAATGTTCTTTAGGGGGGTACCCGCCTAAACCCCTCTTGGGGGGTTTGGGCTATCTTGCTATGCTCGGTTGCTCTCTCATATTTGTGGCAAATATTTACGGCATCCAGCCGTTACTGGATTCCATTCTACCACGATCCTTAGTTTTTCTTTTCCTCTAGGACTTTTTTTGCACATCCCATCTATACCATTGGCAATGCTTGTTTGAGTTATGGACTAATTCACACATGCACACAAGGATTATGGACTGCAGATCTCTGACCTGCCCAGGTTACTTGGGCAAGTCGACGGCCTGTGTGCAGTGGTAAGAACTGGTTTGGACCAGATTAGACAATAAGGTGTTCGACACCGGACGTCGTCATGGGGTTGGAGGGCCACCGGCCCACGGGTAAGGAGAAGAAACTGGAAGTTAACACGGTGGGTGGGTTTTACCCCGCCTTGTTTGAGATCCGCTTGACCGGAAGATGTCACTATCTGCCGCATCTGGTAACAGACAATAAGAAAGGACTGTATTTTCATGCATGTAGTCATTGTTTTTGAAGGCAGCAGGATAAGCGTGCTGGAAGCCTTGTCGTAGTATTCTCGAACATTCCGTAGCCAGGTGAGCAGTGACCTATAAAGCTAAGGATCCAGTCGGCTGGGCAGGGCAGTAAGGTGGGAACCCGTTAGATGCAGGATTCTGTTTCTCCTTGACTTGCAATCCAATTAATGAATCACATCTGTTTGCCATCTACTGAAATTGATGTGTGAGCCTGTTTACCTCGACAGTTTGGTGCAGCGACTCCGACCGGTCGTGTAACACAGGTACATGGCTGAGCTTGCAGATGGCCTCCTCTCGAACATATCCCATGCACAACAGAAATGAGATGTAAGGAATCCTGGTCAGGAGGAGTTGGACTGTGAGTGGTGTGCCTGTGTGGGTCTCTCAGGGGAGCCAAGAGGTTTTCACGATGGTTAAACAAGATGCTGATTGGTTGCAGGGTTACGCAAACATGTGTTGGAGATTCTGGGTGGGTTAACTTGTTTGGCTGTTTACCTTTGCCTGGCTATCATGATTATGGGTGGGATACATTTTATGTGTCCTGGCACAAACCTAGCAAAATATTGGTGATCTCTGCTTGCTCACTTTTGTGTTCCCTAGAATCCTATGGATTTGCATAACTTGGTCAAGTAGCTCCCAAACATTTGGGAAGATCATTCAGAGTCTAATTGAGAATATTCTAACAGTTATTCATTGTTATAATCCTGCTTGGGCTGACATGAATCAGCTTATACAGGTGATTATGCCTCTGGAGGTTAGGCAGTAACTGGCCCAGCATGGCAGTAGGCCACTGGCAGACCCTTGGACTGGCAATGCCCAAGAATGAGCTAGCAGCAGGATGATTACCACCATCCCTGAAATTTGCCCCCAGAAAACTGATTGGGGCAAAATGGGAAACTGCAAACAGAATAAGGGTGAATTACTGGCTGATTATCGAGACTGGTTTAGTGTTCATGCAGCAATCATCCATTACCAAGCCCTATAAGGCAGCACAGAGTGTCAATGCAATCCAGAGACAAAAGTGTCAGCGATCTACGATATAAGCACACATTAAGTTGATTGTATAGGGAGGACAAATAAACCTTTACTGGTGGTGTTTGCAAATCATTATGTAGCATGCCAGGAACAAAAGAAAGAAAATCTTAAAAATAAATGAATGACTCTGCAGTTGTAAAACATGCGGCAAGTACCCCCTACGGTTCCAGGTTGTTCTGGGAGGATTTTGGTGTAGAGACAGTGGTAGGCTCAGCATAGCACCAAACCCAACCTAACAAGTGCAGCATGGATATCAGGTAAAGTATTCTGATCCAATGTCATTTAACTATTGGGCACAAATAGGATACTGGAAAAATGAATGCCCCTGCAGACCTCACTGAAACGATTTCCCTAATGCACAGGAACAAGGTCCACTCCCAAATTCTAATATGGTGCACATAGATTTCTCCCCAATCCTAATGCAAGTGGACTAGGTCCCTCCCAAACCTCTAATGCCCCACACCTTGCTCCCAGCAAACTACCACCATCCTGAATTGACCGCAATTCATTCTAGCTCATCCATTCAGACTTCACCTGAGAGATAACTTCACTTTCAACCCTCTGATGCCATAAGACCAGGAACGTGCATATATTTCATGTGAGTACATGGGCAATGAGGCTCTTGATTGGCAGATACAGGTGCTATAAATCTGCAATTCAATCAGAATGTTTACCTGATGTGCCATTATCCCCAGAGACTGTGAAAGCAATAGGGATATCCAACATCCCTGTGATACACCAAGCCACAGATCCTCTTCAGATACACATGCATTTCGTGCATTTCGTCTTAGCCTCTCAGCTCCCATCAATCTCCTGGGAAGAGATCTGTTGCATAAACTAAATGGCACTAGCTATTTTACACCTATTTGTGAGTGTTCTTAGTAAGAATACCAAAGCTGTTTAGCAACTCTCCATGTCTAACCGGATAAACCAGTATCACCAAAGATAGGGGACTTGTCAGCCGATTTACAAGAGTTAATCAATGCCGTACCAGAGTCTTTCTGGTCCATCCATGATAATGAGGTAAGATAAATTCACAACGCTAAACCTGTAAGGATCACGATTGACCCCAGAAGCTGAGGAAGGGAAAATCCTGTTATGGAGTCCCTCCTGAAACAAGGTGTTATAATTCCCACCTCCAATAATTGTAGCACTTTGGTGTTGCCTGTCAATAAGCCTGGTGCCAATACTTATATATTTCTACAGGACCTGAGGGCAGTGAACTCTGTTATTATTCCATCATTTCCCATTGTTCCCAACACAGCTTCCATTTTATCTTGTATACCACCATCAGTCATACACTTCACATTAGTGGACTTGTGCTCTGCTTTCTTCTCCAGACCCGTACATAGAGACAGCCAGCATGTGTATGCATTCTCCCACAGCAGAATTCATTACACATGGACAAGGCTACCCCAGAGGTACACCAAGTCTCCTACCCTGTTGTCTCAGCAACTTAAGAAAGATCTATATGAAATCAATTTTCTAGGAGAGTCATTGCTAGTGCTGTATGGAGATGACATACTGTTATCATCTTCTCCATATAAGACATGCAAATTGGACACAAGGATACTGTTGACAGCATTGGTCAACAAGAGTCATAAAGCTACAAAGCAGAAACTGCAATTGTGTAGGGAAAGAGAACATTATTTGAGCCATGATATTGTATTGGGTCATAGTCATTGCCTCCTTCCAGAAAGAAGGCAGTGTATAAAATTCCAAACCACAAACAGTTGCACATATGAGGGAATTTTTGGTAAGGTCAGAAATTACACAATGGATTCTATGATACAGAGAAATAGAAAAACAATTATAACACTTTACAAAAGCCGACAGTACAGACCCTTTACAATGGTCAACATAGGCCGTAAAGTCATTCCAAACCATAAAAAAAATAATTAACTAATTAGCACCTTCTTAAAATCTTCCCAATTACAAGAAGACATTCACATTGCATTGCCATGAAAGAAATGGGTTTGGTCTAGCAGTACTGACACAAACACATTGATACCATTAGAGACCCATCATATATTATAGTAATGAATGAATGAGAACCAGTGACAGCAGGCATACACCTTGCTTGCAGACAGTGGCTGAAGCTGCAATAGCCATATAGCAAGGTGAAATATTGTTTGGGATCATCCCCAGAACTAGACATGCCTCACTTGCTAGTGCCGTTGTTGCTCAAAACGAAAATACAGCTTATGTCTGTTTCCATACCAACAGGTATGACATTCTGCTACTTAATTCTTCCAACATTACATTAACCCAGTGTCCGAAGCTGAGTCCAGCATCCCTACTTCCCACTTCTCAAGACAGTGAACCACATGAAACAGAATCCCATGATTGTGTTACTAAAACTGATTTTCTCCTAACTCAGCAATACAATCTGACAGCTACTCCCCTCGATAATCAAGATCTGATATATTTGTGGATGGGTCGTGCTTTGCTGTTTAGAAGGGCCTATTGGTGGTAGGGCATGCTGTATGTGCACTTGGTGAGGTAGTAGAAAGTGGTAAATCGCCTAATGTAACCGCAACACAGGTGGCTGAGCTCATGACCCAAATAGTGGCTTGTAAACGGGTGGCAAAACAGTCTAATAATATGCACTGATTCGTTGTATGTTTTGGTGTGGCCCTCAATTTTGAACAGTTGTGGTGACAGAGGAGTTTTTTTTCTTTTTCCGGATACCCTTCAAAAACCATCAATATGGGGGAGCTCTCCTGGATCTTATTTTTCTCCATAAACAAATTTCAATAATAAAATGTGCAGTGCATCAGCCACTGGACAGTGAATTGAGCTAGAGCTACAATTTTGTGGACTCCACTGCAAATATGGCGGCAGATCCCGACTCTCAGGATGAATAAATCCTTCCATTTAGGAAGATGCCAGAGCCACCCCCTTTAAGACTCTTGCGGAATAGGGGTAGTAGTAGTAGTGCTAACATCTTTAATACAAGGATGCGCTACTTCAATCGAGAAATACTATTGGGTACGTAAAAGGTGTAGATAACATGACGTTTCTGTGGAGAGATGAATAGGGTCGCACGGTAGCCCCAAAAGTTTAATTGCACGCCTAGTTAGAATACATCATGGACAAACTCTTGTGGGCAAAAGCTGGATGATTTCAACGTCAAACAAATATTGGCATGCCCACAAATGTTCTGCAATGGCACAAGATGGCTATAGATGACGTGGTATCTGACTTTAGAGCAATGTGGAAAACGCAGCTCATGTGCTTGCAGGTGAATTTCATCCAACTACTGTGAAGGCATCATGAAGCAAGACACATACAACAGACTTAAAGTTCAAATAAAAGATAGTTATTAAGTTAAATGTCAGGATGGTTGAAGGCCTAACTTGCCCTATACTAAGGTGGGATTTCGCTACCTGAACAAAACTAAGGAATGTCTGACTCAAAGTGTTCAACTTAAAAGTCTGTGTCCAAAACCTATTGTCACAACTAAAGCTAAACAATGTGTAGGGATGTTACAAACAAAATAACAGTGTTTAACTCAAAGTCTGAACGTCTTCCAGCTCTCTTATTTCTTTCAGCTCCCCTTCCCCAAGTGCAAGAAAGTTCCACAAAAAGTCTCAACAGCACAGTTCCAGATAATCCCCGGTGTTCCCTTCCCCAGGTTCCAAACAACACAGTTCACAAAGTAAAGGGGTCTTGAGGCTCTGTCCTTAAGACAACATGCACAGTTCCTCAAGTCTCGGGGTTCCCTTCCCCAAGACTTCACCTGCGTGAAGTTTTTTAGTCGTGCAACAAAACTCAAGGTTAACTCGGTCCTCCTTCTGGTTGGCTTCATTACTCTAGTCACAATATTTCTCCTTGGTTTGTTTCACACTCATTTATGGGCTCACTGGTGTAGGCACAGTTGTCAGACTACATGGTCCACCTATCACAGGTCGCGCAACCAGGATTCAGGGTTTCAGTCAGTTTGGTATTCAATATACTACTTCTATGTTTAATTACACCTTTTCATTCAGTTCAGTGTTTAAAATGCATGTGTGAGGCTTAATTGGAAGTTTCCATTCAGTTCGGTAACTATGATACACTCGTTATGCTTAATTGGAAGTTTTAATGAAGTTCTGTATTTGCAATACCCTCATTATATGTAGTTTCAAGTTTCTGCTTGGTTTGATATTTAATAGGCATATATTGTATTTGCTTCAAAGATCGTTACCAATCCCAGTCTGTTCGAAGCGCCCCGGTACCCAAGTGTTACCTCTGAAACTCACTGGCTTTTGGCAGCTCTCTCTGAAGGCCCTCACAGCTTCTCTCTGTTTGCAAGGACGGTGGCCCATCAGATGCATGCCCTGCTCACCTGCTAGGCAGTCTTCCCTTCACGACGTCACTCAGAGAGGCTTCTCTCCCGATGCGGACGGCATCCTCTCTCTCCAGGCTTCTTCCGCAGCTCCTGCTGCCCGCACTCTGCATTGGAGACTCCGAGACCTGTGCCACGACACAGCTCATTTGCCTTGGGCCACACAAGTTCTTCAGGGTCTCTGCCACCGACATGGCTCCTGTGCTGATCCCACCAGGGCTGCCTCCATACACAAGGGGTCTTCTGATGGTCTCTCGTTCACAGCCTCCCTGTTGCGCTCTGTGTCTCTTTCTTTTAACCTCATTTTATACACCAGCAACCACAGGTTGCAGGTGTGTGTCTTTACTTAAGTTTGCCTGACCATGATTAAAGGGACATGCCTGACTCTCTGCAGGCATCTTCTTTGTCCCAGTACCAGAATTGTAAAAGGAAGGTGCAGGGTTTACTGCTCTCAGTCTCCTCTTCCTTGTACTTTTAACAGTCAAATGTGGTGAAATTAGCAGTCTTGTTGTAGCCCATAAAGATTGGGGGAGGGCTAGGTTGGCCATTATAAGGGAATGGGGGATACCATGTCACGCTCAGACAGCAGGTGCAGTAGAACATCAAAATGGAGTCATCAAAAATAAACTTAAAGAAATGTTTCAAGATACAGGATTGAAAGGGTCAGATGCACTTCCTTTGGGTTTTGTGAAACATGCATAGTACCTCGAGCAAGAGGGTGCCAATGAGACTGCCTTCATCTCCCCCTGCAAAGAATATTACTGCAAGCCATCATCTCTTGGATGATAACCTACTCAACTATGTCAAATCACTTGTTGCCTTTATCAGTTATCTCAATTTACAGGTGAAGGATGCCCTACCGAAAGCACAGAAGCCTGCCACCCGCTGCAGCTCAGGGATTATATCATGGTGAAGAGTTATCAACGAAAGTCTGCATTGGCACTGTATTGGTGTGGACCATGCCAGGCCCTCCTCAAAACCAATTCTTCTGCAAAGTTCAGAGAAATTCTCACTGGGGTTCAATCTACCCAGTATTGTATTTGTATTTGTATTTATTGATTTATTAAGCGCTTTACGCCAAAGCGCTGTACAATTGAACAACAAATTACATAAACAACCAATAACAGTAGAAGCAAATACATTATGAATCAGTCGACTAAACAATGAAAAGAGCAATTAACTGAGGGAGTTAGGTTGGGAAGGGGAGAGGGAGTGGATGGGAGGGGAGTGGTGAAAAATGGTAGGAGGAGGGATGGGGAGGGTGAGAGGGGGGATAGTTAGGGGAAGAATAGGGAGGAGAGGGGGGAAGCAGGAGGGGGGAGGTGATTCAGGAAGGAGAATGGAGGAGGAGAGATTTAAGGGAAGAGCGGAAGGAGGTGAAGGTGGGGTTAGAGCGGATGGCAAGAGGAAGGGAGTTCCAGTGTAGAGGTGCTAGGAGTTGGAAGGAGCGGAAGCGAGAGGAGGCACAGGGGGGAGGTACAGTGAGAAGGAAGTGGTCAGCTGAACGAAGGGAACGGGAGGGAAAGTAGAAGGAGAGAAGGGAGGAGAGATAAGGGGGAGCGAGACCATGGAGAGATTTAAAGACAAGGCAGAGAAATTTAAATTTAAGTTGGGAATGGAAAGGAAGCCAGCCAAGGGAAGAGAGAGAGGTAGAGATGGAGTCACGGGTGGTAAGTAGACAGAGGGTTTGAACCGCAGAGTTGTAGATGGATTTAAGAGGGGCAAGGTGAGAAGTAGGAAGCCCAAAGAGTAGGGAGGAGCAGTAAAAGAGGCGGGAGAAGATGAGGGAGGGGATTAAGAGTTTAGTAGCATGGAAGGTGAGAGAAGGACGGATTTTGCGGATATTGAAGAGGTGGTAGCGACAGGTGCGGGAAGTGAGGGAAATATGTTGAGAGAAGGAGAGAGAGGAGTCAAATAGAACCCCTAAATTATGAGCTTGAAGAGAGATAGGAAGATTGGAGGGAGGAAAGTGAATGAATGGAGGAGGGGAGGGAGGTGGAAGAGAGTTGGAGGGAAAGAATAAAACTTTGGTTTTGTCTGGGTTAAGAGAGAGAAATCGGGAAGACATCCAGTTTAATAGCAGTAAGGCAGGAGGAGAGTTTTTGGTGAAGGTCAGGTGAGGAGGAGAAAGAGAGAAAGAGTTTAGTGTTGTCAGCATAAAAGTGGTGGGAGAAATCAAACGAGGAGATAACAGGGGCAATGAGGGAGGTGTAAAGAGAGAAGAGGAAAGGACCAAGTACTGACCTTTGTGGTACACCGTATTCAAGAGGATAGGTAGGAGAGGAGCGGCTTCCCCAGGAGACAGTAAAGGAGCGTGAAGAGAGGTAAGAGGATAGCCAGTTGAGGAGTCTTTGAAGCCAAAGGAAGAAAGAGTGTGAATAAGGAGGGGATGATCGACAGTGTCAAAGGCTGCAGAGAGGTCTAGGAGAATAAGTATGGAGGATTGTTTGGCATGGCAAGCAGAGAGAAGGGAATTGAGAATAGAGGTGAGAGCAGTTTCTGTGGCATGTTTGGGACGGAAGCCAGGTTGGTAGGGTGGAAGGAGAGGAGTTAGTGACAAAGGATGAGAGTTGGGAGTAGGCATGGAGCTCGAGAAGCTTGGAGAGGAATGGGAGAAGACAGATGGTCTAAAGTTAGAGGTTAGAAGAGGGTCAGCAGAAGGTTTCTTCAGAATAGGGATGATTGTAGCAGAGGGGAAAGTACCTGAGGAGAGGCAGATGTTGAAGAAGGAGGTGAAGTAGGGGATAAGAAGAGGGTAAATCTTAGGGATGAGAAGGGAAGGGAGAGGGTCAGAGGGGGCAGCAGTGGGGTGGGCTTTGGGTAGTAGGGTGGAGACTTCAGAAGGGGAGACAGGAGAGAAGATGGACATTCAGGATGAGGGAGGGGAGGGCGGAGGAGGAGAAATTAAGTCAGAGGGGGTTTGGATTTTTTGACAAAGGGTAAGAATCTTAGAGGAAAAGAAGTTGGCGAAGTCAGAAGGGGAGAGTGTAGAATTGGAGGAGGGATCAGGAGTGGGGGGAGAGAGAAGTCAAGAAAGAGTTTGGAAGATACGGCGAGGGTGAGTGGCTTGAGATTGGAGTAGGTTAGAGAAGTAAGAGGATTTAGCCGAGGCAAGACAAGAGTCGTAGAGTGCATGGTAAGAGAAGTAAGAGGTTTGGTTAGAAAGCGAGGGAATTTTGAGCGAAAGTCTCTCGAGACGACGGAGAAAGCGTTGCATGGAGAGGAGATGAGGACACACGTGTTGTGTTAGCAGAACAGCAAGAGGAAGATTACATGCCCATTAACTTTGATAAATTGTTGCCTGTTTGCTGTCTCAAACTACCCTCTTTCCCTGAATGAACAGAAACCTATTCCTACCCGCCATGAGCCTGGACGGTAGTATAATATATCCTATATGGTAAGCGCAGGCCATGGTGCATTATGGCCCTGCCTTGGTATCGCCAGAAGTGTATCATTTCCTGGCAAGGTGGAATCTGTGATTTAAATGGAAGTTAGGAGTATATCATTGATCTACTTTCAGGGTTCTTGCCAAAACCAGCTCAATTTCAGCCAGGACAAGTCCCTTACCCATACACAGCCATCTCAAATTGTCTCTCTGAAGAAAGCTATGCCCGAGCGTTGGCTGTGGGGTGCCAGCCTTAAACTCTAGCCTGAATTACTCAGACTAAGATTACCTAGTTACATGAACCAACTGATGCTACTGTGTGCTTACCTGAGGTAACACATCTTTCTGATTTAATGTCCTACTGTTTCCCTCTTTTATAATTTAGGGAAAGACATTGGGAAATGGAACCGAAAATTGTTTGGTTACATAATGGGTCAGTGCTCACAGAGGTGATGAACTCCACAATACAATAGTCCAATAAACGGCAAATAAGCAGAGAAGTGGATATCCCAAAGCGATTTCACGCAGTAGCTATTATTGGCAGGTGTAGTTTAGACGTAAAGGATCAGGAGTTGGCAAACGTGTTTAATGTTACAACTGAATTGGGTTACTTTCCAATAACCACTTCGAGTTCCAGGGTTTGGTGCCAATACAGCCCTTTCAGCTTGAAGTGTCTACATGGGCAGGGATTAAATAATCAAGAGGGTGGGTTTGAATGGACTACAGCGCGTATTACTGGGGCACAGCTCACCAATACAGATACAAATATTGGTGAGTCACATGTTATTAGAAATTTTAGTGCTGTCCCCTGAGACGGGTTGCTTCAGGTGACCCGCAGATTGGTGTCATTAGGGAAAATGCCACAGTGTCACATTGTCTTGCACAACAGCTGGTCAAGAATCCTCGTCAACCATTCTGGAATCCCAGGAGACCTGTGCCCCTGGAAAAACCTATCGAAGTACAGAGGATGAAAATGTGAAAGTCGAGCATATAACTTCAGAGCAACAGTCCCAGTCAGCAGGGTATGGGCACTAGCAAGTAAAATTGTATCAGGTCCTTGTGTAGCGTGCAACCGTGACTGGGTCACATCAAGATGTGTGGGAGGTGTGGCTGCCCGGAAGTCCTCTGTGTTACCTGACGTCTCCCCCAGGGACATACCCTCAGCTAGGATAGGTATTGGTTCCAATTTTAACATTGGCCTCCTGAAATATTTACAGCTCCAATGTCTTAGGAAGTTAGTCAGTGGACCGGTTTTAGTAGTGGGACATAGAATATGATGAAATGGGTTGGCAACAGGTGTTGCTTTGCAAGATAAGCAACCATTTCAAAAGGGGGATAAGTGTGTAGAATTGGTATCATTGCTGTCCGTGGATATCCATTTTGTCTTTCAGACAAGGATACAGCAATCTGTTGTTTTCTGGACAGCAGAGAAGGTCAGTAAGCTTATGGATAGAGTTTGCGCAACAGTGGCCTACGGTTCTCCCTAGGCTCATTCAGGACTTGGTAGGATTGTTAAAGGAAGTGAAGATGTTAACCGATGTACATAAACGTTTGCACCGCCAATATTATAATGAGGTGTGTCCCACTGTAGGGGAAATTATTTTCTTTCTAAGTGGGAATACAATATGTGTCATTAAACAATAAGAAAATCATTATAAAAATGGATTGCGCTTCTGTACCCACTTGTAGTTATAAAAGACAGGAAAGGCTCTACATCTACCTCAAAACAAATAACAAGGAGATGGAGATTCAATCACTGGCTACAAATATTTATGAACAAAAATAAGTAAAAAATCAATTTGATTAATTCTGAATTCCAAATACAACCACCTGTTCAATCAACAATAACCCACAATAAATGTTCACCAATTCATTAGTACAGTGCTAAATAGCTCAATAGCCTAAAACATAATACACAAGTACTTGATACATATCAAAAACATTCAGTTAAAAACCAGTCACATATGCTGGACATGGCACAGTAGTGGTGGAATCCACCTATTTTTCTTTCTTTGTGCCAAAATGAGGCAGACTTATATAAGTTTCTGTCCCAAAATGCTGGCATTAGCTGGACATTCCTCAGGGGCAACACATTTAACCACATATTGTGTCTTGTATGGTGGCAAGAGAGACTCCTTCCAGAGGTTCTCTATGCCACTGGTCAACACCTCCCTATTAAAAATGGGTACATAACACAGAAACATATATTAATTTATGTGCTTACACAGTCAGATCACTTGAACTAGCCAAATCTTACACCCCCGAGGATGGGCAAATAAACTATGAATAGAGTACCTGCTAGTGTCTGCATCACCAATGATCAGACACAAACGCACTTCCAATTGTGGCGTATCGTCTTCCAAACGTCATCAATTCAATACCAAACTGAGCGGTTCCTGCAACACAAGTGCAGATCTCTTAGTACTATGGTGAGACTACCATTAGGCACTCCATGATGAAACTTATAACCAATCCTTACCTTCCTAATATGAGAATCACCACTGTGACTAGGTCTTGCAATCTCACATACGGCTCCAATCACCGGATCTGTATTATGGGTTGTCCACAATAGTCTCAATGTCAATTTTCTCCATGTCAATTATATCCCCTATTAACCAAAACTTTTGCAAGCATTAGAGGTTATGTTAATAATTTTAAAAGCTTCTAAACTTTCCCGCCATAAAGCCACTCCATACAAGCCATAAGGTCAATTAATAATGAAGTTCTGAAAAGTCTTTTCTCACCACACATGTCTGTATAATACGGTTTCTTATTTCTTAAATAGGTGTTGTCTTTTGCTGCCGAAGATACTGCTATAGAAAGGATCAAATACTGGTAAACAACAGGCCCTCAAAACCCCTGGGGAAGTTGTGTGATGAGAATTTCTATTCATCAATCATGTTGAAAAGAATGTATGATAACTCTAAACGATTGCAGAAGGAGCTCGATATTTTGATGAATATTTAAAAGTGTACAAATTAATATTCAAATTTAGAACGTAACGTACAGGAGTAATAAAGGCCTCTTGGCGCTGGCCCGTTCCGCATAAAACATTTTGCTCATGTAATCAAGGCGAGCAATTGCAAATTGACATGAAGTTGTTTGGGATTTTAGTTGCATTAAAAGTGTAAAAGGAGGGACTGTTAAAGCCGATCATTTTGAATAAATCAGTAAATTATCGATTTGCTGCAGAGGGGCGGAAGACATTTTTATTGCAGGTCAGCCTTTATAAATTGAATATAATGAGCCCATTTCCCCACCCCTACCAGTATTGCCATTTGACCATGATCATTAGTATTTCTTTTAACTCTATCAGATTTTGTATCGGAGCCTAGCCCATCATTACCATTGACAATCTTGTTCGACTTACGCACTAGTATCGAGGACTGCAGGTCTCTGACAAACCCAGATTACTGGGAGAACTGGTTTGGACAGGATAAGACAATAACCAGTTTGGTGGGGGGGGTCCAACGCCCCTCAGTTCAGGAAGAGAAACTGGAAGTTAACATGGGTCATGCAGATTTACACCCCTCGTTTAGAATCCACTTGAATAGAAGGACATTTTTATGAATGGGGGCGTTGGGGGTCATTCCAAGGTGGGCGGTAAGGGATTCCGGGCACAGGTAAGGAGACTGGTGCCGGTAATCCCTTAATGCCCTACTACAAGGTCCCTTAGCGGGTCCCACTAGTAACGGCTGGTCTAACCTGCCGCTCTGTGGACGGGACCCGTTAAGTGACCAGGGCGCAAATAACGGGCTTGCTATTCGCGAGCCCGTTATTTGTGCCCTCCCCATTCCCATTGAGCCCTACAGGGCCTCAAATGGGAATGGGGAATGGCATTTTCAATGGAGACATACCGGTCTCGCAAAGGTCGGACTACACTGGTAAGTCCCCATTGAACTATACCGGTGCCGGACCCATTATTGGTGGCATTCATGGCGCAAATAGCGCCATGACTACCACCAATCTCGGAATGAGGCCCATTGTTTTGGTGGGTTAAGTGTGCCGGAAGGCCTTTTTTTATTGTTCTTGAACATTCCCTAGTCAGCCTAGTCAGATGACTAGTCACCTATGAACACTAGGGGTCTAGAGGGTGAGTCTATTAAGTCAGGTGGGGACCCATTAGATGCAGGATGGTGTTTTTCCTTCACTTGCAAGCCAATTAATAAATCACCTCTGTTTGCTGTCACCTAAAATTGGAAGCAGGGTGAAAGGGGAACTCTTTAGTGGGATAAAAGGTTGAGTGGAGTGATCAGTGATTGATGAGATAGTCTTTGAAAAGTAGGGTCTGAGATCCTTCCTGAAGTGTAGGATAGAGGTGCCCAGTCGTGTCTGCACTGGCAACATGTTCTAGAAATATGAAAGAACAACAAGAAGGGAACAAAAGGGGAGAGAAGTAAATAGGAGAAGAGAATTACAAAAAGGAATGAAGTGGAAAGAGCGAGGAAAGAGGGAAAGTCTCCCGAAGCCTAATCTTATGCAGACTCATACAGTGACATAGAAGGATCACAGGGGCAGCTGAAGGCTTGGAAAAATAACCAGCTAAACCAGGTTTGCACAACAGACTGGGTGGGTAGAGAGTAGCTTGCTAATCCCAAGATGTAACAGCAGTGAAAGAGCCTGACACCTAAAACATCAAGACAACCAAATGTACCAGGGGTGGGGGTGCCAGATATTCCAGAAGTCCATAAATACGTATATGATATCCTGGCAAAGCCAGCCTAAGCCAAGAAAGACTCTGCAAAGTGCCAATAACTCTGCAAGGTGAATGGAACTTAAAACCACTAAGGATTTGCTGCTGGGATGGCAGATATGCTCAAGGGAAGTACTGATGACCATAGACCTAAGATAAACTGTTTCATTTGTCCCTATTCCAGAACCTAATGTGGGCTCAATCACACCTTATTTACTGGTTTTCCATTGTATCCAATACGAAAAGTGAACTAATATTTGGGCGGTGAGGTGTCTGTTTATCCCTTATGGTGTCACAAGTGGGATCACAGAACTTGAAAAAGTTAAGGTTGGCCCAAAACTCTACATTTGAGTCTTGAAGGTTAGACCACTCATTTATGTGCCTCTCTCAAGGGGTAAAAGGAGCCCACAGCAAGGCATGCTACCATCCCATTCCTGGGCTCAGGCACCAAACATTTCCCAAATCACTAGTCAGGCTGGTGTCTTCCTCGGAGGAAGAAGAGTGTTTCATCTGAGTGGTTAGCAGTGTTGAGTGGTTCATTCCTGTACACTTCAAGAAGAGTCCTCATCAGAAGGCCATAAGAATTTAGCCTCACTGACCCACAAGATAGCTCACCTGGATAAAACCTGACTTACCTGACTGGAAATATGCTAACGCCATGCATGTGTAAGTGGACCCTTGTCCAGATTGGTTACCCACATCTAAGGAATGCAATACCGCAGAGAGCCTGGCACCCAGCCCCCCACCCAACCATTACACTCTGAAAAGTCCAGAAGAGACTGAGGCTTAAGCCATCCCCGACCTAACTATGTAATTGGAAAATCTTCTTCAGGAGCTGCTCAATGGACAACTGAAAGTAAAAGGTAATATAAAGGAGGCTGTAGCCCAACCCTGCTCTGCGCTCATGCGACTACTGGCACACCTTCAAAGGTATTGTGAAGAAGTGGGCACCTTTTTCACAAATTTCAAGAGGGTCGCTGAGACTGCTGGATGTGTGAGAGATGACTGGGGCTGATTTATCAGTCCCCTTATGATGGTTGAGCTACAGGTGCCTTATCAGGTCCTGATCGCAGATGGAAGGACTGGATATAAAGAGTTCAACAAAGGGATCTTGGAGCAGTTCGGAAGTGACCCACGGTGTCATCTACAATGATTGCGTGACCTATGCCTACAGCTGTTTGAAAACCTATAATAGCTGTCGCATCAGATTCAAAGCCCCCTGGTCAAACGGATAGGTGATATGTTGTAGGATGAAATAAAAAACATTCTCAGGTTTAAGCAATTTTGCAATTAATTTTCACTGTCTCTCCAGTGCACGATGCAACAGCCACACAGACCCATCCTCGAGCCAACCGTGCAGAGGGACAAAAGGTCACAGACAGGCTTACCAGTCCAAGTACACCCAGCATGAAGTACCACGAAAATGAGGAGCTGGGGTTAAAGCAGGGGTTAGAAGGACAGGGGTTCCATGCCCTTCCAACCACAGACTCTTTCCTAAACCTGAGCATCAAGGAGACAGCTTCTGGAGTACTCTTTTACATCCCACTGGAAGTTTGAAAGATCTGGGATCCCAAATGACAGTGCAAGGTATGTAAAGAACAATTATCAAAAAAGCTCTGCCTGTAAGAAGCTTGTACATATTGTGTGTGCCTGTCCGGACAAGCCCCATGGTGAACTAATGGATACAAGCATTTTATATTGTTACCCACACCTGTCATTGGTAGACTAAGAATAATCGGGGCTTGGACAGGAAGACCCTGATGAAGTACCCACAAGCACCTGTAGATTCTCATACAGGGGGCCTGAGTTGAGGACTAGTTTATCCGGGTGAAGTCAACGACCAGATGGTAACAGCTCTCCTGGATTCTGGAATGTGGTCCAGGTAGACTTAAATCTCCCAGACCAGCTCTTCACCAAACCTGTTGGTCCCTACTAAATGGGTTGACAGGGACCAGGAAACCCATTCAAAGACCCAGGTTAAGCCATGAGTGAAAGGTGAGAAGATATCTTGGTAAATGGGGGTTATGCTAGGCTTACTGGAAAAACTAATCCTATCATAAGGTTTTCCGGTGTTAACATGGTGGATGGGTCAAGCACAAAGGAAGTGATAGACCACCATCCCAGTAGCCACAGCCATATCCACAAAAGCAGAACAGAGAATGTCAAAGACAACCCATGTTCACTGGTCAGTGTAGTCTTTATAGGGTGGGCCCCAGAATTTCTTTACTCAGCACTTTAAAATATAGGAGCAGCCTTGTTGAGGGAGGATATGATATAAGTCATTCATAATGTGCCTGAGCACAAGTGTTTCTCGGCACAACAAGACAAGGGGGGGAGACAGAGGGAGGACATGACAAACGTTCTTACTATGCCTTGTGTCATTCAGGTTGTGCAAGTGCGACAACGCAGAGTGCAGAGGGGAGGGAGAAGGCGGAAGTGCCAGAGACGGGGGAAGTGCATTCAGTGCAGCATTGTTCTGAGGAAGTGCAGCCAGCGAAGCGCGTCTCTGGATAAGTGCAAGGAGGCAGGGGACTAGAGGGTAACAGTTACAGCCCCTAAGTGTGCGGTGGGCCAGAAGGCAGCTCAGGGGAGACTGATCATGGAGGAGCCTGGTACCCAGTGAGACTCTTGTGGGTAGCCCAACAACCAGTCAGCACAGCAGACAGGTAGGTCAGCAGGGTGGGGGGGAAGAGAGAGAGAGAGAGAGAGAGAGAGAAAGAGACAGAGAGAGGGAGTAGAGGAGAAAAGGAAGGTCTTGAGCTGCTTCCAGAACTTCAGTTGGTCCGGCTTAAGTTTGAGAGGGGCAGAGAGGCCATTCCAGAGGGCAACACCTGCAAAGGAGAGAGTTCTACTCCCCACTCTCTGCCTGGAGAAGCACCTGACCCTCAAAGACTTTGAGGTGGCTGAGCAAAGAGCTCGAGAATCAAGGTATTTTGTAAGAGAGAGTTGGATGTAGTGCGGGCCCCGGGCCCCAGAAAGCCTTGTGGACGTTGCAGAGGGTCTTGAACTTGATCCTTGCAGCTACTGGGACCCAGTGGGTCTGAGGTATGTGTCAAAGTCCCATGGTTGAGGCTAGTGGTTGGGAATGGGTGACACAGCACCACCCAGTCCATAATGCTGGTCCTGCAGGGGGCAACAGAGAGGAATCCAGAAGCGTCCAGGTCCATCCCTAGTCTTCTGTATGTTCCCCAGCATGCTGTCTCCAATAAACTTCTGCAGCAGAATGATGGCTTGCAATCTGGTCATCATGAAAGAAAGACAGATACAGATCATACAATTCAAGAAGCCACCACTGCAGCCATCAATTAATTGTGTAAGCATGAGGTGTGGTTCACGAGAAGACAATTGTTCTCAATCACGCTTTGCAGAGTGGCTCGGGGATCTTGCCTGTGCTCGCTCGTGTGCCTTGGGAGCAGTCAGAATCTCTTTTGTAGAAAGTGAGAGGCACCTAACCCCAGACATAGCACCAACGTCCCCTGCTTAGAAAGTAAAATACAGGTGATGTCAGTAGGGTTTAATAAATCTGCTAGCATAGCTTCATGGTGGGCTGCTCGCCGAGCAAGAACAGAGGTGGAGAGAAATGAACAAAGGGCGGGCACTTTGAGGAGAAACAAACTTAGGTGGAAGAGGCAGAATCGCATAGGGAATAGCACAGAAGTTGAGGTGATAAGTAGTACAGAGGTGAAGGAGGACAAGACCAGAGTAGAGGAAGAAGGAGAAAGAGCAAGTGAGAGAGGAAGAAGGTGGAAGTAGGTGGTGTTGAGCGACTAAGGGCCAAGAGGAAGAAGAGACAGAAAGATAGAGATAGAGAAGGAGACAGAGAGAAGAGAGATAAAGAGAAAGAGAGGGCAGGGGACATCAAGAAGTAGAACAGTGTTGGGAAGAGACCAAGAGAAAACGAGAAGCAGAGAAAGGTAACTTGGTAAATAAAGCTTGGAAGTTACCGAAATAATCGAAGGTCGAAGCTAGGGAGAAAGGAACCAGTTGTGTGACAGAGAAGACCAGAGAGAGACCTTCTCTTCCTTTCCTTTGTTCATCCCTGATGACATTTCTAGACAGTTCTGATCTATGAAAGTCTCATCAAAACAGGTTCTTCCCTGTTCATCCAAAACCATCAAGGACCACATTGACACCCTTGTTCCAGCCTTGGCCGACTTCTGCAACCATTCCTTCGCCAGTGGAACCTTCCCCTACCCCTGAGCACTCCCTTGTGCTCCCTCTTCTTAAGAAATATTCAGCTGATCCCTCCTGCACGGCTAACTGTCGCCCAATCTCCATTACTCCCTTTCTGGGCAGACTCCTGGAAGTCCTGGCCATCTCCCATCTTAACCTTCACAACAAATCTGTTGGTTGTCTCCATGACCATCAGTCTGGCTTCAGAGCAGCCAGAAGTAGAGAAACTGCTCGCCTGAACATCCGTGAAGACCTTCTCTCAAACCTCAACACTAACCATCCTTCTGTCCTTATCCTCTTCTGCTTTTTATACTGTCAACCATGCCATCCTGCTCAACCAACACTGTCATAGCCTGGGTATTGCTGACCAGGCCCTGGCTTGGCTGACCTCCTTTCTCTCTGACCAACCCTCCCAGGTCCAACTTGGGTTCTTCCTCTCTTCTATCTCTTTACCTGTGGTGTTCCCCAGGGGTCTAATCTGTCTCTATGGCTGCTCATCCAATACCTGGCACCTCTCGCCCACCGCATAGATACTCTCTGCTACAACTTCCAGTGTTATGTGGATGATACTCAGCTTTCTTCTAGGCTCCCCTCAGCCGTCTCTCTTCTCCCTCTCGCATCCAGGATTGTCTGCCCGCAATCCAGGAGTGGTGTGCCACCAATGATCTCTGCGACCTCCCCATCTGATCACCAGCGCCCTCCTTTCCTCTCACTTTTTGGCTGCCAACCCTGGGCCCTCTTCCTGCTCCTACCTTTGAGGCTAAGAACGGTCATTTTCGACTCCACACTCTCCTTCTCTCCTCACATCTCCAATGTCTCGAAGAAGTCATACTACCAGCTGCACCTCCTCAGAGGTATTCTTCCTTTTCTCACTTTCCCCCAGAAAGCTCACTGTCTCAGAGCTCTGGTCCTCTCTAGGCTGGACTACTGCAACAGCCTCATTCTAAATCTACCTGCTTCTTCTCTTCGTCCTCTACAACTCATCCAAAACAGGACTGCGCCAGACTGCAAGACTTGTCCAGGGCCTCAAGCTCATGGATCATAACTCTCCAGCATTGAAATCTCTTCATTGGTGGCAGGATCAAATTCAAGACCCTCTGCATTGTCCACATGGCTTTCTGGGGTCGGGAACCGCAATACCTCCAACTCTCTCTACCGAGATATCTTCCTGAGGGTCAGTCGCTTCTCCAAGCACCGAGTTGGGGGCATATCTCTTTCTTCGGCTGGTGCCTCCCTCTGGAACAGCCTCTGTGCCTCTCTGAAACTTGAGCAGAACCATCTCCGGTTCCAGAAGCACATCAAGACCTTCCTCTTTGCTTCTGCCTTCCTCTCTCCTGCTGATCTCCTGTCTGATCCACTCACTGGGCATCTGCCACCCTCTGAATTCGGGGCCAGGTCCCTTCCTATCCTGCTGCAAACCCGCACTGCCTCTTGGCACTCCCTGCACTTGTGGTCTGTATCTGTAACCCTACATACCCCTCTCCTGCACCTATTAGAAACTTGTTGTCTGCACTTCTGAGCTCCCGCACTTGCCACCCATTGCCTGCACTACTTGTTGCTTCCGTTTTCCTTGTCCTGTATGTTTTAAGACGCTGGAAGGAGTGGGTTTGACGTTTCAAACCTTGATGAGCAAACCATCAAAAGTAAAGGAAACAGTAAAAGCTTTTGATTGGATAGAGAATAATATCATAATGCTGAATTCGAAAATATATGCACAAGTGGTATCTTTTTGGAAATGGTGTCCAAAGCCAGAGAGTTATTTGTTAAAATACCCCTCAAAGTTGTTTAGAAACAGGATGATGCGTTTTCGTTTTAATGTGCTGAACAATGATGAAATATTAGTAATTAGAGGTCTAAATGCTATAGGCTTTACTGGATGCAGATTCTGTAAAGATCCTGAGGTGAAAGAATCATTGTTGCACTTGTTATTGGTGTGCCCCAATTTAAATGTACCAAGAATTGAATACTTTTCTAGGTTTGTAAGGGATATTTCATATGTTAACAGAGATAAATTATGGCATGATATGTTACACAGCAACTCAACATCATTGAAATTGAAAGTGCTCATTAGAATGAATTTTAGGATGGATTAAATGCACAGTTGGTTCTTATTTAGCATATAATAGAATGAAAAAAGTAGTATGCCAATGATGATATTTTAGTGGGTAGATGTATGTGAACTACATTAGTAAATGTCAATGGTTGTAAATATGTGAATCTTACTAGCAAACATTTGAAATTTTGTTAGAAAATGCTTTATATTGTAAAAGGTTTATATAAGCAAACAAAGGGGCAGTTTCTATAAGTTGACAGGGTATTGCCCTTAGATAGGATTGGGAACCTATCCCATTTCCCGAAGTTGTGTCATTTTAATATTGAGTACCCCAGGAGCGGTGTGACAATCGATGGGCTATTAAAAATTGTCAATCCTATTAGATGCCACACGGTTTAGTTTGAAGAGAAATATTGACTCTCTTCACTTCCCTGGGCTTACTCCCTTTTCCTTTCCCTGGTTTTATTGCTAGTCTCTTCCGATATAAGCCAATCGAGAAGAGAGTGGGCTGAGACTCTGAAGGTTGAATGTATTACTTACTGTAGAAGTGGCAATTTTACTCTTATTCTGTCTCTAATAGATAGGCGTTGTAACACCGCAACCTAGCTAAGTGCGCACTTTAGGTAGGGATAGTATCCTCGTTTCGCTCTGTCCTCCTGTCTTCAGCCACAACCTTGTTCTATTCTTTCTTGAATAGATTTGAGTCCACCCCACAGTTAAATAAGTAAATAAAACCCTGTTTTTAGGGTTTGGTTTCACGATCTGGACCTAGTCTTGGGTTTTCAGGTTGTTGCTAGTAGTTTTCATACAGTTGTGTTTTGCCTAATTTTTTGTGTTAACAAAGGTTTATATAAACCAAACAATAAAAGAATGAACACATATTAAATGGCACTTAAGCGGCCCAGAAACACAAGCATCCCCAAGGCACAGGAGCAGCCCTCTGGCACGTGAACAATGCCAATCAAATGGCACCTGAGGGGCCCAGAAACACAAGCAGCCCGAGGCACAGGAGCAGCCCTCTGGCCTGTGAGCAGCGCCAATCAAATGGCACCTGAGGAGCCCAGAAAACACAATATGGCGCATAGTCATTTCACACATGACGGCCCACTCTCATCGCCACATCCCTAGCACCTGCACAGCTGAATGTCTCCTGATCACCCTGGCCAATGAGGAAGGCCAACTCAAACGTCATCAGCGCCTTGATGCCCCTCCACCCCCTCGCCCCTGGGTTTAGTGCGCCTACTAAATGCACAAATAAATAAAGGTGAAATCTTCAAGCACAGCACTGACCCCTTGTGTTAGGAAAACCCAAAGGTCGTACTGGAGAACTTGGAAAGTGCACCATCCTTATTACATGAAGCAGAAACCAAGATGGTGTCTATTTGGTTCCCTTTCTGCTAGTTCCAAGTATAGGTCTAGTCTTCCTCAAGATGGCGACCTCCTCTCTCCAGACACCATATCTTTTCAGTAAGGAAGTAGGTAGGTGCGTCGCTACTCGCTCCACACCTTGTGTAGCTCTTTAGCATTTCGCTTGCCTGCTTATTGAAAGCCTTTACACCTTTTTTTTCCTAGTTTCCAGACTTTATTCTAAATTTCTCTCTTCCTCCGTTATATCCGCCTTTCCTTTCCTTTTCTCCCGTCTTCCCCGAGGCTGCTGCCTTCCTTCTCCGTTTCTTTCCCTTTCCGCTCGACGCTCCTCCTCGGGTTCATCTCCTGCCCCGTTGAGCGTCCTGCTTGTGCTCTTTCCTTGCCGTGTTCCGAATACGGCTTCCCGGCTTCCATTGCCAACCAGCATATCCTCAACGGATCCTCCGTTTCCAGTGCCGTGCAGCAGCTTCTCCAGTGCCGTGCAGCAGCCTCTCCTCTGAGCCTCTGTTCACAGCGACACGGCTCCCGTTGCAGTTCTACACCTGTCGCTGCTGGACTCTTCTGTTTACAGCACCTATTTGTAATTTTAGGGGCAAGGAACTTTCCACTCTGAATCCTTTGCCAGAACCACTACGTCTATCTTGGAGGATCCCTGAACAGACTTATTGGGTTTTATTCCCCAGAGGGTTTCCCGAGGGTGTCGCCCACAAGGCGCTTGGAGCCCAGACACTGGTCTCTTCAGCACCTTCTGGGAGGCACATCACTACTTCAAAACAGGAGGAAGAACAGAGGATCCAGTGGAGAAGGACTCTCAGTTCCGTGAGTACCTTTGATATACTGTTGATAAAGCTAAGAGATAGCAACGCCATGGATCAACAAGTCCAGCAACTGATAACCGCGGTCCAGCCTCTCAACACGGAAGTACAGACTCTAAGAAATGAGAATAATGTGCTACGCCAATTGGTTACTTCCCGGACCGAACTTCCCCCTGGACCCTTACCGATGGGAAAATCTGATGGTAATCCGAAGAGATTAAAAGAATACCTGGATTCATGTACAGTACAATTTACCTTGAAGCCCACCTTTTTCCCTACAGGTAGAGCCAAGGTTAGCTACATGATCTCTAACATGTCTGGCAATGCATTGGCTTGGGCCACTCCCCTTGTTACCAATTAATGGATTCCGCTGCAGGATTTATTAAGTGTTCAGCTCAAGAACAAATCTTAGATTTGAAACAAGGAAACACTGACCTACTCTCCTTCATAACCCAGTTCAAACAACTAGCCACAGAAACCGCCTGGTCAGACGATGCGCTCATCACCATCTTTAGAAGGAATGTATGCGAAGAACTGAAGGATGAGATATCTCGAGTTGCTCGACCCCAAAACTTGGCTGAAATGATATCTCTAGTCCTCCAGATGGATTATCGGATACAAGAAAGAAACTCTGAACGACGCAAGAATCGGAATAAACTTCCAGCCTTTCTTCCATGTAAAGAATCCACAAAAACCTCTACTAGATGCGAAGAAGGTGAACCTGTGCAATTAGGATCAACCCGTGGACCTTTAACAACATAGGAGAGACTCAGAAGAAAGACATTGTGGCTATGTATGTACTGCGGATCTGATAAGCACACACTACCCAATTGCACGTTGGTACCTCCCCGACGTTCAGGAAACACGTCCACCCGTCCATGAAGGGAACTATGAACGGGTACTGCAAGAAAGGTTCCCTGGACAGCCTTCTTACCTCTCAGAATATGGTGGTTTTACCAATTACTCTACAGTTCCAAGACATCACATTAAACGAAGTGCCAGCCCTGATTGATTGCAGAGCAGCAGGATTGTTTATGGATTCTGACTGGGCCAGACAATCAACTCAAAAGACTAACCAAATCCGTTGCGGTACCAGTGGAAGGGGTGGATGAATACCCTCTACTCTCGGGACCCATAAAAGAAAACACTCTGGAACTTACCATGACAATAGCTTCACACCAAGAAAAGATTGTTTTTGACTTGATAAAGGCGGCCCATTATCCTTTGATTCTAGGACTTCCTTGGTTGGTAAAACACAAACCTTACATTAACTGGGCAGCAGGCACACTGTTCTTGGGTTCCGAAGGTTGCCTGCCAAATTGTCTACCCAAAGGTGCCGTGGGTTTATTCACAACTCCTCACCAAGAAGAATCAGCCTCTCAACACCAATCTGTCTCCAATCTTAATGTTCTACCAGAATGTTATCGAGAATACTATAAAGTCTTCTCTAACGAGGAATTTAAGGAACTCTCACCTCATCGCAGTGACGACTGTTCCATTGAACTCTTACCCGACAAACAAGTACCTTTTGGCAGAATGTATACGCTCTCAGGACCTGAAAAAGAGGCCTTGAAAGAATACCTACAAACCAGTCTTCATCATGGATTGATTACTGAATCCAAAAGCCCTCCGGGTGCTTCATTACTTTTTATTCCTAAGAAAGACTGTAAGGAATTAAGACCTTGTATTGATTATAGGGGTTTAAACCAAGTGACCCGCAAGGATAAATATCCCTTACCACTCATATAAGGCATTTTGGAAGCAGTCAGAGGCGCATCCATATTCACCAAACTGGTTTTACGAGGAGCATATCACCTCATCAGAATAAAACAAGGGGATGAGTGGAAGACTGCATTTTGTACACCCTTTGGACATTATGAGTATCGGGTGATGCCTTTCGGGTTAGCTAATGCACCTTCTGTCTTCCAAAGATTTGTAGACCATCTCTTCTCTGATTTGCTCCTACATTCCCTTATAGTCTACTTAGACGACATTCTTATATTTTCAAAATCCCAGCCAGAACACGTTCAACACGTGTCTGAAGTCCTAAGGAGATTACAAACTAACCACTTGTATGCGAAGCTCGAAAAATGCTCATTCCACCAATCCACCATACCTTATCTAGGATATATCCTTTCCGCTGACCGAGCAGCGATGGAACCCAGAAAGGTCGAGGCTATACTACACTGGAAAACAACGCAGAGCAGTAAGGAAATAGAGATTTCTAGGGTTTTCCAATTTTTATAGGAAGTTTATCCCTAGATTTTCCCTGGTTATCAAACCTTTGACCACCCTTCTCAAAAAGGGAATACGATTCCATTGGAACAAAGAAGCTCAACAAGCATTTGACTTCCTAAAAAATGCCTTTTCCTCTGCTCCCATTCTAAGACTTCCAGATCAGTCATAACCTTTTATATTGGAAACATATGCCTCTTCTACAGCCATTGGAGGGGTACTCAAAAAGAAACCCCTCATCAGCACATGATCTGCACTAGCTCATTGCAACGTGATATTGATGTGATATTGATTGTGGCATAATGAACAGGTGCACAGTGCATGATTCCTTCAGCACCTTGGCACACGATAAACTAAAGGGCACAAAGATAAACCTAAGGGGCAACATGACTATCCCCTTGGGCATCTAAAGTCCCACGGTGCATAAGATGCATATGGATTCTTGCAACAAGAGCCTCCTTATGCTACAGGAGCATCCCCTGGCTACTGACAAAAAGGAGCAGTCCCAACGGAATTACAAGGCCCAGGTGGATCAGTGCTCCTATGACACAGGATCAGCTTCAGATTCCCGGCTCGTGAGCAGCCCCAAAGGCTCATGGAATTCAGATGCTCAAGGGCCGCCATCTCGGACCCCAGGGGCATGAGCAGCCCCGAAGGTGCATGGGAATTCAGATGCCCAAGGGCCGCCATCTCAGACCCCTGGGGGTTGAGCAGCCCCAAAGGTGCATGGGAATTCAGATGCTCAAGGGCTGTCATCTCAGACCCCTGGGGCATGAGCAGCCCGAAGGCGCATGGGAATTCAGATGCACCAGGGCCGCCATCTCAGACACCTGGGGCATGAGCAGCCCTGAAGGCGCATGGGAATTCAGATGCTCAAGGGCCGTCATCTCGGACGCCTGGGGCATGAGCAGCCCCGAAGGCGCATGGGAATTCAGGTGCTCAAGGGCCGCCATCTCGGGCCCCTGGGGCATGAGCAGACCCGAACGAGCATGGGAATTCAGATGCTCAAGGGCCGCCATCTCAGATCCCTGGGGCATGAGCAGCCACGAAGTCGCATGGGAATTCAGATGCTCAAGGGCCACCATCTCAGGCCGCTGGGGCATGAGCAGCCCTGACGGCGCATGAGAACTTATATGCTCAAGGGCTGCCATCTCAGACACCTGGGGCATGAGCAGCCCCGAAGGCGCATGGGAATTCAGATGCTCAAGGGCCGTCATTGCGGACGGCTGGGGCATGAGCAGCCCCGAATGTGCATGGGAATTCAGATGCACAAGGGCCGTCATCTCGGACCCCTGGGGCATGAGGAGCCCCGAAGGTGCATGGGAATTCAGATGCTCAAGGGCCGCCATCTCAGACCCCTGGGGTATGAGCAACCCCGAAGGCGCATGGGAATTCAATTGCTCAGGGGCAGCCATCTCAGACCCCTGGGGCCGTCATTGCAGTTCCAAGATTCACACACAGCCCATGGTGCATGTCCCCTGGACTTAAGTTGCCACCTAGCTTTTGAAACGCCGCACTACACACACGCAGTGTCGGTTCCCAGGCACAGTGGTACCCCTCTGACATCTGAGTAGAAAGTCTGGCACACTGACATTTCCATGGTAGATGAGCATCCCACCCCGTGGTACATGAACACCACCAGCCCCTGGCATATTGAAGTGTATACCTGGCCCAATGAGCAGCAGTCCAGGCATAATAAATAATCTCGTGGCACATTCCTGGCAGTGGCTGCTCTGGCTATGCAAGCTCCCTAACACATAAGTAGCAGCCTCTACACAATGACCAAAAACTATGGTGCAACAACCACCCTCTGGCCAGGAACATTAGTAATATACATTTCCTATGCACTTATTTGGTGGTGCATGTTTGCACTATGTGCAATCCCATGGCACAATATGTGCCAACCCTCTTCATTTGAGTGGCCAAGGAATACTGAGCAGCACCCCCTACTCAAGCAGGACCCGTGCCACAATGAGTAGCACTACCCTATTTGGCCATCAGCACTGACATATTGAGCTGCCCAGGCACATTTGAGTTTCCCCACCCCCCACACACACTCAAACACACACACAAACACACACGCATGCGCGCCCGTGCACGCGCCGGCGCGTACTTGGCATCCTTTGCCTATTTGCGCAGCACCTTTGGCAGGGTTACACATTAAGAGGAATTCTAGCAGGCCAGAGCAGCATTGTTGACATATGTGAGTGGCACTGCATGTACATTAAGCCGTACCTATGGAAGACTGGCAAATTGATGAGCACTATGATGCTAGAGGCAGCACCCTGGGATATTTGAGCACCGCTCTGATATCATCTGCAGCACCCTGGCACTGTTGGGAAAGGCTCATGTAAATATTGATAGCACCCTGGACTAGGATGACGGCACTTCTGGTGATATTTCTTTGTCTGCATAGAAATCCTAATGGGATAGTCGTTGGCTCAGCAGCGTTATCCGTGTGTTTGGTGAGTTGTATAGAACACCATCAACCTACTCATTGAGTAAACACCGGGCTGCAATAAAGTAACACTCCGCAGGAAGCCACAAGCTTAGTTTCTGCCTCGGGTTGTTAGAGTGAGAGGTCTCTAGTTGGAGCCACGCCATGTGTAACACTTACTTCCTCCCCATGGCACGCCTGGGCCGCTTCTAATGCAAGGAATGGCGAGAGATTACACATGGAAACAGCACGGTTTTCCCCTGGCCTGTACCTGGGGAAGTGGGGAAATGTCACCCCACTTGGGCTGTGTACAATGCTACTTGCACTGGCCCTGCCCAAAGCACTGAAGAAGTGCATGTGTCTGCGTAGGCCGAGAAGAGCGCGGGGCGTGGACCCCACTCTCTAATGCCAGCGCCCGAGTAACCCTGCATGGCTTGAGTGGGGTGCCTGTATGGGACACCATATGTGATGGTGTTACACTCATTCATTGTGGGCAGTGTAATCTTTAAAATGGCTGCCTTCCAAGATGGGTGTCCCCTCTATGCAAATCTCTGTGCGCATCACTTTTTTGGGTTTTCCTTATTGCTCAGTGTTTTCAGTACATACAGTAATTAACAGGGCGGAGGAACCTTGCAACTGTCTGAATCTGCCGCGATGAAGGACACAGGGAACCAACGTGCCCTTCACATGGGGATTTTCCAATGTTACCTTTGTTTGTTCCAAAGTGAATAATAGGAAAAACACTTCCCTGCCCTCAGACTCAATATAAGAAACTGCGAGCTGAGGCTTTGTTTGAAACACTGTTCATTTTATTTTTAAATATATGAATTGCAATTTAGTCACCGTTTTTTCAAAAGTCATTAATTGACTATTTCCATCTCTTGCACTTTGGCTCGTTTCAGAAGTAACTCCATCTTGAGAGGATATCTACGCCAAAAACACAATAAAAAACGTGACGTCTTCTAAAGAGCTATGATGAAGTCCTGGTTCTTGGGGTGCCTGGAGAGGTATCAATATTCAAAAGGGGTGTCGAGGCGGACACCTCTATTCTTCCAAACATATGATTTATGAGTTTAAGTATATTCACAGCTGTGTAGAGAGCACTGCAGTGAAATAACAGCTCTAGGCACTAGGGCAAAAGAGCATAGAATCGCAGATGAGCCCAGAGTAACCTCCTGGCACTGGGTGCTCACCCTTAGGCCATCCGGACTTTCATTAAATATCTTGTAAACAAAATGATAGGTACAATTGTTAGAATAAACATCATCAAAGAAACATTCAGTGATGTAATAGCTAATTTGAGAAGATAAAAGTGCATTGAGGAATACAGATTCATATCAAATGGAGCCAGTGCATGCAGTCCATCATGTGGCCAAAACTACAGAAATATAAATAAAGACAAAGAAAACGGAGAATAAATGAACAGTTCCAATGTATACATATCGCTATGGAAACAAGGATACACGTGACTAGGTCGGGATATTTACTCTGGCACTCTCCTTTACCCTATCACCCTATGTGTTTACCTGAAGAAATCAATCTTTCGTACTCAGTTGTGGAAAAAACTCTTGATTTTATTATAAAGTCGCATAGATCAACATAAAATGAGGTACGAGAAATATAACATCAATCGGTTTTCAGCCGGTCATACAGGAAAAAGAACACAAAATTATACAAATTTGAGAATACAGTTGTTTGTGTGAAGGGAAAAGGGTATGAATCCTTTGCTGTCGATACCTAAAAAGACAGTATTATACGGGGAACAAGTGAAAATTTGTGACAGGGAACAACACAAAGAGTAACAAAAATTCTTCTTTCAGGGGACAGTGATGATACACTATGATTCAAACAATGCGTCTACACCGGGGTGTTTCAGCCGTCTATGTGGGCAGCAGCAGCGTGTGGCCCAAGTGAAAGCTCCACAAGGAATGCTGAGTCACTCTGTGTGCACGGAGACCTGGAAGCACAGCACTCGCGAGCGTCTCAGCCTTCCAGGATATCTCCTCCGGGCAAGACAAGGTGAACATTTTTCCACACTTAAGAGACTGAAGCATCCATTGAGAGAATCCATGGGGACCTCCACAGACGAGATTGGATCCCCATCAGAGTGCCTGTGGCCATAATTACCCATAGCATGAACATCATATTCATACAGTACCCCGTCCTGAAGAAGGCCGTACAAAGGAAGAGGCATAACAAGCCCACATAGACGGCTGAAACACCCCGGTGTAGACGTATTGTTTGAATCGCAGTGTATCATCACTGTCCCCTGAAAGAAGAATTTTTGTTACTCATTGTGTTGTTCCCTGTCACAAATGTTCACTTGTTCCCCGTATAATACTGTCTTTTTAGGTATCGACAGTAAAGGGTTCATACCCTTTTTCCTTCACACAAGCAACTGTATTCTCAAATGTGTATAATTTTGTGGTGTTCTTTTTCCTGTATGACCGGCTGAAAACCGATTGATGTTATATTTCTCGTACCTCATATTATGTTGATCTATGCAACTTTATAAAAAAATCAAGAGTTTTTTCCACAACTGAGTACGAAAGATTGATTTCTTTAGGTAAACACATAGGGTGATAGGGTAAAGGAGAGTGCCAGAGTAAATATCCCGACCTAGTCAAGTGTGTCCTTGTTTCCATAAGTAGCCCTCCTGGGCAGAATAGGTTCCAAACCAGGAGCCCTTTTGTTAAAGTACATATCTATATGCCCATATGTCCACCCTATCTAGGAAACAGAGAGAAATATACTTGTAATGATTTGCACATAGGCTCAAAATCACCAAAAAGGGTATGTACCAATAATAGAGGCCCAGTCAACCTGCGTAAATACCAAGCGAAATGTGTGTGTAAGGCATATGGTTGAAGCAATTAGTAATAACTAACTGGTAACTAGCTCAACTTAATAAAAGTGTATCTGTTTTACTAGTATAAACTAGTACAATCCTTTCAAAATGTTTTGCACCAACAAGCTGGCCATTACAAAAAGAAAGGGAGAAAAAGTAGAGTGAACATTCAAATTGAAAAAATAGAGCCCAATAACAATAGCTGTGTTTTAAGGGATTAGAAAGCCCTGCTTTGCAAGGCTTGTAGGAGCATGCATTAGAGGGAAGAAGGTGGATGTGGGCCTTGAACATGACGTCTTTGCTCTTGTGCCCAAAGAATTGCAAATTTGCAACGTTTTATCATGTGAACAAAATAAAGCATGCATTTCCCTTCAGTAGGATTTTGGATTTGCTTAGGGAGAGGTTCAGCCTCTCACGTTGGGGAGTGCTACATAAAAAGGGCTTTTGGTCACGGCTGCCTTCATTCAACAGGGACCACGGCAGCGATAACAAGGGATCCCCTATTGCCATCCACGGGTCCATCATCCACTGGCTCTTGAAGCCACCAGGCTCACTGGGTCACCCCCGGGAAATCCCTACAGGCAGACCGCAGAGCTTGTCACAGGTACCATAGGCGCCCACAAAGACAGCTTCTTCGCAGACACGTAATGTGCAGCATTGAATATTATGTTTGACACCTCGTGTTGTTAAAATTAATCTTGATTTGAGGTGAGATGGTTCCAAATAATCAGATCTGTTTTGAGATACTCCTTTTTCATAACCCTCGGTTAGGACCACGTTTGACTAACCTCCAGCTTGAAACCTAACATTTTCTGCTGATTATTAGTTCCCACCCACTACGTTGTAGGCTAGGTCCCTTCTTTTCTTCTGCCAATTAAGGTACTCAGGAAAAGCCAAAATAAATAAAAATGCAATGCACAGGATACAAGAAAAATCTAAATATTATTTATTGCACAATGCGTAAGCATGGAGTTATCCACAGTCATTTAACTTGTAATCGTGTGAGTACAGGCATATATAAAGTTTTACAGAAAGCAAAAGCAACAATTTTAAACAATGCATCTTTGTGATTGGCTGGTGTAAAAAATGACATAAATGGTTATATTCAGTCTATATTTTCCATTGGCCTATTCTAAACATGTGGTGCAACTTCTCGCACCACCAAAAAGAAAAATGAATGCCTCCAATTCTCCTCTCCCCCCATTGACCACAGGGGGCACCAAATGTTTCTTTTTCTTTCTGGGCCGCGCGGGGACTGCCGCCTCTAAGGACAGCATATAATGTAATACAAGGGGAGGAAGTATTGTATTCAAGAGCTCGACTGAAAGCCAATCGAAGAACAAGAGCAATGGAGTATAAAAATAAAAAGCTTTTACATTTTGTTTCCTGAAAGCTATTAAGCTGCTGGTGAAACGGATTTCAGGGAGGGCATTCCAGAGATAAGCAGCAGTAACGGCACTAGACCCTGGACAGACTAAAACTACAGTATCATTATAGTATAGTATTGAGGCAGAGAGGAGACATACCACGTCCAGCAGCCTATGACATCGAATCGGGTTAGGGCTGTTTGAGCAATAGTAAGGATTTCAAACATAACCCTATACTTTACCTCTAACCAGTGGAATGTACTTAATACCAGGGAACTATGGGCATATCTTGGAATATTAGTTAAGATCCATGTGACCGTATGTTGCACTCCCTGGAGTTGGTGTAGGAGGGACTCTGAGGCTCTGGCATATAAGGCATAGAAGTAGTCCAGCGTAGAACCAATGGTCGCCTGGGCAACAGAGAAACAATGTTTTTCGGATAGTAGTGTCGTATACGTTTAAGAAGCATCAGGTGGAAGTGAGAGGTGCTAAGTACTTTGTTTACTTGAGGATTCAGGGAAAGAGTAGAATCTAAGATTCGGCCTAATGTTTTACTATAGTTTGGACTTTTATGGGATATGATATGATAGGTTATTTATAACGCGCTTAACACCCAGAGGTTTCTAAGCACGTACCCGGGGTTCATACCTGTGTTCCGGCGTGTCGTCTTGGTTCCAAGCCAAGCACGTTGCCCCTGAGCTATCCTCTCAAGACCAAGGATGCCCTGCAAGCATAAATTCAGGAGATCCAACGTGGAGACGCAACAAGCATGATATTGAATATAGGTGATATTGGTCTCGGGGTCATGAACGAGGAGAACAATAATGTATTTTCTACAAACTTTGGGAAGACCGCCCCAAGATCTACTACACGGTCCTGGAACGGCTTCATATAGATGTCAAAAGGATGGGAGAGATCGAGGAATTCTGTTGGACACCACAGTCTACCATTTCCAAAGGAAGAAACAAAGTCCTTAATTTTGACTCCTGAAATGTTATTACTGAGGAGCGAGGTTATCCAACTGGCTGCACTCTCGGATGCCAAAACTAACTCCCTAATAAGGTGAAATAATAGGGAGTAGTTTATGGTGTCAAATGCCTCTGAAAGATCAAGCAGAAGCAGCAGCAAGACTCATTTCTCCCTTCCAACCTCTTTCTTCCTCCTCCTTTGTTCATGCTCCTTCATTCCAGCTACTTCCACTCTAATTACTTCCCCCTCTTTCTTACCCGGCAGTTTTTCAAATAACTTTAGGCAGCTATTAGGGATCATCCACAGAACATAAACTCCCAATACATTTTGGCTATGTCTCCTTTTCCTTTCCTGCTAATACTTTCTCCTGTGCGTCCCTTCGCGTCTTTTCAATATCACGTTGACATGGCGTCTAGGGGGTGCAAAGTGCTATAGGAGTAAGCAGGCATACACATCCGAAAATGCCATATTGAGGCGATATTAACCGAGGCGGTGGGCCAACCCTGTCCCAAGTTAAGGGCCAGAGCAAAGCAAGGTTCCCTTAACGAGGGCGGCAGTGCCGTTACCGAGGGTCGGCTCCTGCCAAAGTTAATATCCCCATTAGCACCCGTATTGTTCACTACACGGGTGCTAATGGTGTTTTTTACATTTTTGGCAGAAAAAAAAGGAACTTAACTTGGGTGTGCGGCTCGGCACCGCACAATACTGCTGGTGGGAAAGTCCCTTTTCCATGTTGATGAGTGACATCATCAGCATGGAAAACAGACTTTGCAGAAAGCAACACTGTGCGGACCCAGGCAGTGCAACCAAGGTACTTGTCTTTTTTTTTTCTTTGAAAAAAAAGACAGTGTGAGCACCCTTGTAAAGAGCTACATGGGGCCAGAGGCGTTGCTAGGGGAGGGCTGAGAGGGCTATAGCCCCGGGTCTTTTGGTTTTAGCCCCGGATAGAAGCGCAGAGGCTGCACCAAAAGGCTATAGCTAGCCCCGAATCCCGCCAGTCCCAACATAGTTGTAGCCCGGATCTTTTCCAGACCTAGCAACACCCCTGACGGGTACTGGTGTGGGGCATGGGAGAGCACTCTTAGTAAGGAGGACAATTAGGAAAGTGGGGGAAGGCGGCATGCAAATATTCTCCCAACTGTACCTGCTGATATCACTCAGAGATTAGCCAATCAGCTTCACGCTCCAAAAAAGCAGTGGCACTAAGGATTGTTATAACATGATGATGACGACTAATTGATATCTTTGAAGAAATAAAAAAATAAAGATTGCTCTTATTCATAAAGCGACCACTCCCATCTTCATATCAAAATTCCTATTTTATTTAATGACCACAAATATGCCCCTGGTGCCTCCTCGTTGTCTTAAACTAGTGTTTTTATGAAGAGAGCATGTTTGTTTTGATGCTTTGTCTTCTTGGCAGTAGCTCTGTTGGGGGTGGCATCGGCCCCCACAGGGGAGGTACCTTTTCCTTATTTCTGTTAATTAGCATTGTGTTTCCTAACTTCAGAGTCCCCCCCCCAGTGTTCTCATATACTGAATAAACACGACATGATTCCTGTATGTTTGGCTTGTTTTACTTTTAAAATCTTTGTTCTTATGAAATGCCAACAAGGCGCGTTGTGGCAAATTGTCACAATGCCGCGTCTCAGGCTTCGCCTACGCCTCTTGTCTGATTTTCAAAGGGCTAGACATCATTGATTGCAGCAGTCTCTTCAGTACTTGGCATTGACTCTGTCTCTCATTCATTATCTAAGTCCCTTCTCTCACTCATTGTGTCTCGTTGTGCTCCGCGTCACTTCCCACGAGTCTCCGCTTTCTCAAGGTTCCCATTCTTGTGAGCGTTCAGCTTCTGAAGGGTTCATAGGGTTTCCTTTAGTCTTCACAGCACTGTCTTCTTCCAGGATGCTGTCTTTTCATGCTAGTAGCCTTGCTGCGGTCTTCACCCAGCAAATTGTGAGGAAATTCCAGACACTGCAACCACCCTAGGATTGTCCCGGAGGGGCTTCCGAAACATGGACGGCAAGTCAACAAACGACTTGACCTGTTCTGATTTTCCAATCAGGCACATACCCCACCCACAGCTTTAGAAACTCTGCCCAACAGGCAATGGATCAAGGAAAGTGGGGAGAAAAGTCTGATACTTTTGGCCTTCAGATGGTTTTCCTGACAATCGGGAATATCTTCCTGTTACTCTAAGCGCTCCTCACTTCTTGTTCTTCTTGGCTGCCTTTGATACAGTCGATCACTCGGTTCTTCTCTCCACTCTCAGCCAGCTTGGCTTTCGTGGCCCCATTCTTGACGGGTTCTGCTCTTAGCTTTCCAACCACACTTATTCTGTTTCCTGGGCTGGTCACTCTTCTGTTGTTCCTCTTGGTCACTGGGTGCCCCGAGGTTCTCTCCTTGGCCCGCTACTTTTTTCTTTGTACACTATTCCTTTTGCTTCCATTATTACTTTGTTTGGTTTTATGTATCGCCACTGCGAGATGATATGCACATCCTACTGTCCTTCTCTTCTTTCTCTGACTCTATCCATTCTATTCTAACCGTCTGTTCTCCATCCAAGCACGCATGTCTTCACACTACTTGCCTATAAATCCTTCTAAAACGGAGGTTCTCCTTTTTCCTGCTTGCACTATTCGCCCTCCCCTTCCCCCCCTTGTCCATTTCTGTAACCTGGGCTTAATTGTAGATACTTCTGTCTCTTTTTCCACGCACATGGTTTCCATCTCACGGTCTAGCCGCGTCCAGCTTTATAACATCTGCAAGGCCTGTCGTTTTCTTACTTTTGATGCTACTAATCTGCTCATTTTGTCTCTAGTGTTCTCACGTGGTTCTAAGTGATTTTTCCAAACCCAAAGGTTCGACTTCCCAAAAGTTTGAATTCTTTTTCTTTTATTTTTATTTCCCGCAAATATATATGTGGGGGGAGACCCCCACAGCCCACCCTAACTTACCCCTATACATTTTTATATACTTTAACCCCCCGCCCACATATATATATATGCGAGAAATTGGGGGTCGAACTTTTGGGAGTCTAAATTTGGCGTTAAGTAAAATTGTACAATACCTTCTAACATCTGTTCTATTGTTCCAGTCTTCTTCTTTGTCTCCCTGCCTATCAGCTTGCCCCTCTTTGCTCTATGTATCATGCGTGCACACATGTCCTCTGTACTCTCTCTCGTCGTGGCTCTAGCTCTGCCTCTTTGCAGTCTCTTCGCTGGCTCTTCTTCGAGGCCCATCTGCTCTTCAACTTCTTGTCGATAGTGTTTAAATGTCTTGATGGCCTTGACCCTCCTTATCTCTCTTCTCTTATCTCATTCTACACCTTGTCTTCTTACCTTCATTCGCAAGCTCTATTTCTTCTAGCTGTCCTCTGTCCTCCCTGTGCTTCTTCCCGCTTCTGATGTTCTCACAATAAGCTCCTAAACATTGGAATTCTCTTCCTTTGTCTTTACAATCTCTCTCTCCTCTCGGCCTCTTTCTAAATCCCGGCTCAAAGACCACCTTCTCTCTGCCTAACTCTGCCTTCTTGTTTATTTTGCATTTCAACTATTGTACTGTGATTTTGTTCTTTGTACAGCAACTAGGCATCAGGCACTATATAAAATAAAAAATACAAATACACACCCATTTTCTTTATTTATTTATGTATTTGATTATTTTGTGCAGATCCCACCTGAAGGTAAGAAAGCATCAGAATAACGGAATAAAACACAGAAAGAAAGAAATATCAAATAAAAAGAAAACATTATGCAAATAATAAGGTTTGTAATTTCTTTTTAAAGATCAACAAGGATAAAGCCAACTTGCGATCAACAAGAAGACTTTTCCAAAAGTGAGGAATATAAAAGGAACAGGTCAGGTAGACTGTTCTGGTTTTAGGGAAGATGGCTTCTTGTAGTTTTATCACCATCTAAAATTTGAAACTTCTTGTCTAAACAAGCGAATTGATTGGTGAAGTACAACCACCCTGTAAGCCAGACAACCCATTTTAAATTGAATTCTAGCCCTCAGGGGAAGCCAATGAAGCTCTGGCAGGCTGGGATAGATGGAATCCAATTTTCTTTTTCTAGCTGCGGAACGTCAGGACGCTCTGAGGGGACGAAGGCCACATTGAGAAACACCAAACAGAACAGCGTTAAAACCGCCAATGCGAGGACGAACCAAGGCCTTAACCAACGTATGAAAAGGTTCGGGATGGATGACACTTTTCTTCTGAAATTAACAACTTGAGATTTCTTGATGACCTGATCTTTTATTGTTGACTTATCACCAATAAAAACGGGTATCCCGTAATATTACCCTCACACAAATGTTTGCCATACATGTAGTCACCGGGAAAAGACTGTGGCAACATTATGTATGGCGGCCATTTCTGTGGGATGTGGGGAGCGGGGCAAATGATAACACATTTAAAAAAATTAAAACAGGGAGTGTGGGGGTGTCCCCCACAGGTTCACAGTAATAATGTTGCCACAAACCGCTGCCTTTTTCCATCAACTTTGTTGCCATACTGCCTTTTTGCAGGGACATTATCACATGGGACCTAAAAACGTAAGATATTTTACCAGCTGAACCAGTTTAAATGAGTCAACAAAGGACATGGTATAGGCAACCAAGATTGAACAAGTAGTAATGTATTTTGGCTGGAAAAAAGGCTATACCCAGTTTTTAGAGGGTTGATTTTTAAATTTGCACTGGGCATCCAGGATTCAATGGACCTCATTACAAGTCCGGTGGTAGATGTACCGGTAAATCCGACAGGCTGCTGCCTGACTGAATTTTTCCAGCACCTGTCTACACAGAAACACTGGGGATTACGACCCTGGTGTTACTCGAAGTCAGGCGCCGGAAAATCGTTAATCCCCATTCCCATAGGACTCAATGGGAATGGGGATGTTGGAAGCACCGGCACCGTTTATAACAGTGCCACTGCTTCCGTAAAAAGGTCAGCGGGCGGTTACTGTCCTGCCCGCCAGGTCAGACCTGGCAGGCGGGACGGCAGCGGCCGGCAGACTCGGAGTGTGCCGGTCCAGTAACAACGGTGCCGGTAGGCTTACTGGCACCGTTGTTACCAGACCGGCACACTCGTAATGAGGCCCAATGTCTTCTATACACTCCTTGAGAGAAAGGAAGTCAGCTTTGAGAAAACACTTTCAGATATCGGTGAGTATTGTCAGTATATTGATGATTACTACCCGTTTGGGGGGTTGCAGATTCCCACCCAGTCAGGAGGCTCAAAACGGGGCTTACCACATGGTAATACTCCCGCTCCAAGCCTCCTGGGAAGCAGGAGGCAGCTATGTAATTGCACCCCCATGCTCCCTTTCCCCTCCTTTCTCCCACACCAACCCCAATTTCCACATCCTCTACCCACCACCATTCCATCCCCACTTGCGCTCCTTTGCCCCTCGCCGGTGCCGTAAATAGTCAGTGTTCCAAGCACATCTCTGTCATGGGAATAGCTGTCATGGAAGGGACTACGTGTAGTTACATAATCCATGGTGGCCATCTTGCATTTTAGTTTTTTTCAATTTGGCAAACACGCTGTTTCTCAATTTGAAAAAAACAACTATTAGTGTCCCGGTACAACGTGCCAGGAGGCTAATAGCAATAAACCCCTCCAGGCTGGGGCTTTACTGGCGGTAGGTAAAGCCCCAGGGCTACCTGTCCTGGTAAAGCCCTCACCAGTAGGGGTTAATTAAGTCAATATTAACCTTATATTTATGAACGATTTCACCCAATTGCTCAAAATAATATAAAAAAAGAATAGGAGAGAGGTTTGAACCATGGAGTACGCTGACTCAAAAAGAAAGGGGCTTTAACCACTCTAATACCACACTATCAAACCCCTTGCGATCATGTAGAATTTTGTGAGCATGTGGCTTCTGTTCCCCACTTACCCGTCTCTGGTGCAGGGATCAAGTGAGACGCAGGGATACCGACAGAGCAGGAGTCTGTCGGTCCTCAACAGAACCGGAACACTGCTGGACCACCATTGGAGACGCCAATGGACCAGGCCGGGAGACAGAGCACAGCCGTGGTGCCATCAGAGACGCTGACCTAGGAGGAAAGGGTGGATGATGTGACCCAGCAAGGCAGGCCGACATTGGGGTCCGTTGGCAAGGGAGGCCGGCATCGGGGTCCGTAGTCTTCTTGCCTCACCGGACCACGGCTAGAGAGGGGGACCCAACAGCCATAGGAAAAATGCCAGATGCTGCAAGACTGTCAGAGAACGAAGTAGGAGGAGCCACGGCCCAAAGCAAGATGTTGAATTGGATGGCAGCCAGAATCACTGTCTGGGGAGGGTGGCCACAACGGATCTCATTTGATCAAGGGATGGACAAGATGATTGCTGGCTACCGGGGGAGGCAGATATAAAAAGGCCTCAAGAAAATAACATGGGGTCATTCTTTTTTGTACCTGATAGGAAGCAAAGCTGATGGAGAAGGGTCCTTGCTAGTTTGGGCAGATTAAGATCCAGAGTCTACGAAGAAGGGAACAGAGAAGAGGGACTATTCCTTTTCCTGTAATAAAGGAGCCTTAAGCGAGAGAAAGACAGAGGGCCTGGGTGAAGTAACCCTACCTGTACCTGTTCTCATGTGCCATTAAATGTTCTACTCAATACCTGAGTCCTAGTATCTGTACCAACTAACACTCACACATTTGCAGTACTGCTTGATGTGATACTGTGTGGAATGCTAAGGATAGAACCCATATAACAAGTGAACATGCATTATTGGAATCCAAGATGCAATGGATGCCATCAAGGAACACCAATTCCGTCCTTTCCGGAATACTTGGTCCATGTGTCATTGCTAGGCCCTCACTGTTGCTGGTGTACTCATGAAAGTCTTGGTCTACGTCAATCCGATGCCACTTTCCTCTGGGTATCCCATGATCCCTTCAGGTACCCGTCCTTGCCTTCCCGGCTTGCTGAGTTCTGACTGAATGTCAGGTACTCGGACTCCACTTCTGAGACTGTATGTGGCGAATTATCGAAAAGGAACTTAAAAGTACATCATGAATGTTTCGTTTTCACATTTTTATCATTAAAACGGAGGTGGTCAGCCGGTATTTTCTGCTTGGGTTTCACTTCCGTTGCTGGTCTGACATTCAAAATGTCCAGCTGGTATTGTTTGCAGTATGTATGTATCCCTGCTCGGAAATAAACAACTATGAAGCGGTCGCATTAACCCCTTGCCTCTTTCGCGTTTCAAAGTCTTTACTCTCATTTTAGCATCTCGCAATATTTCTCAGCATTGACCATTAGTTCCTGCTTTCTCAATGTTCCCAAGGTTTCTGGATTTAGAGGGAATGGCTGGGTCTTGCAGTGCTTTAAGTGAGTCTCAACTCTTCAGGAGTTTTGACATGTTTTTAGGATTAACACTGCTTCCCGCTTTCATGGTGCTTTAGGACTTGCAGCACTTCAATCTCTTGCCATCATTGCAGACACAGCAAACAATTTTCATACCGCTCGTCTGGTTAACTTATAGGACTAATACGTACACAGCATAATGAGGAGCAGTTTCCTTTTTTTTTTTTTAAATCAATAATACAGACTAAGCAGAGCTTTCTGCAACTCTCAACTGATCTGAGAACTGCCCTTCCCAGCACAAAGAACACATCGTATGTAGCCACTGCCTTTGTTCTCTGGCCCACTGACTGGCTATTGCCACTAGGTCAGAGAGAGGAACACCTGGAGGGCATGCCGCTGGCGCTCCGCTCCGGAGGAACATTCCCCTGTTCCATGGGCCCCTTTTGCCACCTAGAATACCCGGTTGAGTCTTCCGGGTATTCGTGCCACTTGAGCCATAGGAGCACAGGGTGAATCACTATTGCAACTTCGGCCGTTCTCCACACCGCGCAGTGATCCCCGGGCCAGCGGGTTGGGGCGCTACAGTCACCACTGCCTTTTCTTCCCCAGCCTTGCATGACCCATTGGGGGTGCAGGCTGGGGAACTGCACATTGGAATGAGGGAAGGGGGGATCCTACGCCTCTCTGCACGTTTAAATGGATCGGGGTGCTGACGATGTGATGCTCCAGCTCCTGTGCACATGTGCAGGAACCAGCAGGCGCTTTGTGCTCCCTGGTTCCTGTTCTTGTGCGTGGGGGCCGTAGGACCCTCAACAAAGGAGGCAGCATTTTGGCAGGAGCAGCTTCCAGACCAGGTCTGAAGGTAGGTGTAGAATTCTGTATATTTGATTTGTATGTAGATTATGTGTTTGTGTTGAGTGAGTGTATGGTGTATCGGTGCACGTCTGAATGAGCGAGTGAATGCTGATAAATGTGTGTTTGCTGAGCGAGTGAATGTGGGTGTGCTGATTTGGGATTTGCAAGGAGATCATTTTTACTGAGCAACTATGATAAAGCAAGCATGATAATAGTTATTCTGTGTCCAGACTGGCTTACATTGTAGCAGCCAGTTTGGACACCGCATTTTTAATGGCAAAGCTATCAGGAGTATGTTCTTACATGCTGGCACTGACATATATTGGCAGAGCCAGCTTGGATATGTTTTCTTACAGTATCGTTACTGGCATTATGCACAGTGCAAACATGAGTCTGGTCTTATATGGAAATACTGGCATATACAGGTGCAACCAGCATGGACATATTTGGACACAGTCAGTGTGAAAATGTTTTTTTATGAAGGCATATATTGGTGTAAGAGGAATCATGAAAATGCATTGGGAAATGGCCCCTGTGCACTTTTGACTTGCATCTATCGGACTTTTCATGAGTGACTCCAGAAAACCGATTACAAACTGTCTGTTTTTTTACCAAATTTTCACAGAAAGTGTGCTGTATAATGCATCATTTTAACACATTATTCAAAAAATGTTCTTTAGGGGGGTACCCGCCTAAACCCCTCTTGGGGGGGTTTGGGCTATCTTGCTATGCTCGGTTGCTCTCTCATATTTGTGGCAAATATTTACGGCATCCAGCCGTTACTGGATTCCATTCTACCACGATCCTTAGTATTTCTTTTCCTATAGGACGTTTTTTTGCACATCCCATCTATACCATTGGCAATGCTTGTTTGAGTTATGGACTAATTCACACATGCACACAAGGATTATGGACTGCAGATCTCTGACCTGCCCAGGTTACTTGGGCAAGTCGACGGCCTGTGTGCAGTGGTAAGAACTGGTTTGGACCTGATTAGACAATAAGGTGTTCGACACCGGACGTCGTCATGGGGTTGGAGGTCCACCGGCCCACGGATAAGGAGAAGAAACTGGAAGTTAACACGGTGGGTGGGGTTTACCCCGCCTTGTTTGAGATCCGCTTGACCGGAAGATGTCACTATCTGCCGCATCTGGTAACAGACAATAAGAAAGGACTGTATTTTCATGCACTTAGTCATTGTTTTTGCAGGCAGCAGGATAAGCGTGCTGGAAGCCTTGTCGTAGTATTCTCGAACATTCCGTAGCCAGGTGAGCAGTGACCTATAAAGCTAAGGATCCAGTCGGCTGGGCAGGGCAGTAAGGTGGGAACCCGTTAGATGCAGGATTCTGTTTCTCCTTGACTTGCAATCCAATTAATGAATCACATCTGTTTGCCATCTCCTGAAATTGATGTGTGAGCCTGTTTACCTCGACAGTTTGGTGCAGCGACTCCGACCGGTCGTGTAACACAGGTACATGGCTGAGCTTGCAGATGGCCTCCTCTCAAACATATCCCATGCACAACAGAAATGAGATGTAAGGAATCCTGGTCAGGAGGAGTTGGACTGTGAGTGGTGTGCCTATGTGGGTCTCTCAGGGGAGCCAAGAGGTTGTCACGATGGTTAAACAAGATGCTGATTTGTTGCAGGGTTACGCAAACATGTGTTGGAGATTCTGGGTGGGTTAACTTGTTTGGCTGTTTACCTTTGCCTGGCTATCATGATTATGGGTGGGATACATTTTATGTGTCCTGGCACAAACCTAGCAAAATATTGGTGATCTCTGCTTGCTCACTTTTGTGTTCCCTAGAATCCTATGGATTTGCATAACTTGGTCAAGTAGCTCCCAAACATTTGGGAAGATCATTCAGAGTCTAGTTGAGAATATTCTAACAGTTATTCATTGTTATAATCCTACTTGGGCTGACATGAATCAGCTTATACAGGTGATTATGCCTCTGGAGGTTAGGCAGTAACTGGCCCAGCATGGCAGTAGGCCACTGGCAGACCCTTGGACTGGCAATGCCCAAGAATGAGCTAGCAGCAGGATGATTACCACCATCCCTGAAATTTGCCCCCAGAAAACTGATTGGGGCAAAATGGGAAACTGCAAACAGAATAAGGGTGAATTACTGGCTGATTATCGAGACTGGTTTAGTGTTCATGCAGCAATCATCCATTACCAAGCCCTATAAGGCAGCACAGAGTGTCAATGCAATCCAGAGACAAAAGTGTCAGCGATCTACGATATAAGCACACATTAAGTTGATTGTATAGGGAGGACAAATAAACCTTTACTGGTGGTGTTTGCAAATCATTATGTAGCATGCCAGGAACAAAAGAAAGAAAATCTTAAAAATAAATGAATGACTCTGCAGTTGTAAAACATGCGGCAAGTACCCCCTACGGTTCCAGGGTGTTCTGGGAGGATTTTGGTGAAGAGATAGTGGTAGGCTCAGCATAGCACCAAACCCAACCTAACAAGTGCAGCATGGATATCAGGTAAAGTATTCTGATCCAATGTCATTTAACTATTGGGCACAAATAGGATACTGGAAAAATGAATGCCCCTGCAGACCTCACTGAAACGATTTCCCTAATGCACAGGAACAAGGTCCACTCCCAAATTCTAATATGGTGCACATAGATTTCTCCCCAATCCTAATGCAAGTGGACTAGGTCCCTCCCAAACCTCTAATGCCCCACACCTTGCTCCCAGCAAACTACCACCATCCTGAATTGACCGCAATTCATTCTAGCTCATCCATTCAGACTTCACCTGAGAGATAACTTCACTTTCAACCCTCTGATGCCATAAGACCAGGAACGTGCATATATTTCATGTGAGTACATGGGCAATGAGGCTCTTGATTGGCAGATACAGGTGCTATAAATCTGCAATTCAATCAGAATGTTTACCTGATGTGCCATTATCCCCAGAGACTGTGAAAGCAATAGGGATATCCAACATCCCTGTGATACACCAAGCCACAGATCCTCTTCAGATACAGATGCATTTTGTGCATTTCGTCTTAGCCTCTCAGCTCCCATCAATCTCCTGGGAAGAGATCTGTTGCATAAACTAAATGGCACAAGCTATTTTACACTTATTTGTGAGTGTTCTTAGTAAGAATACCAAAGCTGTTTAGCAACTCTCCATGTCTAACCGGATAAACCAGTATCACCAAAGATAGGGGACTTGTCAGCCGATTTACAAGAGTTAATCAATGCTGTACCAGAGTCTTTCTGGTCCATCCATGATAATGAGGTAAGATAAATTCACAACGCTAAACCTGTAAGGATCACGATTGACCCCAGAAGCTGAGGAAGGGAAAATCCTGTTATGGAGTCCCTCCTGAAACAAGGTGTTATAATTCCCACCTCCAATAATTGTAGCACTTTGGTGTTGCCTGTCAATATGCCTGGTGCCAATACTTATATATTTCTACAGGACCTGAGGGCAGTGAACTCTGTTATTATTCCATCATTTCCCATTGTTCCCAACACAGCTTCCATTTTATCTTGTATACCACCATCAGTCATTCACTTCACATTAGTGGACTTGTGCTCTGCTTTCTTCTCCAGACCCGTACATAGAGACAGCCAGCATGTGTATGCATTCTCCCACAGCAGAATTCATTACACATGGACAAGGCTACCCCAGAGGTACACCGAGTCTCCTGCCCTGTTGTCTCAGCAACTTAAGAAAGATCTATATGAAATCAATTTTCTAGGAGAGTCATTGCTAGTGCTGTATGGAGATGACATACTCTTATCATCTTCTCCATTTAAGACATGCAAATTGGACACAAGGATACTGTTGACAGCATTGGTCAACAAGAGTCATAAAGCTACAAAGCAGAAACTGCAATCGTGTAGGGAAAGAGAACATTATTTGAGCCATGATATTGTATTGGGTCATAGTCATTGCCTCCTTCCAGAAAGAAGGCTGTGTATAAAATTCCAAACCACAAACAGTTGCACATGAGGGAATATTTGGTAAGGTCAGAAATTACACAATGGATTCTATGATACAGAGAAATAGAAAAACAATGATAACACTTTACAAAAGCCGACAGTACAGACCCTTTACAATGGTCAACAGAGGCCGTAAAGTCATTCCAAACCATAAAAAAAATAATTAACTAATTAGCATCTTCTTAAGATCTTCCCAATTACAAGAAGACATTCACATTGCATTGCCATGAAAGAAATGGGTTTGGTCTAGCAGTACTGACACAAACACATTGATACCATTAGAGACCCATCATATATTTTAGTAATGAATGAATGAGAACCAGTGACAGCAGGCATACACCTTGCTTGCAGACAGTGGCTGCAGCTGCAATAGCCATATAGCAAGGTGAAATATTGTTTGGGATCGTCCCCAGAACTAGACATGCCTCACTTGCTAGTGCCGTTGTTGCTCAAAACGAAAATACAGCTTATGTCTGTTTCCATACCAACAGGTATGACATTCTGCTACTTAATTCTTCCAACATTACATTAACCCAGTGTCCGAAGCTGAGTCCAGCATCCCTACTTCCCACTTCTCAAGACAGTGAACCACATGAAACAGAATCCCATGATTGTGTTACTATCACTGATTTTCTCCTAACTCAGCAATACAATCTGACAGCTACTCCCCTCGATAATCAAGATCTGATATATTTGTGGATGGGTCGTGCTTTCCTGTTTAGAAGGGCCTATTGGTGGTAGGGCATGCTGTATGTGCACTTGGTGAGGTAGTAGAAAGTGGTAAATCGCCTAATGTAACCGCAACACAGGTGGCTGAGCTCATGACCCAAACAGTGGCTTGTAAACGGGTGGCAAAACAGTCTAATAATATGCACTGATTCGTTGTATGTTTTGGTGTGGCCCTCAATTTTGAACAGTTGTGGTGACAGAGGAGTTTTTTTTCTTTTTCCGGATACCCTTCAAAAACCATCAATATGGGGGAGCTCTCCTGGATCTTATTTTTCTCCATAAACAAATTTCAATAATAAAATGTGCAGTGCATCAGCCACTGGACAGTGAATTGAGCTACAGCTACAATTTTGTGGACTCCACTGCAAATATGGTGGCATATACCGACTCTCAGGATGAATAAATCCTTCCATTTAGGAAGATGCCAGAGCCACCCCCTTTAAGACTCTTGCGGAATAGGGGTAGTAGTAGTGCTAACATCTTTAATACAAGGATGCGCTACCTCAATCGAGAAATACTATTGGGTACGTAAAAGGTGTAGATAACATGACGTTTCTGTGGAGAGATGAATAGGGTCGCATGGTAGCCCCAAAAGTTTAATTGCACGCCTAGTTAGAATACATCATGGACAAACTCTTGTGGGCAAAAGCTGGATGATTTCAACGTCAAACAAATATTGGCATGCCCACAAATGTTCTGCAATGGCACAAGATGGCTATAGATGGCGTGGTAGCTGACTTTAGAGCAATGTGGAAAACGCAGCTCATGTGCTTGCAGGTGAATTTCATCCATCTACTGTGAAGGCATCATGAAGCAAGACACATACAACAGACTTAAAGTTCAAATAAAAGATATTTATTAAGTTAAATGTCAGGATGGTTGAAGGCCTAACTTGCCCTATACTAAGGTGGGATTTCGCTACCTGAACAAAACTAAGGAATGTCTGACTCAAAGTGTTCAACTTAAAAGTCTGTGTCCAAAACCTATTCTCACAACTAAAGCTAAACAATGTGTAGGGATGTTACAAACAAAATAACAGTGTTTAACTCAAAGTCTGAGCTTCTTCCAGCTCTCTTATTTCTTTCAGCTCCCCTTCCCCAAGTGCAAGAAAGTTCCACAAAAAGTCTCAACAGCACAGTTCCAGATAATCCCCGGTGTTCCCTTCCCCAGGTTCCAAACAACACAGTTCACAAAGTAAAGGGGTCTTGAGGCTCTGTCCTTAAGACAATATGCACAGTTCCTCAAGTCTCGGGGTTCCCTTCCCCAAGACTTCACCTCCGTGAAGTTTTTTAGTTGTGCAACAAAACTCAAGGTTAACTCGGTCCTCCTTCTGGTTGGCTTCATTACTCTAGTCACAATATTTCTCCTTGGTTTGTTTCACACTCATTTATGGGCTCACTGGTGTAGGCACAGTTGTCAGACTACATGGTCCACCTATCACAGGTCGCGCAACCAGGATTCAGGGTTTCAGTCAGTTTGGTATTCAATATACTACTTCTATGTTTAATTACACCTTTTCATTCAGTTCAGTGTTTAAAATGCATGTGTGAGGCTTAATTTGAAGTTTCCATTCAGTTCGGTAATTATGATACACTCGTTATGCTTAATTGGAAGTTTTAATGAAGTTCTGTATTTGTAATACCCTCATTATATGTAGTTTCAAGTTTCTGCTTGGTTTGATATTCAATAGGCTTATATTGTATTTGCTTCAAAGATCGTTACCAATCCCAGACTGTTTGAAGCGCCCCGGTACCCAAGTGTTACCTCTGAAACTCACTGGCTTTTGGCAGCTCTTTCTGAAGGCCCTCACAGCTTCTCTCTGTTTGCAAGGACGGTGGGCCATCAGATGCATGCCCTGCTCACCTGCTATGCAGTCTTCCCTTCACAACGTCACTCAGAGAGGCTTCTCTCCCGATGCGGACGGCATCCTCTCTCTCCAGGCTTCTTCCGCAGCTCCTGCTGCCCGCACTCTGCATTGGAGACTCCGAGACCTGTGCCACGACACAGCTCATTTGCATTGGGCCACACAAGTTCTTCAGGGTCTCTGCCACCGACATGGCTCCTGTGCTGATCCCACCAGGGCTGCCTCCATACTCAAGGGGTCTTCTGATGGTCTCTCGTTCACAGCCTCCCTGTTGGCTCTGTGTCTCTGTCTTTTAACCTCATTTTATACACCAGCAACCACAGGTTGCAGGTGTGTGTCTTTACTTAAGTTTGCCTGACCATGATTAAAGGGACATGCCTGACTCTCTGCAGGCATCTTCTTTGTCCCAGTACCAGAATTGTAAAAGGAAGGTGCAGTGTTTACTGCTCTCAGTCTCCTCTTCCTTGTACTTTTAACAGTCAAATGTGGGGAAATTAGCAGTCTTGTTGTAGCCCATAAAGATTGGGGGAGGGCTAGGTTGGCCATTATAAGGGAATGGGGGATACCATGTCACGCTCAGACAGCAGGTGCAGTAGAACATCAAAATGGAGTCATCAAAAATAAACTTAAATAAATGTTTCAAGATACAGGATTGAAAGGGTCAGATGCACTTCCTTTGGGTTTTGTGAAACATGCATAGTACCTCGAGCAAGAGGGTGCCAATGAGACTGCCTTCATCTCCCCCTGCAAAGAATATTACTGCAAGCCATCATCTCTTGGATGATAACCTACTCAACTATGTCAAATCGCTTGTTGCCTTTATCAGTTATCTCAATTTACAGGTGAAGGATGCCCTACCGAAAGCACAGAAGCCTGCCACCCGCTGCAGCTCAGGGATTATATCATGGTGAAGAGTTATCAACGAAAGTCTGCATTGGCACTGTATTGGTGTGAACCATGCCAGGCCCTCCTCAAAACGAATTCTTCTGCAAAGTTCAGAGAAATTCCCACTGGGGTTCAATCTACCCAGTATTGTATTTGTATTTGTATTTATTGATTTATTAAGCGCTTTACGCCAAAGCGCTGTACAATTGAACAACAAATTACATAAACAACCAATAACAATAGAAGCAAATACATTATGAATAAGTCGACTAAACAATGAAAAGAGCAATTAACTGAGGGAGTTAGGTTGGGAGGGGAGAGGGAGTGGATGGGAGGGGAGTGGTGAAAAATGGTAGGAGGAGGGATGGGGAGGGTGAGAGGGGGGATAGTTAGGGGAAGAATAGGGAGGAGAGGGGGGAAGCAGGAGGGGGGAGGTGATTCAGGAAGGAGAATGGAGGAGGAGAGATTTAAGGGAAGAGCGGAAGGAGGTGAAGGTGGAGGTAGAGCGGATGGCAAGAGGAAGGGAGTTCCAGTGTAGAGGTGCTAGGAGTTGGAAGGAGCGGAAGCGAGAGGAGGCACAGGGGGGGGGTACAGTGAGAAGGAAGTGGTCAGCTGAACGAAGGGAACGGGAGGGAGAGTAGAAGGAGAGAAGGGAGGAGAGATAAGGGGGAGCGAGACCATGGAGAGATTTAAAGACAAGGCAGAGAAATTGAAATTTAAGTTGGGAATGGAAAGGAAGCCAGCCAAGGGAAGAGAGAGAGGTAGAGATGGAGTCACGGGTGGTAAGTAGACAGAGGGTTCGAACCGCAGAGTGGTAGATGGATTTAAGAGGGGCAAGGTGAGAAGTAGGAAGCCCAAAGAGTAGGGAGGAGCAGTAAAAGAGGCGGGAGAAGATGAGGGAGGAGATTAAGAGTTTAGTAGCATGGAAGGTGAGAGAAGGCCGGATTTTGCGGATATTGAAGAGGTGGTAGCGACAGGTGCGGGAAGTGAGGGAAATATGTTGAGAGAAGGAGAGAGAGGAGTCAAATAGAACCCCTAAATTATGAGCTTGAAGAGAGATAGGAAGATTGGAGGGAGGAAAGTGAATGAATGGGGGAGGGGAGGGAGGTGGAAGAGAGTTGGAGGGAAAGAATAAAACTTCGGTTTTGTCTGGGTTAAGAGAGAGAAATCGGGAAGACATCCAGTTTAATAGCAGTAAGGCAGGAGGAGAGTTTTTGGTGAAGGTCAGGTGAGAAGGAGGAGAAAGAGAGAAAGAGTTTAGTGTCGTCAGCATAAAAGTGGTGGGAGAAACCAAACTAGGAGATAACAGGGGCAATGAGGGAGGTGTAAAGAGAGAAGAGGAAAGGACCAAGTACTGACCCTTGTGGTACACTGTATTCAAGAGGATAGGTAGGAGAGGAGCGGCTTCCCCAGGAGACAGTAAAGGAGCGTGAAGAGAGGTAAGAGGATAGCCAGTTGAGGAGTCTTTGAAGCCAAAGGGAGAAAGAGTGTGAATAAGGAGGGGATTATCGACAGTGTCAAAGGCTGCAGAGAGGTCTAGGAGAATAAGTATGGAGGATTGTTTGGCATGGCGAGCAGAGAGAAGGGAATTGAGAATAGAGGTGAGAGCAGTTTCTGTGGCATGCTTGGGACGGAAGCCAGATTGGTAGGGTGGAAGGAGAGGAGTTAGTGACAAAGGATGAGAGTTGGGAGTAGGCATGGCGCTCGAGAAGCTTGGAGAGGAATGGGAGAAGATAGATGGGTCTAAAGTTAGAGGTTAGAAGAGGGTCAGCAGAAGGTTTCTTCTGAATAGGGATGATTGTAGCATGCTTGAAGGCAGAGGGGAAAGCAGCCGAGGAGAGGCAGATGTTGAAGAAGGAGGTGAAGTAGGGGATAAGAAGAGGGTAAATCTTAGGGATGGGAAGGGAAGGGAGAGGGTCAGAGGGGGCAGCAGTGGGGTGGGCTTTGGATAGTAGGGTGGAGACTTCAGAAGGGGAGACAGGAGAGAAGATGGACATTCAGGATGAGGGAGGGGAGGGCGGAGGAGGAGAAATTAAGTCAGAGGGGGTTTGGATTTTTTGACGAAGGGTAAGAATCTTAGAGGAAAAGAAGTTGGCGAAGTCAGAAGGGGAGAGTGTAGAATTGGAGGAGGGATCAGGAGTGGGGGGAGAGAGGAGTCAAGAAAGAGTTTGGAAGATACGGCAAGGGTGAGTGGCTTGAGATTGGAGTAGGTTAGAGAAGTAAGAGGATTTAGCCGAGGCAAGACAAGAGTCATAGAGTGCATGGTAAGAGAAGTAAGAGGTTTGGTTAGAAAGCGAGGGAATTTTGAGCGAAAGTCTCTCGAGACGACGGAGAAAGCTTTGCATGGAGAGGAGATGAGGACACACGTGTTGTGTTAGCAGAACAGCAAGAGGAAGATTACATGCCCATTAACTTTGATAAATTGTTGCCTGGTTGCTATCTCAAACTACCCTCTTTCCTGAATGAACAGAAACCTATTCCTACCCGCCATGAGCCTGGACGGTAGTATAATATATCCTATATGGTAAGCACAGGCCATGGTGCAGTATGGCCCTGCCTTGGTATCGCCAGAAGTGTATCATTTCCTGGCAAGGTGGAATCTGTGATTTAAATGGAAGTTAGGAGTATATTATTGATCTACTTTCAGGGTTCTTGCCAAAACCAGCTCAATTTCAGCCAGGACAAGTCCCTTACCCATACACAGCCATCTCAAATTGTCTCTCTGAAGAAAGCTATGCCCGAGCGTTGGCTGTGGGGTGCCAGCCTTAAACTCTAGCCTGAATTACTCAGACTAAGATTACCTAGTTACATGAACCAACTGATGCTACTGTGTGCTTACCTGAGGTAACACATCTTTCTGATTTAATGTCCTACTGTTTCCCTCTTTTATAATTCAGGGAAAGACATTGGGAAATGGAACCGAAAATTGTTTGGTTACATAATGGGTCAGTACTCACAGAGGTGATGAACTCCACAATACAATAGTCCAATAAACGGGAAATAAGCAGAGAAGTGGATATCCCAAAGTGATTTCACGCAGTAGCTATTATTGGCAGGTGTAGTTTAGACGTAAAGGATCAGGAGTTGGCAAACGTTTTTAATGTTACAACTGAATTGGGTTGCTTTCCAATAACCACTTCGAGTTCCAGGGTTTGGTGCCAATACAGCCCTTTCAGCTTGAAGTGTCTACATGGGCAGGGATTAAATAATCAAGAGGGTGGGTTTGAATGGACTACAGCGCGTATTACTGGGGAACAGCTCACCAATACAGATACAAATATTGGTGAGTCACATGTTATTAGAAATTTTAGTGCTGTCCCCTGAGACGGGTTGCTTCAGGTGACCCGCAGATTGGTGTCATTAGGGAAAATGCCACAGTGTCACATTGTCTTGCACAACAGCTGGTCAAGAATCCTCGTCAACCATTCTGGAATCCCAGGAGACCTGTGCCCCTGGAAAAACCTATCGAAGTACAGAGGATGAAAATGTGAAAGTCGAGCATATAACTTCAGAGCAACAGTCCCAGTCAGCAGGGTATGGGCACTAGCAAGTAAAATTGTATCAGGTCCTTGTGTAGCGTGCAACCGCGACTGGGTCACATCAAGATGTGTGGGAGGTGTGGCTGCCCGGAAGTCCTTTGTGTTACCTGACGTCTCCCCCAGGGACATACCCTCAGCTACGGATAGGTATTGGTTCCAATTTTAACATTGGCCTCCTGAAATATTTACAGCTCCAATGTCTTAGGAAGTTAGTCAGTGGACCGGTTTTAGTAGTGGGACATAGAATATGATGAAATGGGTTGGCAACAGGTGTTGCTTTGCAAGATAAGCAACCATTTCAAAAGGGGGATAAGTGTGTAGAATTGGTATCATTGCTGTCCGTGGATATCCATTTTGTCTTTCAGACAAGGATACAGCAATCTGTTGTTTTCTGGACAGCAGAGAAGGTCAGTAAGCTTATGGATAGAGTTTGCGCAACAGTGGCCTACGGTTCTCCCTAGGCTCGTTCAGGACTTGGTAGGATTGTTAAAGGAAGTGAAGATGTTAACCGATGTACATAAACGTTTGCACCGCCAATATTCTAATGAGGTGTGTCCCACTGTAGGGGAAATTATTTTTTTTCTAAGTGGGAATACAATATGTGTCATTAAACAATAAGAAAATCATTATAAAAATGGATTGCGCTTCTGTACCCACTTGTAGTTATAAAAGACAGGAAAGGCTCTACATCTACCTCAAAACAAATAACAAGGAGATGGAGATTCAATCACTGGCTACAAATATTTATGAACAAAAATAAATAGCTCAATAGCTAAATAGCTCAACAGCCTAAAACATAATACACAAGTACTTGATACATATCAAAAACATTCAGTTAAAAACCAGTTACATATGCTGGACATGGCACAGTAGTGGTGGAATCCACCTATTTTTCTTTCTTTGTGCCAAAATGAGCCAGACTTATATAAGTTTCTGTCCCAAAATGCTGGCATTAGCTGGACATTCCTCAGGGGCAACACATTTAACCACATATTGTGTCTTGGTGGCGAGAGATACTCCTTCCAGATAGAGACTCCTTCCAGAGGTTCTCTATGCCACTGGTCAACACCTCCCTATTAAAAATGGGTACATAACACAGAAACATATATTAATTTATGTGCTTACACAGTCAGATCACTTGAACTAGCCAAATCTTACACCCCCAAGGATGGGCAAATAAACTATGAATAGAGTACCTGCTAGTGTCTGCATCACCAATGATCAGACACAAACGCACTTCCAATTGTGGCGTATCGTCTTCCAAACGTCATCAATTCAATACCAAACTGAGCGGTTCCTGCAACACAAGTGCAGATCTCTTAGTACTATGGTGAGACTACCATTAGGCACTCCATGATGAAACTTATAACCAATCCTTACCTTCCTAATATGAGAATCACCACTGTGACTAGGTCTTGCAATCTCACATACGGCTCCAATCACCAGATCTGTATTATTTTCTCCATGTCAATTATATCCCCTATTAACCAAAACTTTTTCAAGCATTAGAGGTTATGTTAATAATTTTAAAAGCTTCTAAACTTGCCCGCCATAAAGCCACTCCATACAAGCCATAAGGTCAATTAATAATGAAGTTATGAAAAGCCTTTTCTCACCACACATGTCTGTATAATACGGTTTCTTATTTCTTAAATAGGTGTTGTCTTTTGCTGCCGAAGATACTGCTATAGAAAGGATCAAATACTGGTAAACAACAGGCCCTCAAAACCCCTGGGGAAGTTGTGTGATGAGAATTTCTATTCATAAATCATGTTGAAAAGAACGTATGATAACTCTAAACAATTGCAGAAGGAGCTCGATATTTTGATGAATATTTAAAAGTGTACAAATTAATATTCAAATTTAGAACGTAACGTACAGGAGTAATAAAGGCCTCTTGGCGCTGGCCCGTTCCGCATAAAACATTTTGCTCATGTAATCAAGGCGAGCACTTGCAAATTGACATGAAGTTGTTTGGGATTTTAGTTGCACTAAAAGTGTAAAAGGAGGGACTGTTAAAGCCGATCATTTTGAATAAATCAGTAAATTATCGATTTGCTGCAGAGGGGCGGAAGACATTTTTATTGCAGGTCAGCCTTTATAAATTGAATATAATGAGCCCATTTCCCCACCCCTACCAGCAATGCCATTCTACCATGATCATTAGTATTTCTTTTAACTCTATCAGATTTTGTATCGGAGCCAAGCCCATCATTACCATTGACAATCTTGTTCGACTTACGCACTAGTATCGAGGACTGCAGGTCTCTGACAAACCCAGATTACTGGGAGAACTAGTTTGGACAGGATAAGACAATAACCAGTTTGGTGGGGGGGGGTCCAACGCCCCTCAGTTCAGGAAGAGAAACTGGAAGTTAACATGGGTCATGCAGATTTACACCCCTCGTTTAGAATCCACTTGAATAGAAGGACATTTTTATGAATGGGGGCGTTGGGGGTCATTCCAAGGTGGGCGGTAAGGGATTCCGGGCACAGGTAAGGAGACTGGTGCCGGTAATCCTTTACCGCCCTACTACAAGGTCCCTTAGCGGGTCCCACTAGTAACGGCTGGTCTGACCAGCCGCTGTGGACGGGACCCGTTAAGTGACCAGGGCGCAAATAACGGGCTTGCTATTCGCGAGCCCGTTATTTGTGCCCTCCCCATTCCCATTCAGCCCTACAGGGCCTCAAATGGGAATGGGGAATGGCATTTTCAATGGGGACATACCGGTCTCGCAAAGGTCGGACTACACTGGTAAGTCCCCATTGAACTATACCGATGCCGGACCCATTATTGGTGGCAGTCATGGCGCAAATAGCCATGCCTGCCACCAATCTCGGAATGAGGCCCATTGTTTTGGTGGGTTAAGTGTGCCGGAAGGCCTTTCTTTATTGTTCTTGAACATTCCCTAGTCAGCCTAGTCAGATGACTAGTCACCTATGAACACTAGGGGTCTAGAGGGTGAGTCTATTAAGTCAGGTGGGGACCCATTAGATGCAGGATGCTGTTTTTCCTTCACTTGCAAGCCAATTAATAAATCACCTCTGTTTGCTGTCACCTAAAATTGGAAGCAGGGTGAAAGGGGAACTCTTTAGTGGGATAAAAGGTTGAGTGGAGTGATCAGTGATTGATGAGATAGTCTTTGAAAAGTAGGGTCTGAGATCCTTCCTGAAGTGTAGGATAGAGGTGCCCAGTCGTGTCTGCACAGGCAACATGTTCTAGAAATTTGAAAGAACAACAAGAAGGGAACAAAAGGGGAGAGAAGTAAATAGGAGAAGAGAATTACAAAAAGGAATGAAGGGGAAAGAGTGAGGAAAGAGGGAAAGTCTCCCGAAGCCTAATCTTATGCAGCCTCATACAGTGACATAGAAGGATCACAGGGGCAGCTGAAGGCTTGGAAAAATAACCAGCTAATCCAGGTTTGCACAACAGACTGGGTGGGTAGATAGTAGCTTGCTAATCCCAAGATGTAACCGCAGTGAAAGAGCCTGACACCTAAAACATCAAGACAACCAAATGTACCAGGGGTGGGGTTGCCAGATATTCCAGAAGTCATAAATACGTATATGATATCCTGGCAAAGCCAGCCTAAGCCAAGAAAGACTCTGCAAGGTGCCAATATCTCTGCAAGGTGAATGGAACTTAAAACCACTAAGGATTTGCTGCTGGGATGGCAGATATGTTCAAGGGAAGTACTGCTGACCATAGACCTAAGATAAACTGTTTCATTTGTCCCTATTCCAGAACCTCATGTGGGCTCAATCACACCTTATTTACTGGTTTTCCATTGTATCCAATACGAAAAGTGAACTAATATTTGGGCGGTGAGGTGTCTGTTTATCCCTTATGGTGTCACAAGTGGGATCACAGAACTTGAAAAAGTTAAGGTTGGCCCAAAACTCTACATTTGAGTCTTGAAGGTTAGACCACTCATTTATGTGCCTCTCTCAAGGGGTAAAAGGAGCCCACAGCAAGGCATGCTACCATCCCATTCCTGGGCTCAGGCACCAAACATTTCCCAAATCACTAGTCAGGCTGGTGTCTTCCTCGGAGGAAGAAGAGTGTTTCATCTGAGTGGTTAGCAGTGTTGAGTGGTTCATTCCTGTACACTTCAAGAAGAGGCCTCATCAGAAGGCCATAAGAATTTAGCCTCACTGACCCACAAGATAGCTCACCTGGATAAAACCTGACTTACCTGACTGGAAATATGCTAACGCCATGCATGTGTAAGTGGACCCTTGTCCAGATTGGTTACCCACAACTAAGGAATGCAATACCGCAGAGAGCCTGGCACCCAGTCCCCCACCCAACCATTACACTCTGAAAAGTACAGAAGAGACTGAGGCTTAAGCCATCCCCGACCAAACTATGTAATTGGAAAATCTTCTTCAGGAGCTGCTCAATGGACAACTGAAAGTAAAAGGTAATATAAAGGAGGCTGTAGCCCAACCCTGCTCTGCGCTCATGCGACTACTGGCACACCTTCAAAGGTACTGTGAAGAAGAAGTGGGCACCTTTTTTCACAAATTTCAAGAGGGTCGCTGAGACTGCTAGATGTGTGAGAGATGACTGGGGCTGATTTATCAGTCCCCTTATGATGGTTGAGCTACAGGTGGCTTATCAGGTCCTGATCGCAGATGGAAGGACTGGATATAAAGAGTTCAACAAAGGGATCTTGGAGCAGTTCGGAAGTGACCCACGGTGTCATCTACAATGATTGCGTGACCTATGCCTACAGCTGTTTGAAAACCTACAATAGCTGTTGCATCAGATTCAAAGCCCCCTGGTCAAACGGATAGGTGATATGTTGTAGGATGAAATAAAAAACATTCTCAGGTTTGAGCAATTTTGCAATTAATTTTCACTGTCTCTCCAGTGCACGATGCAACAGCCACACAGACCCATCCTCGAGCCAACCGTGCAGAGGGACAAAAGGTCACAGACAGGCTTACCAGTCCAAGTACACCCAGCATGAAGTACCACGAAAATGAGGAGCTGGGGTTAAAGCAGGGGTTAGAAGGACATGGGTTCCATGCCCTTCCAACCACAGACTCTTTCCTAAACCTGAGCATCAAGGAGACAGCTTCTGGAGTACTCTTTTACATCCCACTGGAAGTTTGAAAGATCTGGGATCCCAAATGACAGTGCAAGGTATGTAAAGAACAATTATCAAAAAAGCTCTGCCTGTAAGAAGCTTGTACATATTGTGTGTGCCTGTCCGGACAAGCCCCATGGTGAACTAATGGATACAAGCATTTTTTATTGTTACCCACACCTGTCATTGGTAGACTAAGAATAATCGGGGCTTGGACAGGAAGACCCTGATGAAGTACCCACAAGCACCTGTAGATTCTCATACAGGGGGCCTGAGGTGAGGACTAGTTTATCCGGGTGAAGTCAACGACCAGATCATAACAGCTCTCCTGGATTCTGGAATGTGGTCCAGTCAGACTTAAATCTCCCAGACCAGCTCTTCACCAAACGGTTGGTCCCTACTAAATGGGTTGACAGGGACCAGGAAACCCATTCAAAGACCCAGGTTAAGCCATGAGTGAAAGATGAGAAGATATCTTGGTAAATGGGGGTTATGCTAGGCTTACTGGAAAAACTAATCCTATGATAAGGTTTTCCGGTGTTAACATGGTGGATGGGTCAAGCACAAAGGAAGTGATAGACCACCATCCCAGTAGCCACAGCCATAGCCACAAACGCAGAACAGAGAATGTCAAAGACAACCCATGTTCACTGGTCAGTGTAGTCTTTATAGGGTGGGCCCCAGAATTTCTTTACTCAGCACTTTAAAATATAGGAGCAGCCTTGTTGAGGGAGGATATGATATAAGTCATTCATAATGTGCCTGAGCACAAGTGTTTCTCGGCACAACAAGACAAGGGGGGGAGACAGAGGGAGAACATGACAAACGTTCTTACTATTCCTTGTGTCATTCAGGTTGTGCAAGTGCGACAACGCAGAGTGCAGAGGGGAGGGAGAAGGCGGAAGTGCCAGAGACGGGGGAAGTGCATTCAGTGCAGCATTGTTCTGAGGAAGTGCAGCCAGCGAAGCGCGTCTCTGGATAAGTGCAAGGAGGCAGGGGACTAGAGGGTAACAGTTACAGCCCCTAAGTGTGCGGTGGGCCAGGAGGCAGCTCAGGGGAGACTGATCATGGAGGAGCCTGGTACCCAGTGGGACTCTTGTGGGTAGCCCAACAACCAGTCAGCACAGCAGACAGGTAGGTCAGCAGGGTGGGGGGGAAGAGAGAGAGAGAAAGAGACAGAGAGAGGGAGTAGAGGAGAAAAGGAAGGTCTTGAGCTGCTTCCAGAACTTCAGTTGGTCCGGCTTAAGTTTGAGAGGGGCAGAGAGGCCATTCCAGAGGGCAACACCTGCAAAGGAGAGAGTTATACTCCCCACTCTCTGCCTGGAGAAGCACCTGACCCTCAAAGACTTTGAGGTGGCTGAGCAAAGAGCTCGAGAATCAAGGTATTTTGTAAGAGAGAGTTGGATGTAGTGCGGGCCCCGGGCCCCAGAAAGCCTTGTGGACGTTGCAGAGGGTCTTGAACTTGATCCTTGCAGCTACTGGGACCCAGTGGGTCCGAGGTATGTGTCAAAGTCCCATGGTTGAGGCTAGTGGTTGGGAATGGGTGACCCAGCACCACCCAGTCCATAATGCTGGTCCTGCAGGGGGCAACAGAGAGGAATCCAGAAGCGTCCAGGTCCATCCCTAGTCTTCTGTATGTTCCCCAGCATGCTGTCTCCAATAAACTTCTGCAGCAGAAGGATGGCTTGCAATCTGGTCATCATGAAAGAAAGACAGATACAGATCACACAATTCAAGAAGCCACCACTGCAGCCATCAATTAATTGTGTAAGCATGAGGTGTGGTTCACGAGAAGAAAATTGTTCTCAATCACGCTTTGCAGAGTGGCTCGGGGATCTTGCCTGTGCTCGCTCGTGTGCCTTGGGAGCAGTCAGAATCTCTTTTGTAGAAAGTGAGGGGCACCTAACCCCAGACATAGCACCAACGTCCCCTGCTTAGAAAGTAAAATACAGGTGGTGTCAGTAGGGTTTAATAAATCTGCTAGCATAGCTTCATGGTGGGCTGCTTGCCGAGCAAGAACAGAGGTGGAGAGAAATGAACAAAGGGCGGGCACTTTGAGGAGAAACAAACTTAGGTGGAAGAGGAAGAATCGCATAGGGAATAGCACAGAAGTTGAGGTAATAAGTAGTGCAGAGGTGAAGGAGGACAAGACCAGAGTAGAGGAAGAAGGAGAAAGAGCAAGTGAGAGAGGAAGAAGGTGGAAGTAGGTGGTGTTGAGCGACTAAGGGCCAAGAGGAAGAAGAGACAGAAAGATAGAGATAGAGAAGGAGACAGAGAGAAGAGAGATAAAGAGAAAGAGAGGGCAGGGGACATCAAGAAGTAGAACAGTGTTGGGAAGAGACCAAGAGAAAACGAGAAGCAGAGAAAGGTAACTTGGTAAATAAAGCTTGGAAGTTACCGAAATAGTCGAAGGTGGAAGGTCGAAGCTAGGGAGGAAGGAACCAGTTGTGTGACAGAGAAGACCAGAGAGAGACCTTCTCTTCCTTTCCTTTGTTCATCCCTGATGACATTTCTAGACAGTTCTGATCTATGAAAGTCTCATCAAAACAGGTTCTTCCCTGTTCATCCAAAACCATCAAGGACCACATTGACACCCTTGTTCCAGCCTTGGCCGACTTCTGCAACCATTCCTTCGCCAGTGGAACCTTCCCCTACCCCTGAGCACTCCCTTGTGCACCCTCTTCTTAAGAAATATTCAGCTGATCCCTCCTGCACGGCTAACTATCGCCCAATCTCCATTACTCCCTTTCTGGGCAAACTCCTGGAAGTCCTGGCCATCTCCCATCTTAACCTTCACAACAAATCTGTTGGTTGTCTCCAAGACCTTCTCTCAAACCTCAACACTAACCATCCTTCTGTCCTTATCCCCTTCTTCTTTTTATACTGTCAACCATGCCATCCTGCTCAACCAACACTGTCATAGCCTGGGTATCGCTGACCAGGCCCTGGCTTGGCTGACCTCCTTTCTCTCTGACCAACCCTCCCAGGTCCAACTTAGGTCCTTCCTCTCTTCTATCTCTTTACCTGTGGTGTTCCCCAGGGGTCTAATCTGTCTCTATGGCTGCTCATCCAATACCTGGCACCTCTCGCCCACCGCATAGATACTCTCTGCTACAACTTCCAGAGTTATGTGGATGATACTCAGCTTTCTTCCAGGCTCCCCTCAGCCGTCTCTCTTCTCCCTCTCGCATCCAGGATTGTCTGCCCGCAATCCAGGAGTGGTGTGCCACCAATGATCTCTGCGACCTCCCCATCTGATCACCAGCTCCCTCCTTTCCTCTCACTTTTTGGCTGCCAACCCTGGGCCCTCTTCCTGCTCCTACCTTTGAGGCTAAGAACGGTCATTTTCGACTCCACACTCTCCTTCTCTCCTCACATCTCCAATGTCTCGAAGAAGTCAAACTACCAGCTGCACCTCCTCAGAGGTATTCTTCTTTTTCTCACTTTCCCCCAGAAAGCTCACTGTCTCAGAGCTCTGGTCCTCTCTAGGCTGGACTACTGCAACAGCCTCATTCTAAATCAACCTGCTTCTTCTCTTCGTCCTCTACAACTCATCCAAAACAGGACTGCGCCAGACTGCAAGACTTGTCCAGGGCCTCAAGCTCATGGATCATAACTCTCCAGCATTGAAATCTCTTCATTGGTGGCAAGGATCAAGTTCAAGACCCTCTGCATTGTCCACATGGCTTTCTGGAGTCAGGAACCGCAATACCTCCAACTCTCTCTACCGAGATATCTTCCTGAGGGTCAGTCGCTTCTCCAAGCACCGAGTTGGGGGCATATCTCTTTCTTCGGCTGGTGCCTCCCTCTGGAACAGCCTCTGTGCCTCTCTGAAACTTGAGCAGAACCATCTCCGGTTCCAGAAGCACATCAAGACCTTCCTCTTTGCTTCTGCCTTCCTCTCTCCTGCTGATCTCCTGTCTGATCCACGCACTGGGCATCTGCCACCCTCTGAATTCGGGGCCAGGTCCCTTCCTATCCTGCTGCAAACCCGCATTGCCTCTTGGCACTCCCTGCACTTATGGTCTGTATCTGTAACCCTACATACCCCTCTCCTGCACCTATTAGAAACTTGTTGTCTGCACTTCTGAGCTCCCGCACTTGCCACCCATTGCCTGCACTACTTGTTGCTTCCGTTTTCCTTGTCCTGTACTTTACATCTCCATCCACCCAAACCCGCCCCGGCACTTCTCCCCTCCGCATTCCCTTGCACTTGCGCAATCTGAATGTTACTAGGCCTAGTAAGATCGTTGTTTTTTGTCCTCCCTCTGTTTCTCCTCCCTTGCCTTCTTGTGCCTTGAACCACTTGTGAATAGGCGCATTATGAATGCCATATCATATCATATCATATATCATATTAGAGAAGTAGGGAACGAACAAAGGAAAGAACAAGTAAAGGGGGGATAAGGAGAAGAGAGGAGAGGATGAGTGAAGGAGAAAAGAGAGGGGAAGTAGGTAAAGTCCCAAGAGGCTCAGTGTTCAGCACCTTACCGGGTAAGAGGCACTAACTTGTAGGTGGTATACTTTTTTTGCCTCCTTGGGGGGGTTCAGTGTGGTGCAAACTGCATTTTGGGATCCTGTGCCAGGTTGTGCGGTGAATCGATGCTGTCCGTTGGCCATGCTCACAATGAAAGAAGATTATTCTGTATTTTGAATGCGGACTTGATGAAACATCAGCAGTGCATTTGGTTTTTCAGAGGGGGCCATGGCACCAAAGTACGACCCCTGCGCCACAATGGTTACAGACTTGGCTTGCCTGATGCAGCCCTGCATCAATCTCTCATGTTAAAAAGAACGCTCTATTTATGCTTGACCCACTTGTATGCTACTTTGCAAACGTAACTGGAACTTAACAGCGCCGCAATACCTCTGGGTTTCGGTGCCTTTAGTCTATTGGCACCACTTTTCCATAATTTGGCCCCCAGGTCGTGTTGAATGTTCCAGATAGTCATGTATGCCAATAGGAGAAAGCGTTCCAGTTTCAGTCTTTGGCCCTTGCACACACCTCATCCCCCACAAAAGCTCAGCTCTTGGGATTCTTGCCCAGATGCCAGAGACCTTAAGTATCAAGGAGCTCTAGGTAAAAGGTTCCAGTTTTTTTCGTAAAAGACAGCTGAACATAATAACAGAAATGTCTCAAAGTGAGATTCCAATAACACATTCTGTGGGGGCAATCGGGAAGAATGCGTCGTCCTCCCAAAGAGTGAGACTTGAAGTTTGCTGCTGTGCCTCCACTTCCATGTGTGCATAGAACACATGTCGAAATGTGAACTTGTAAATCCCCCCTTAGACTCCCCCTGCTTTATTTTACAAGATTCTGGTGCTACCGGCGTATATCAGGAACTGGGGTTATTCCATGGAAGCCATTGTTTTCCCCGACCGGATAACGCTAAATGAGCATGTGCATAGATTGCTGAGTGGTGAGCATGCGCAGATATTGCTGAGCGTTTGCGTTCAGTCCATCCGCCTATTATAGGGGCAGCAGGCCCTGCCATATAGTGAGGCTGCTCACAGTCTAACTCATGAGCTGAGAATAAATCCGCAAAGCCATGAATTATGTATCAATGATTTTATTGTATTAATGAAATGATGATTATACAGAAGTTCTGGCCGTTTATTTGTAGAAACTATAAGGCTGGCGACTATACTAAATTAATAATGACTGGTCATCAGACATCTGCACATCATGTTTGCAGCATAGGGTCCTTTCTTTCTCGCAGTCACCTCAGACTTCCGCCCATCCCCCACCCATCAGATATCTCAATGTCTAGGGACCTGGAGACCTAGCAACATGGGCCTTCTCTCTCTTTCTCCTCTGGGCCAGGACTGCCTGGCACACCAGGCCTTCAACATGAAACACCAATGATGCGTGATAACTTTGGGGCAATCTATTTAGATCGCGGAAATGAAACCTTACTGCCAGCAGTGTGGATGGCTAGCCAATATATAATTATCCTAGGTCACACGCCTGATGCCTGAGGGACAAGCAGGCGATAGCGTGCCATTTCTCTCATGCCTGTGGGGCATGCATTGCACCAGGGACTCAACCTAGTCAAAGACAACCTCTCGCATACGTTTTATGGTTGCACCCCAACTTTTTAAACTATCCATTGGGGCACAGGAGGCCGCCGCGTTACTACCTCCACGCTCCCATTTACACCACCCTTCTTCTGTCGAATGTCACGTCACAACCAAATAATCTCAGCTGTCAGCAAGTCTAGTCTTCCTAGAATAAAGGCAACATCCCTTAGCAGGCCCCTCTCTGCTGGCCTGATTCTTTATTCTAGGAGCCACATACAATCAGGGGTCCTTTCAAATATTTTTCCCAACTGTGGCCCCTCCTCTTCCTCTTCTCCTGGAATCTCTTCTTCAATCCCAGCTGGCCCTGTTCCCCCCGTCCTGTCAAAAGTCTGTACACTCAGTGGTCCAGTCTGCTGTCAGTGATGCAGATACAGTTACTCCCTCCCAGCCTCACCGGAGACACTCTGCCGCTACCTGTTGCCCGGCTCCCATCACCGCAGTTCAGCCCAGCCAAGAAGCATCGAACACAGAGTTGTCCAACTGCAGGCCTCAAGCGCTGGAATCCTGAAGGCTTTCGGGATATCCCTCATTAATATTCATGAAAAGAAATTCATCCATTTTGAATCAGTGTATGCAAAGTTATGTCATGAATGTCATGAATATTAATGAAGGGTATCCTGAAAATCTGCATGCTTCCGGCCCCTGATTACTGGAGTTGGACAACCCTGATCTAACACGACAACAAGTAAATACGGTACTGAAAGCTTAACCCTTCGGTTCCAGGCCGAATTCTACCCTATGCACTGCAGGAAAACCGCTGTTTTAGGCAACAAAAAGGACATTGGGGCTATGCAATTACGTCAGTGTAGTGACTGAGACTAGATGATCAAACACCTTCTCCCGATTCAACAGTCAACCATTTTGTATCAGTCAACGTTTAAGTGAGGCCAGGAACTAGGTGATTATGCTACTTCTGCAGTTGCTGTGTCTTGAAAGAATGGTACGGATAGCCTTCACTGCTGGGAATGTCTAAATGTCTTAATATTAATATGTCCTTATGGCTGAATTCCCACCATATATTTTTTGTGCATTTATTTGAGAAGAGGCTAGCAAGCCATGTGACTAGGATCGTTCTAGAACAGCGCAGACGCAGCAGTAATGTTGGGGGCTTCCTGCTGCCTTCCTCACAGGCTAGTACATTTCCATTACCCCACATCCCTACAGCAGTCTTGTCAGCCTCTACTTTAGCAGTACTGGGAAGTTCAACTCCACTTCCCAGAATGGAATTGGCTTTCAGTTCTGTCCCTTTGGGATATACAGCTTGTAGAGTTAGCAAGCTGGACTTCACATCCCACAAAGAGGCTGTCTTCTGCTTTCCATACTTCACTATTTACATCTTCTCCTTCAGAGGTATTGGGAAGTTGCACTTGACTTCCCACAATGCAGTTGTCTTTCAGTGTCCTTGGTTCAGTGTGTATTTCTTCTTCTGTGGTATTGGGGCACTGGACTTCACTTCCCGCAGTGCACTTATCCTTAGGTCGCCTCCCTTCGTGATGCATAATCTCTGCTTCAGAGGTACTGCAAAGTTGGGCTTCACTTTCCAGCATGTGCCAGGTTCACTTTCTTCTTTGGGCCCCTTTAGCCCCAGGACCAGGTTCTATGTGTTCTCTCTCTCTCTCTCTCTCTCTCTCTCTCTCGCTCTCTTGCTCTCTCTCTCTCTTACTCTCTCTCTCTCTCTCTTTCGCTCTCTCTCTGTCTCTCTCTCTTTCTCTCTTGCTCTCTCTCGCTCTCTCTCTCTCTCACGCTCCCATTGATCTTCTGCCTCTGGAGCGATGGGCCTCTGCTAATACCATCAAGCTCCTACTCCTCTGGGTTCTGGTTCCTCTGAAGTGGGCCAACATCTACTTGTTTTGCGACCACAGACCTCTCTTCTACAGCTCTACTTTATCCCCTCTCTCCCTGCCTGGCTTCTCCCACCTTGGTATGTGGTTAGCCTCTGGTAGCCTCTTGTTGGGTCCAGCTCTGACTGAGGCTCCATATCCCTGCTTGGCATCTCTACATTCTCTCAGTTGGGGTTTGATCTTGCCTTCCTCGCTCCTGCTCCCCATCTCTGTGTTGGACTTGGGCAAGGCTTTCCTCTCGCTCACTCGGTTGTGTGCACTGATCTCTCCAGTTTCAGCCTCCACCTCGTCTGGTCCAGCAGTCAGGCTGTGGCATCTGTCTAGCTTGACCTCTCTTTTGTGATGAACAGCAGTGCCGCAGGCTCCATCACGTAAATACAAAGGTGAAGAAAATCCTCACTTTCTTGGTGTTTTGCAATGTCACACCATACACAGCAAGCAGAGCCTTCCCTTTCTGGGTGCCTTACAGTGGGTGTAGTACAAATAGGGCATAATTTGACACAGCTGGGGAAGGAAGCAAATGAATAAACCAAATGGAGACAGTACAGACAGACATCAATCTCCAGGTTGTATGGGAGTCCAAAGGAAGAGGTCATGTGCTGTTTGAGCATCGTGTGGATGGAGTAGCCTCTTCCATCCTCCTTGCCACTGGCAGGATGGGGTCCACATCGCTGCATGTGCCAAGGATACCCCATATATTTCAGAAATGCATGATGGACCGGAGCCTCCTGCGACTCTCCGGCATTAATTTATTTTTAAATCTGTTTATTGGCATTTGTTATTTGTTACAAGCACAGAAAAATTGTCAAATCTGTTATCAAGCAGTAAATCAGATTGCGGCTCAGGTTATTAACATTTATAACTTAACAACTTAACATAGAAACTTTAACTATCTCCAGGTGTCTGCTTCTTGAGGGGTCGGTACCAAGTGGGGCTCAGGGAGGGTCAGGATTTACAGGAGGTGAGGGGACTTCCTTTAGGAGGGTTCACATGAAGGTATGGCTGGACTTTCTCGAGGACTCTGCTCCTGTCCTCGGGGCCTTCTACTGCATGCTTGTGGTGATTCATGGGGGCTTATCATCAGAGGGGTAAAACAGGGGGTCTGTAAGCCCTCTCCAGGCATCTAGGGTCATACTCGATGCATCCGTGGATCTGGCTACACTTTCTTCCCAAGCTTTCGTTTCAGCTCGCACCCATCGTTTCAGTTCTCTGTGCCAGATTTTTGGTTGTGGTCCCGATGGTTTCTTCCAGGACATTGCAATTGTCCTCTTAGCCAGAATGCTCATAATGTCCATTAATCTAATGAGGTGTTTTAGTTTTGCTGGTCTGGGGTATGTGCCGAGTAGGCACTCCTTAGGAGTCCATTCATATCTGGTCAGCCCCAGAGTTTCGCTTGTCTGCTGTATGAAGGACCACAGTGAGTGTGTCTTGGCACACCGCCAGAACATGTGGAACAGGTCCGCATTGTCCATTTCGCACCAGGGGCATCTGGAGCTCTGAGTATTATGGAGCTTGGCAAGCCTGAATGGGGTTAGGTATGTACGATGTAGAAGGTTCAATTGTATTTGCCTAAATCTATGGTTTCTGGATACTGTTTTAGGAAATATGAGGGCCCTTTCCCATTCACAGTCTGTTAACTCTCGACCTATGTCTGCTTCCCATTTGGATTTTAGCCCAGCACTGCGTGGATTGGGGGTGTCGTTTAAGTGGCTGTAGATCTGTGACACTGGTCTCCCTCCCTCTCCTAGTTCGTATAGCAATGTGATCAGGGGGTTCGTGTCCGGTTCCTCCGGCCATGTCGACCATCTGGCGCGTGCCGTGGATCTAAGTTTCTGGTACCATAGAAACTGGCCAGTGTGGACATCATTTTGTTCTTGAAGTGTTTCGAATTCCATGAATTCCCCCTCCATGTACAAGTCCCCCCATGAGTAAATCCCCTTCTGTTCCCAGTGCCTGAGGTGTTGCAGATCTGCAGGAGAATTGCATAGGTCTGAGATAAGCGGTATGTTTGGGGAGTACTGGTGTCTGACGTGTGCGAGGGATTCTGCCCTATGCCAGATTTTGCGTCCAAGCGAGACCAATAGGGGGGAATTTCTTATCAAATGGGTGGGGGCCCAGGGAAGTTCTTTCAAGTATAACGGGGAGACCAGCGGCTGCAGGAGTGGCGTCTCCGATGTGGCATCGTCTGCTAGCCACTTGGTGACAAAGCCAAGCTGCGCTGCTAGGAAGTACTTTTCGAAGTTTGGAAGTTGGATTCCCCCTTGAGTGTACGGTAGTGACAACGTGGCAAGCGCTATCTTTCGTCTTCCCTTCCCCCACAGGAAGTCTCTCAGGATAGTTTCCAATAGGCGAAAGAAGGGCGCTTTGATGTAGAAGTGTACGTTTTGAAATCCGTACAGGAATCTGGGAAGGACAATCATTTTAGTTATGGAGGCCCTGCCCATCATGGATAGGGGGAGTTTCGCCCAGAAGGCCATGGATTTCCTCAGGGCCGGGAGAGCAGCTTTAGTGTTGCGCTCATGCATTTGTTCCGGGGAATGCATTATGTGTATGCCCAAGTATTTGAACGAGGTGTGTTCCCACCTTATTCCCACCAAAGGAAGCTCCGATGGTTCTTTTCCCTTAAGACTTGCCAGGGGGAAGAGGCAGGATTTGGCTCTGCTGAATTTTATTCCAGAGACCTTCGCAAAATTATCTAGGACCTCCAGCATCGTGGGCACATTATAATATGGGTCCTTGACAAATAATAGGACATCATCCGCATAGAGAGAAATGATGTGGTCAGTGTCTCCCAGTCGGATCCCAGCATCAAAAAATTGCTTTCGAAAATAGATTGCAATGGGTTCCAGGCCCAGTACGTAGAGCATGGGGGAAAGGGGGCAGCCCTGTCTGGTCCCTCTGCATATGTTCCAGACCTCCGATACATGCTTCCCAGTTTTTACTCTGGCTCTAGGCTTCGTGTAGAGTATCTTGATCCACCTTATGAACCTAGGGCCAAAACCAAACCCCTCCAGAACCGCCAATAGCCATTCCCAAAAGATCGAATCGAACGCCTTGATGGCGTCTAGGGATAACAATGCGAACGCTTCTGTGCCATCCCCAGTTTGGGCGATGACATGTTGCACTCGGCGCAAATTCATGGTTGTGTTTCGGGCAGGTATGAATCCGCATTGGTCCTCATGTACTAATTCCCCTATAATTCTGGCCAGTCTATTTGCTAATACTGTTGTCAGAATTTTCGCGTCGTAATTAAGCATTGCTATCGGGCGATAAGAGTCGCATCTATCGGGGGGTTTATTAGGCTTGATAATCGGGATCAGGAGGGTCTCTCTCATGCTATCGGGTAGTATCCCTGTCTCATATGCTTCGAGAAAGACCTCATGTAGCAGGGGCGTTAGTGTGGGCTCATACGTCTTGTAAAACTCTGTGGGTAGGCCATCGCTCCCAGGGGTCTTGCAAGTGGCTAGTGATCTAATAGCGTCCGTGATTTCCTCAGTTGTGATTTCTGTGTCTAGGGCCTCTGACTGCTCTGGGGGCATCCTGGGGAGTCCTATCTCTTCAAGGGTGTCCGTGATTTTTTCTAGGGGGACCTGGTCATCATGTGAGTAAAGGTGTTCATAGAAGCCCTTAAACGTTTCGTTAATAGCTTGTTGTGTTTGTACCACCTCCCCCTCTTCGGTGTGTAATCCTGTAATAGTGTGCCTGGGGTGTTCTTTTTTGCAGAGCCAGGCAAGCATTCTGCCTGGTTTGTCAGCCTCCGTGTGTATACGATTGGTTTTGGTGGCATAATCAAATTTGGCGAGCCTATTCCATGCCGAGGTGGAATTAGTTCTAAGTGCTCTGAGGTTGTCTTCCCTGTGTTCCGTGTCGACCGGGGCTGCTTCCAGTTGTTCTATTTCCCGCTCCCAGTGGGCCAGTTCACCCCTAAGTTGTCTCCTGATGCCCCCTGCTTTTGCTATTATTTCTCCTCTCGTCACTACTTTCAGGGCGTCCCACATTGTGCTTAGGCGGTCTACGCTCCCAGTGTTTCTTTCTATGAAGTTTTCTATGAATTCGTGTAGGTCCTCCCTAAATGCCGGGTCTCCCAGGGCATCTATCGGCATTCTCCACATTGGGATAGGAGGTCTGGGGCCAGTGTGATTCCAGCCCACCAGGAGGGGTGAGTGGTCCGAAATGGTTCTGCCCAGATATTGGGCTTCTTCTATCTGTGGAAGGTGCTCATCGCTTATAAAAACATAGTCCAGTCTGGTGTGGAGGCCATGTGGAGTGGAGAAATATGAATACTCCCGAGCGTCGGGATGGCACTCCCTCCAGGTATCTGCCAAGTGTAACCTATTGACTAGTAGGGAGAGGGCTGTGGTAGCTGCTGAGGGCCCTTTCGGGTGTGGGAGGGACCTATCTAGTATCGGATCATGGACACAGTTAAAATCTCCCCCCCAAAACAGGATTTCATGCCTGTTTAGTGCAATCTTAGTGTACATGGAGTTTAAGTGTGATGGGATGTTAGTATTGGGGAGATAAGAGTTCACTATGCAAATATCCGATTGTTCTAGCCTGCCCCAGATTATTACAAATCTTCCCTCTGGGTCGGACTCGGTCTTAGTTATCCGGAAAGGGAGTTGTGGGTGAATCCAAGTATATACCCCTCTTGCATACTTGGAGTACGAAGATCCGGCCCCCTGGCCTCCCCAGTGTTCACTTAGTTTCGCTAAGGATTCAGCCGTGCAATGTGTCTCTTGGAGTAACGCTATCTGTACTTTCTTTCTATTTAAATAGGACTTGACCCTATTCCGGCGTAGGTATGATCCCAAACCTCTCACATTCCAGGTCAATATCTTTATATTCATCTTAGCCGCCATTACAGAGTAATTGAGTCACACTCACAGTTGTCAGACCCCTGTTACCTTCATATGTCCTGCCACACCGTCCTGGTCTTCTCCTCGCCCGCCCTCTCGCTCCGGCCCCAGGTCTTTCGCTGGTTGGAGATTTTTTAACTTGTGTACATCCCATTTTGGTGAACGGGAGGAAAACTAAACTAAACTTTCCAAACTGACCCTAGCAGCCGCTTTTAACTTGCAGCGCTCAGGGGCTCCTGAGCCTTCCAGGCCACTCCTGGCCTTCCGGATCAGGTTGTGTGTGAGCAAACTGCTTACACCTTTGTTGGTGGGGTGGGTTGTTTGTCCGCCGCTTGTGTGCTCCTTGGGTCTCGCGTCCGATGTAGCGGGTTTAATGATAGAACTTTCCTGATGGTTCGTTTAACTACGATTCGTGTTGCTTCCCTTTCAATTGCTGCAGGGATTGCCGTCGCTCACATTCATCCGGGGGTGGGTGGTCATCCCCGATCTGAGTTCGGTGGGTCTTCCTTGTCGTCCGCCAGGTTGTTATGCTCAAGCCACATATTGGCTGCGGCTGGGGTCTCCAGGAACGTTGCTTTTCCTTTATATAGAACCTTGAGTCGTGACGGGTATAAGAGCATATATTTTAAGTTGAGCTTTCTCAGCCGGGCTTTTATCGGAATGTAAGAGTTCCTGGCTCGCTGTACTGCAGGGGTGTAATCTGGGTATATGACTATTGTGGAGCCATTTCTTTTAATCTCCCCGCCTTCTCTGGAGAACCGGAGTATGATTTCGCGGTCTCTGAAGTTTAGGATCTTAGCTATGATTGGGCGTGGATGTGATCCAGGTGGGGGACGTCTCTGGAGAGACCTGTGAGCCCTTTCAACGGAGAACCCCTGGGAGAGTTTTGCCGCCCCTATTTCCTGCTGTAGGAGCGTTTCGATGAAGGTTGTCGGGTCCGGGCCTTCCAAATCTTCAGGGACCCCCAGTATACGAATGTTATTACGGCGCGCCCGACCTTCAGCGTCCTCAGAGCGGGCTTCTAGCCTTGCTACCTTCTGTTCCAAGTCTCTAACCGTCATCTCCAAATCTCGGGTGTTCTCAACATTTTCCTGCAGGGCTGTCTCAGTCACCGTGACTCTTTCCGTTAGATTGCGGGCGTCCTGCCGCATCAGTTGCATGTCAGATTTCACTTCTTCAAGCCGTCCCTCGAGTGATGAGCGGAGGGCCGCTATCGCCTGGAGGACTTGCGTGTGTTTAAGGTCTTCCTCTTGTTGAGGCGGGTCCTCAGGGGTTTCTTGGTCTTGTTGTGTTGACTGTCGTTGGGGCCTGACTGTCGTGAAGGAATCCATCGTGACTAGTTTCGGCTTGGACCTGGGGGGAGACATCCTCTGATTAATGATCTGTAAGTGCTGCCCCCGGCAGGGTGAAGATCCGTCGGCGATCCCTGTGTTGGGATACTAGGGAACTTGGTCCAAAGGATCCTACCTCGGGTACTCGGTTGCTTCTGGTTGCCGGTGTTTCCCGCCGTTTGGTTCAGAGAGTATGGAGGGCCCTGCTCAGGGAGTGGTTAGGCCCAGGGCCACAAGTTGCATCCGGTATTTTCGGCTTCCTGCCGGTTTCTCCAACGGGATACCGGCCTGTAGGTGTCAGGCTATTGGCCACCCGTGGTGTGAGTGGGTTCTGCCCGCTGGGGTCTTCGTCTCGCGGGTTTACCCGCGTATCAGGCAGCCTCTAGAGCAAACGGGCCAGTCCTCTTCGCAGGAGTCAGTATTGGGCCCCAGGCCTCGCTCCCCCAGGCTGCTGGGACTGCGTGAGGTAAACTGCGGGTGGTCCCGCTGGGGAGTGTTGTAAAGGGGACCCAATCTCACTTCAAGCGTTTTCTCACCGCCGGAACTGCTCCGTGTTCCCCGCTCCAGCGTCCGCGGCAAATGCGACCTCCTCCCGGCCGTGCCCGCGCCGCGATTTCATCCACCTCCGCAGCCGACACTGGCAATCGCTGGCGCCGGCCTCCCGCTCTCAGATGTCCGCCGGCGACAGGCTCCTCCGCAGCAGCCGCCCCCTTCTGCAACAGTTCGTGGTGGGACCCAGGGGGCCGAGGCTGGCCTTTTCCTGCTCTGCGGCGGGCGCCGCCATCTTGGAATCCCGGGGGGACTCGAGTTCGGGCTTCCCGTTCTCCGCCGTTCGGTCTCCGATTCCACCCAAAGTTGTTGTCGGGTGCTGGCGATCGGTTCCCCCACACTATTCTGGCCTTAGTAAGTCTCGTAGACCCGGTTTCAGCGTAAGTTGTGCGATAGTTTCAGGATCGCGGACGGAGCTCCGTGGAGGTCTGTCTTTACGGCATGCGCGCTGGCCACGCCCCCCACTCTCCGGCATTAATGGCAAGACCTTGCTGTCTTCTTGCCAACCAAAGAGCAGGACTTTGTGGTATGTGGGATATGGCAAGAAAGGCCATTTCCCAGCCAAGCCCCAATCTTTGGCCAATGTCAGTAACTATTTAGGACACCAGCCAACAAACATGGCCCCCCGCCAGAGTGAACTAAGCAATGTGAATTTGGAATAAGCGCCAACATCATTGCACATGGATTCATAGCACTCAAATTATCAAAAATCAGACTCTCGCCCTGTACTGTCCCCGAAAAAGGTCAGCTCTGAGAAAAGGGCAAGTGTTAAGCCATTTTAATTGCCCATGTTATTTCCAAAAGACTGGCGTGTGCAAGAATTAGCATGACCCGTAAGTCAGATGGCACCGCACCCCAAAGTGCCATACAGACATTACGCAACTTAGAATTTCAAAGCTTGGCGCCCCATCGATGCCCGCGCGCCCATGAATCATAATGAAACTATGAACGGAATTCCAGCCTGGGGATTTATCTGCTGCAAGGATTATTTGTAATTAGATTCATGAGGAAGTGTCTTTCTTCTAAATCACCTTCGGGGCAGTACCCGCAGGAATGGCGGTCTGCAGTACTGGCAGGAGAGATGCCAGTGTCTGGGGCGCGACGACTTTAGAGGTCCACGACTGCACGCGGCGTCGCGTGCACCGAGTAACCCCTTGTTTACTGCGAGCACCTCGCACGTGCCGCATCTCCGGGCCTTTGTGTACTGGTAAACATGCCCATCCCGGCCTCCGCAAGGTGCTCTCAGGGGCGTCGTGTTTTTTAATTCCCGTCCCAGCGAAGCACAAGTTGCCACACGCAGGGGACCAGGCGGCGACGCGCCTACGCACGTACCGTCAGCCAGACGCCCCCAGCCTCGTTGACCTCGTCTGGGGAATTCCGCCTGCTTTGTGGACATGCTGTTGAGTCTGGGTTTGCCACTCTTGGGCTGAACTCACTGCAGTGGTCGAAGTGGGCGGGAGCGGTTGGGAGCGCTGCTCCTCTACTTTTCTAAATTAAGTTTTACTGTTCCTATACTTTTATTTTAAAAAGAAACCGTTCCGGAATGGTTTCGTTTTAAAATAAAAGTGTAGGAAGAAGTAGTAACTTGCACTGATCGTTCCCTTAAACAACAGGCACAGGTGTTTGGGGGTTTGTATTGTGCGAGGGAGAGGGCAGGGCAGCAGTGAAGTTCCACTACTTCTTTCCATACACTTCAACCACTGGAACTCAGGCACCTGATCCCCGGGTTCCAGGCCTGCCCAACCTCCTTCACAGGGCTGCCCTGCAAACATGACATTGAAAAAGCACGTACGACTGAGGCCAAACGAAATGTCTGCTTTAATAACTTTGATGAAAAGACACCAAACAAGTGGGCCTCATATCTGAGTAGCAGGGATTTAATAAAGAAAAGTCTTAACACTTCTCTGTTCCTTAACGCCTATTTATTTACTTAATGTTCATGTATAACACGCTTAGTACCAGCAAGTGGTTTCTAAGGGAGGGACCGAGATTCGAACCTGTGTTGCACTGCGTTGTCTTGCTGCTATGACAAACGAGTTGCCCTAAACTATCCTTCCTCCCAATGAATATTGGTTATTTATTAGTGATAACACAAGTGTGTTTTGGGAGTAAAACCCTCCCTTTTCCGCTCCCTAAGACCTGTTGCCTATCCATTAGCCATAATACATGTGTTTTGGGAGTAAAACCCTCCCGTTTCCGCTCCCTAAAACCTATTGCCTATCCATTAGCCATAATACATGTGCTTTGGGAATAAAACCCTCCCTTTTCCGCTCCCTAAGACCTGTTGCCTATCCATTAGCCATAATACATGTGTTTTGGGCGTAAAACCCTCCCTTTTCCGCTCCCTAAGACCTGTTGCCTATCCATTAGCCATAATACATGTGTTTTGGGAGTAAAACCCTTCCGTTTCCGCTCCCTAAGACCTGTTGCCTATCCATTAGCCATAATACATGTGCTTTGGGAATAAAACCCTCCCTTTTCCGCTCCCTAAGACCTGTTGCCTATCCATTAGCCATAATACATGTGTTTTGGGAGTAAAACCCTCCCTTTTCCGCTCCCTAAGACCTGTTGGTTATCTGCTAGCCATAATACATGTGTTTTTAGTAAAGAACCCTCCATTTGCAGGGCTCCTCCCTCTGGAATTCTTTTTTGCTCCATCTCAGACTGGAATCGGATTGATTGTAGATCATAACGTCACATAAAACCTTCGGTTACGCTCCGGCTACAGACCCGAGGATTGTGAAGCCACGCTTAAGACGTCTTCAGCTCTTTCCTCCACATTGTGCAACTCCCCTTTCCCTCCTCGGAGAGAACGGGACAGTTGAGATCCAAAGAAGGCCAAAGATTTCAAGGTATTTGGATAAGGTAGTCCCTCCACAAGGAGCCCCCAAGCTTTTTCAAACAAACAAGTTAATCCAGGTCCCACACAACCAATCACCTCTAGATGTGGTAACCAAATCCTACCCCCGTTGTAATAGCAGCATCATGATGTCTTCCCGCTCATGGTTTGGCTGGCCATCTTTCTGGCTGTCCATCGCTTGGTCTCACTACATCTGAGCCGTTCTGCCTAGCCAAGAAGTAAGCTGCTCTTTCCTTAGGCTGTGTCCGTCAACAGAGCTCTCTTTAGGACAATATTGGTGGCTCGGCTTATAGTGTTACCGTGCACCCTGACACCCCTAGACCTGACCATACGGAGCCATGCAGTTGCCGACTTGGGAGTTGCTATTGGGACACTGTGGCTCTCAGATTTTGGGAGGCATGACAGGGGACGATCCGGTGACCTTGCACCAAGGCAGCGACAATGCAGTGGCAACTCTAGTTCCAACAAAACATCCCACTTCGGAAGATTGAAACTCATCATCGCCTGGCAATTTTGCACATGCAACATGCCACTTAAGCAGTCATTTTGAGGTCAGGCAGTCCCTTTGCAATGAGCCTGATGCTTTGCGCGCACCACTCTTGAAGTTGCACAGCACCCCAACCGCTCTTCAACCGTCTATCATCTCCTTTTTCCTGATCGGTGGAAATGATCCGGTTCCAGAAGATCTTCTGTCCTCATATAAAAGAAATATAGAGACATTTAAATTAAACATTGAATCTCCATAAAAAAAGTACTTTTAAACCGAGCCATTTGGTGCATTTTACACAACTGCTGTCATTACTGATGAAGCTGAAGAACAGAAATGTTTGAGTCACTTGGACCATCAGTGGTTGACCAGAAGCATTAGTGTCAACACCTCCACAAATGCATACCTCTTCATGCACTTATTTCTAATGGGTGTCACCTTTGTCCATATCTTTCTCCTCCCACCTCCAATCAGTTCTCTCGCAACAAAATCTCTCACTCGTATCAGCCCAACCATCCCCTTTTCCTGCTGTCAGACATCAGACACTCTGAAGAGCTCAGAGGCTATGAAATACCGAGTGCAGCTACACTGCTAATGTCGCATTGATCTCGCTGTCCCGGCATAGCTGGTTTCACATATTTATATCATACATTATTTCGACCTTCACTGTCATCAAATAGAACTATGGACCCAGGACTGGTTTTATGTCATTTCATCGCCAGGCTTTTTTTTTTACTGTATTTTTACGAATACATTTTGCTGAAATAAGTCATCGAAATGTAAACTTTTTAATTTTGGAGGGATTCCCCTCACCCTCTTTCCTCCACCTATTTTTAACTATTCTTGACACCCCCAACCCCTTACTTGCCCTTTCCCACCCCCAAAATTTCGATGAATTATTTTGGCAAAGTGTACTTGTAAAAAAAACAGTCATAAAAACGACTGTCGATGAAAGAACGCTATACCCCAGGACTTGGTCCCCTCATGCTCTCCTTGTCAAGTCAGGCTATGCTTTTATTTATTTATTTATTTATTTATTTATTTATTTGTAAAGCGCCTAGCAGCCCAGAGTCATCAAGCTGCTGTTTCAAGAATGTGTCTTAGTTACAGGGGTGGGTTTAATGCAGGGTTACATTGGTCATAACAGGGTTACATTGATTGCCTTACATTGAAACTCTCACCGCTGACCATTTCCACTGTGCCCACCTGAGCAGGAGGAGAACTGATGTGATCTCCACCACCTCCGACACTGAAGCATGGTTAGAGGCCTTTCTATACATCTGCCCCTCGCCAACATCTCACTGAAATCACCAGTGAACAGCACTGGGAGCCTGGACCAGAGGCTGCTGTTCACTCATTGATCACAAGCAATGTATATAAGAGTAGAAAATCAAAGCTACAAGGCAAATAGTGTAACCTAACACATCTCACCTCATCGATCAACATTCGACCTTCTCTGCCTGATGCCCACGGCAATATATTTACATCTTTTATATGTCTTAATACTATCCACAAGCCACAGCCGCTCAACCATCCATCTCCGGGCCCCTGTGCGCTGCTACACCTTAACTTGTGTCTGCCCACCGATCCTTCTTTCCCTACCACACACTCCATTATGCTCGTTAGCCAGGTGATTTCATTCCCTTGAAAATGATATCTATTGTAGAAGGAACCTAGTCGCAACACCTGTGCCAACTCTCTCGAAAGATTTGTCTCCCCTACACTAACTGAATACCCAGGAGCTCATTTGAAATTAACTTGTAAGTTGGCGGCCGGGAGCCGTTATGTGCAGCTATAAGACGTAGGCGACTCCCTGCTGCCAAATGTTGGTCATTTGCATGGCGGAGTGCAAATGTGCAGGGCAAAAGGCGGCGTAAACACGTGCTGAATGGATCTCTATTGCGACCGTCTGCTTTTTGCTGGTGCATAATGCCAGCGGGCTCCATAGTGATGCCCAGCATTTACGCCCACCTGAAAATGCATGCCGGTGCAAATGTTGGGGCATTTGTATGGCGCAGAGGAAGGGAGGCTGCGGAAACGCAAGTGGCATTCCACCCCTCCTCTCCACCATACATATGAATGAAAATGCGGCATGCCAGGAATAAAAGGTGCACAAGCCTTACCCGGGGATATACAGCCTTTCACTCAGAGGAACAACCAGTCCTGCGTTTTCGATTTAGGACATTCAATTGGTCACCTGTAGTAAGGACAGGTTCTGATCAGTCACCCAAAGATGCAAAGGTGGGTTCTGTGGGTTCAAACGGATGAAGAAACTGTGGACCCTAGAAAGGATGGTTTCATGCAGGGAAGGGGAATATGCTATATGCAGAAAGATTGGGTCTGGGCCTTTTCTCCCAAGAGTGGGCACTATTCCTATAGGAAAGATGGGTGACAGAGGATTCACTCAGGGAAAATAGATCTCATGCAGAAAGCGGTCTCGTGCAGAGAGAATGTTTTCTGGTGATTAAGCATAAAAGGTGGCGTGGCGAGTTCAGCACTCCCCGCAGACATTTTTATTTTTAGTCTAGAGGGCAAGGCCAACTCAGCCGTTCTAAAGTCAAACTATGTACCACTGCAATGGCTAATAACACCTATCAGTACAAGGCTTCGAGGGTCCTGAGCAGGAAATGCTACATAAAAACATTGTTTTTCATTTAGTGGCAGAGCACCTGTCGAAAAATATAGACAGCTGAATTAACGCATAGGTACAGAGCTTCACATCTCTCTAACTGGATGGTCCAGAGGACAGTCGCAAGGAAACCCAGGCTCCCCCTCCAAGACAGGATGGGCTGAAGGGGTTGTACTACGGACGCAGAGCCTTTGACCTGCTGAGTAGGATGAACTCAGTGGATCAGAGCAGACATAAAAAGTTGTTATCCTTATATAGTGGACAGGTACAATAACACTTGAAAGGGGCAAATGGTTTCACAAAGAAACAGAACCTTCTCTATCCCTCAGACTTGATGGATCCAGAACTGTTCCCAGGGACACGGAGCTCGGGAAATTGGCAAAGTGATTGACATCCATGTCAACACCACCCTTATTTAAGAATGATGCACTTATTGGAATTGCATGGGACGTCTAACTCAACACCCTGCTGTGTGAAAGGTTCAAGATAGAGATTGACCAGTCGTGTGTTTCTTAGTCTCTTTCTAGAGGCCTTGCATTAAGGTTGCAGAATTTACCTGAACATCTGTTCTTTTGTCTCGCTCTAAAGGCGTTAAATCTTGGAGTGATTTTGGATGCTTGGCCAATGCAGTACCTGGCCTATTATTGTAAATGCTGCTCTAGAAATTAGGCTCTCTCGTGTGAGATCTCAAACCAAAGGTGAGGTGTGCATGCTACTTCCTCATATATCCCCTTGTATGGCAACAGTTTTTATTTATTTATCATTTTTTGTATTGTTTAAAGCGCAGACCTAGCTCGGGAGCAGCGGAGCGCTGTACAGAGTGTGGGTAGCCAGCATTTGGGCTGCCCTCTTTTAACAGTGCGTCGGTATGTGCGTCCATTGGAATTAGACCTTGGACAGGTGTTGTTGAAAGAGCCATGTTTTGAGAAATTCGTGAAATTGGAGAACTGTGGAGGTATTCCGAGCCGACAGTGGGGCGCCTCCCTCTATCCACTTCACCCTCTCAAATGTTTTCCCTGCTCTTCTTTCTCCCCATGATACCCTTCTATGGTCCATCACTGCCACTCTCCATCCACTTACCTGCTTTAATCTTGTTTAGTGGTTATCGTCTAATGACTGCATTACTTTATCGGAACAGCCCTGCTTTCTGAGCTCAGCTCTTGATGTAGCTATGGGCAGTATACAAGACATGAGGCTAGGGAGACCATGAGACAAACACCTCAAAACTGAAAAACAGCAAAATCGTATTGCAGAGAATATGGTCTCGTGTCCCAAAGAATTCATCCCATTGTTTCCCTGAATGCTTATCAAGTGGGTGAAAGGCTCTGCTCATGTTTTGCATTTTAAGCATTGGAATTTGGTACGCATTTCATCCGACTCAGGGAGCAATTGATGTGGGCTGAGCTGGGGCTGTGCATGGCTCTGCTCTCTTGTGCCTCAATCTAGTGTCTGACATTGCCTCTCTCTCTGGCTTAGTGACCTGGCACTGTGGTGATGGGCACACTTAGCACGTGGGCCTGCAGCTTGCGCCTTTATGCCAGTACACTGGGCTGCACAAGCCTGCCCAAATCAGAAGCATTTGCATCAATTTTGCGTCGGCCAGGGCAGCCTATGAACAGCATTCTGTAAGTTGGAGAAAGTAGTGATCACCTTCAGCAGATGAGACCCAAGAAATAAAACAGTCACCATAAATAAAATATAGGCAGCAGCACGTTAAAAGCAAGATCAGCAGATGTGGACAATCTCGTCATATGACCGTGTTATCGCCTGGCCAGATTAATCTCTGTCAGAGGCACAAAATGAGCGAGCCACCTCATTGGTCCTCCTGAGATGCTCCCCAAAGAAGTGCACACCACGCCACAGACTGCCAGGCCAACCTTGGACTTCACGCATGTGCAATGCACATGGTAGTCATGCTGTCTCAGGGCATGCTGCACACTGCACTAGAGGGAAGTATATTGTTTAATCAGATCTCACATCTTTCACTGAGAGTAGAAACAAGGGGTGGAGGTTCCTTACCCCTGGTGCTGAAATGTACCAGCCGTCGGTGTGTGCGGCTAGTAACATTTTCACATGTATGTCAGTGGCAGAGGCAGCTTTTGGCTTTTGGTGCTGTGGGTGGGTGGATCACGAGGGCCACTGGCATTGTTACTGATTCAATGTCACAGGCGGGAGGTGAATACCTTTTAGGGAAGGGGCATTAACATCTCCCACAAATTAGCATGAGCAATTGCACATAGCAAGATACCCTTACGTAATGTAGGGAGGATAAGCTGGGTTCTCCCCTTGGCAACATTTATACAATATGTTCAAAGGGTGCATTTTACAGCATTATTTCTGAGGACAATTGGGTAAAAGGCAATACAATTTCCAATTGGTTCTCTGGGGCAGCACAGGAGGAACCCCAGCAAGTGCAAAAATGAAGGTGAAAGGGCATCGCTTGCCCAAAACAATATGTCATGAGACCCTGCAAACATTTATTTTGGATCACTCAGCATGAACTCTAGTGGTCTTGTTGGCATCCAGTCTGCATATTGAAAATACATCTCTCTAGCTCAGTTTGTAAAAAAAAATCATTGGGCCTCATTACGAGTCCAGCGGTAACCCTGCCTGTGCTTCCGGTGGGTTGCCGTCGGACTCGCAACACTTGACTTCCTGGTGCCACTGGGACACTGCAAGTGCCGGAGGATCCGGAGGTGAGGCACCGGCAAATGTTAATTCCCATTCACCCCTGTATGACTCCATGGGAGTTAGGAGACGGAAGCACCGTTGCTAGCGCTGCCGGTGCTTCTGTGAAAAACCTACGGGCGAGTTCCGTCGCTCCCGGTAAGTCTGACCATATTCTGGACCGCCACCCTTGTAATGCCCCACTGTTAAATAAAACAGATCCTCTCACTCAGGATCTAAACAATTTAAAAAGACAGGCTAATTTTCTTAAAAGTTGTAATTGCATGCAAGCGACCGCCAACATTAACACTTACGTGCTGGTGGGTCCCCTTCACACACTTTTCCATTTTTGAGTGCAAAAGGAAAATGTAAATACAGAAGAAATCACTTGTAAGCTTTCATTTTATTGTCAATTTGGTAAAACAATGCAAAAGCTGCCAAAAAAAGTCAGCCTTTGCATTGGATTCCAATGTAATCCATCTGCTTTTAGCATGTGCAGCGTGCTAAATGCAGGTCCATTCAGCATGAAATCATTCGTTTAATGACTGCATGAAAAAATCTGATACAGGCCTACCACCAGATGGTTTTGCCGGCAGAGCAGAATGAGGTGAAGGAAATGCATTTCCCCTCCTGTCTCCCATACCACCTGTAAAAAAAAGGTAAAATACCTTGGAGCAGTAACACAATATTAAAACGGGTGTAAGCCTTTTACATCTTGTGTTTGCACTTATTTTACTGTATTGCAGCTCTTGATATAAATTGCCCACATTGTGTAAATACAAAACAAATGGAAAAGGAGTGAGCAAGAAGAATCACCTGGCTGCTTTGCATAAATCGAAGAGCACTTTGGGATCATAAGAATGACACCTTTTTTTATATTTAACAAATATATCTGTGATGGTGATTTAAGCTGAAACCCTTCTTGACCAAATAATGCGCACTGGGCTTGTGCTCTTCTCATTTATCGCAGTGCTCACTCAAACAGGTAAGTGTCTGCAATACCCATTTGGAAACCTTTTATTCCAGCTGCAGAGCTTGGCCTGTCCTGCTTTGAGCAGCAGCTTTCCCTCCAGATTGGATGCAGCAAAGGGTAGGGTGGATTATTATTTTGGAGGGTGGGGGCAAACAAAGCTCATGTTCCTTATTTTGAGGGGGTCAGGAAACCCTTAACCCCCTGGTAGTTGTGGCTATAGCCAGGTACGCTGCTACCAAGGCATACAATATCCAGCAGTTAAGCATCTAAGCAGTCTCCTGCTGAAACTTAGCTCAATAATGCTTCTCTGCCTTCTACCCCAATATACCTTTGCAAAAACAGGGAAGATGGTCTAGGTGGCAGGGTTGCTGCCCTACTTTACAACAGAATTACATGCAAAGACATCCATGGCCGAGGATACAATGCCTCTGAATACATCTTGATCAAATGTGCAACCAATCCCTCATCATCACTTAAAGCAGCAATGGCCTCGCTACCCACCCATTGTCTCGGGAGGATAGCTCAAGTGCATCGCGCTCGCCTTGGAAGCAAGACGACATGGAGCAACACAGGTTCGATCCCCGGGTCCGTGCGTAGAAACCTCTCTCTGGGTATTAAGCATGTTATAAATAACCAATCATGTCATATCACCCCTGCCCCCCAGCTCAGTGCAGGGGCAGCACAAATGGATGCATATTCATAAGGACTGCCCAGGCTTCATCCAGCGTGTCCTTGAACCCACCCTTGAGGCCGGCTACACCTTGAATCATGTGTCCTCGCTTTATTACAATCTCACTATCACAGCCTTCCAATTACTTTCATGGTCTGATCATGCGCTAACTCTCTAAACCGAACCCATTAAACCAATACACTCTCAGTTCGCCCTCAGTACACCGAATACGGTCCTCCTTCATTCCTTACACCAACGACTCAAGCCTTGCCTGACATTACATGTCCATCTCTCGGCCTTCCATCTACAATTCTGGAGGCCTTGGATTTGGAGTCAACCGGGCTCTCGCTGGTTGTGCTCCCTTCCAACATTGCATTCTTATTACGAAATTATTTACTATTCTGATGACTGTCATGCTAGAGTCCTTGAGAAGCGATTGGGTGAACCTAAAAGTACATTCGATCCCACTTCCTGTCTCATCCTAAGTAGAGGTTCCAAAGGCGCCCTAAGAAGAACCACAAGAGCCATCACAGTACTCGTGTTGGGAATGCTGGCACCCTGTCCAGGGAGCTCTTTCTAAACTTACATTCCTCAATTTACAATGTAATGTCAGCAACTAGCACCACCCCTACCCAGCAATGCTGCAAAGGGCTAGTAGACAGCTTCAGATCTACCACATCGTCAGCAGTACCCTCCCACCGTCATGACCAAGTGTAACATAGGAATGGGTAATGAATGACCCGAGAAGGACTGGGCCCAGTAGAGGCAAGCGTCACTGGAAGACTGGAGGGCATGGCCAGAGCAGCGACATGTATAGCTTGTGTATGAGAGATCAAGCTTACCTATGGACTCATTATTTGTATTGCATTTGTATTTTATTGAATTTATATAGCCCTTTAATCCAAAGTGCTTTACATGAGAACAAGTAACATACACCAAGCATAAGATGACAATTGAATCACAACTCGAAAACAGTATAAAGAACAATGTACAATATTGCAGAGGTGAGGAGGGAGTAGGGAGGGGCAGAGGTGTGCAAGGGAATAGTATATGTTAGTGGAGGTACGAGCGGGGGTAAGAGGGAATGCAAGAATGTGTGAGGAAGAAGAGAGGAAAAAGTAAGACTAGATGGGAGCAGGGGGTAGGGAGGAAGGAGTTGGAAAGAGCGGAAGCAGGAGGTGAGAAGAGAGGGGTAGGGAGAAGGAGAGGAAATGTAGGGTGTTAGGGAGGTGAGTGAAAGAGATAAGATTTTAGAGAAGAGCGAAAGGAAGGGTAGGAGGGAGAAGAGCGGATGTGAAGGGGGAGACGGTTCAAGTGGAAGGGAGCAAGGAGTTGGAAAGAGCGGAAGCAGGAGGGGGCGCAAGGTGGTGGGAGAGGACAGAGTAGGAAAAGATTAGCAGAGTGGAGAGAATGAGAAGGGGTATAGAAAGTAAGAAGGGAGGAGAGGGGGGGGCAAGACCAAAGAGGGATTTGAAGACAAGACAGAGGAACTTGAATTTGAGCTGGGAGTGAATGCCAATGCTCATTAGACCTGAGCATTGGCAAGTGTGCTCTGAGATAAGATCAAGTGTAGCCCAAGTATCGATCAGTGTGCTCCAACCATCAGTTAGTACTACCTGAAGATGTGTGCATGCAGCATGCGTAGCAGAAGTGGGCCCTTAATGTGGGCAAGCATGAAGGTACTGATGCCTGGCAAGAGGATGTCACACCCTCCAAGGGTCTAGTGATTCATGCATAGCTTTCTATTCCTCATATCCCTGTGGCTTCTAAGCACTGTGCATTCTTGTGCATCAAGTGCCCAGAAACTGTTGCTGCGCCCAATGTCCTCTCTCAGTGGTGTAGGTGGCCAGAGAATTCTGAGGATCTTTTCCAGGATTGGGCGCGTATGTGTGCAGTGCATTCTTCCATATCTTTCTATTACTTTTTATGACATGTCTAAGGCACAAAGTTAATCACGTGTAGAGTATTGGACTTAGCACCAAGCAACACCTCTTCAACCACAGCCCGCTTCCGAGCTTAGAGAAGGGCAACCATCAGAGGCGTAGCCAAGATTGTCTAACAAGTGGGGTCTGTAGCCAATGTAATTGAGCCCAACGCAGTGACACTAGCATCTGTAAATACCCACACAGTGCAGCTGAGTGGACATTTATAGATGTTTGTTGGGCCCGGCGCACTCAGGCCCTACCCAGTCTACGCCTCTGGCAACCGCTCATTAAGATCTCATTAAACAGGAGGTTTAGGGGTGCCATCTGCTACACCTGTGTCCTCCCGCCCTGTCCAACCAGGGCAGGGCAATATCACATTACACTGTTTCAATAACACACTCGTGGAGCGCACTGAGCACACATCTGTGGCTATGCTCCCTTCTTCCTGCAGGGATTCTCCGGCCCTGCGTCACTCACCCGAGTACCCCAATCCCCCATGTTACACAGGTGTGAGCCACAGGGGAATCTGTAGCCCCACACAACAGGGGCTGTGGAGTGAGACTCCTAAATTAAACGGAAGGTACAATTAGCTTAGGCCACTAGCAGTGGGAAAGGGGGTGGCTGTGCACGCATACATTGTTGAAATAGACTGCACACTTTTCTTTGGGCACTGGCAACATTTAGATTGGGCAGCAAATACATTGAGTTTAGGGCCCTTTAGGAATGTGAATGTAATGGATGGGATCATACAGAATAATTCTGAGGCCAAATAACCAAACCAACTCAGAAGATAGCAAAGTACTCTTTATTAACAATTATCTAAAACAGGGAGTTTACAATGAACATCAACGGACGGATGCTCAGTCTCTCAGTGATCTTTACACAGAACATAGTTTTTATACCAGAAATACGTTGGAAGTGATGTCATACTACGTGGCAATAATGAAAAACCTATCACAGGTCAGGATTGGATAAGGGAAACATCTAAGTATACTTTCCAATAGGAGGTAGGATTGTGATTGGCTGTCCACTATTAGGAGGACAACATATGCCTACCTCTAAAACATGTAATCTTTAGAAACATTAGATACACTGTTTCTTATTGGTCTTCAAACTATAAGGTCCTTAGTTATATGGACTAATACAATTGGTTGGCACGCTTGTGCCATGTCTTGATCATTCGGTTCATTTAGCAGCATGTAAGCCCAGACCCAGGTGCAAGGAGATGGGGCATGGCACTACCTCCCCACCCAGTGAGTCCAGCATCTCTCATCACCCATGCCTTCTGCCATGAAGATTGTCCTTGTCCTTGGCCTTGCAAAGTATCCTTGTCTTTGAGAAAGCACAGGAGTGAGGGCACTCACTATAATTTCATGGACTCCAAGTTCGAACTCTATTTTCATCCTTGGCTCACATGACAGGAGACCACAATTTGGTCCATTTTGCAGGTTTTAAATTCTCTAAATGAATTAAACTTGGCACAATTGGTGTTCTTTCTTGCACCTTAACAGGGGAAGATTCATCCTCCGCACGTTTGTTCATTTCCAGAATAGATAGCTGACCTTGGCTGGTTCAGTTTTGACTCCAGGCCAGACAACTTCGTCTTGCCGCTCCACGATTCTGCTTATTCTTGCTGCAACACAGTCTTCCCTTCTTGTGTCATGGATCCTGGCTTACTAAATTCATGATACCGATGTCCAGCTTTTATATAATGGTGGCTTCGCCTGCATTCTATTCACTACTTAGAGCCAGCTTCTATGATGACTTTGTCTATCTTGCGTTTCAGCGTCTGTACAATTATTGAACGGTTGATTTTCTGCAGCACTTTGTGCACGTGTAATCTTCTTTGTATTTAAAGGTTCACTTGATTCTTTACTTCGTCATTAGTTTCTTTAGGATCTATACATCCTCTTTAGTCAGTACCTAGAGACGTCATGCATACTTTTTACGATGTCACTAGCTTCTTTCCTTTGCTCTTTCTCATATTCCTTCAGGGAGTTCCTCCTTTAGGCTGTCATCACTTCGGGGATACATTCGGTAAGGTTGTCTCAACGGGTATCTTCTTTCGAACACACGCTGTGGTATTGGCACAAGAGCTGGTGTAAAACACGGCAAGGCCTCATGTCTCCAACATATGGGAGGAAGGGGGGCAGGGTCTCCTGCAGAGGTATACAGCTGCTCCTCTACAATATATTTTATTTAGACAGGCTGCAGAATGTACTTAAGATACTAGCAGCATAGTAAGGAAAACTACACCGTGCACAGATTTTTGTTAAGGCAGATCTTATTTTCTTTAAGCACTAGCAGAATAAAAGTAAGACTGCTAGTATATTTGATTTTGAGACAAGCCTCATGTTTTCTTTGGGAACTGGAGCATGAAAATGTGTTTTACAATGGGAATGCTGGCATACTTTGTTGGGTATTGTAAATCATGAAAATGTGTTTTACAATGGGAATGCTGGCATACTTTGTTGGGTATTGTAAATCATGAAAATGTGTTTTACAATGGGAATGCTGACATACTTTGTTGAGTATTGTAAATCATGAAAATGTGGTTTACAATGGGAGTGCTGGCATACTTTGTTGGGTATAATAAATCACAGTGGTAATGCTGACATATATGCTTGTGCACCAGCTTCATGAGCATTGCTTTACTGCGGCACTGTTGAAATATATTGTGCATGGGCCTTAAAATCTGCCTTGGGTACATTCCACATAGCCTTAAAGGGGCAGCACTAGTGTTTTGTGTTGACAGGCCTGATCTGCAGTGTTGTCCATAAGCAGCATCAACATGTATTGTGCACTGGCAAAAGTGACTTGGGACAAGCCTTCTGGTTTTTCTTTAGGCACAAACAGCATGATACAGGCCAGCACTGCCATCTATTGTTCTCTGGCCTCCTGGTTTTCTTTGGCCATAACCAGCATAAAAGGGAGGCAGGGCTGGCATGTATTGTTCACTAGCTTTATGATCTGCTTTGGGTACAACCAGCTTGAAAGCAGCACAGTGATGGCTGTGTTGTTGAGACAGGCCTCATGATTTTTCTTTGGGCACAGCCAACATGAACATGTTTGGTTAAGTGCTTCTATGTACTGGTGGTGTTCAGACTTTACATTCTTTGCCTTTTTACCCAATGTTTCTAAAATGTGTTGTACAATTTCAACACATTCTTTAAACATATTCTTGGGGGAAAACCCACATAACATCCCTGACCGTCCGGCATGTTGGGGCTCCATTATAAGCTCGCTCTGACCAATTCTGGGAAAACATGTATGCCCCTCCACTTTAAAAATTAAACAGCTGCTTCAGCACAAGCGCCGGCAAGTGATGCCAGACACTTTGCATGAGAAGTATCAGTGTGGGCAAGTGTAACCCGACTATGAAGTGATGCCCCAGTATAGGCAGTTGATTTACCAAAATGGGCAAAGATCTTTGCATTTCTTTTTGAGCATTTTGCTTCTAAAAGAAACATGTATGATTTGATAGGTTATTTACAGCGCGCTTAATACCCAGAGGTTTCTAAGCGTGGACCCGGGGATCGAACCTGTGTTGCTCTGTGTGGTCTTGCTTCCAAGGCGAGCACGTTGAGCATCCTGCCGAGACTCAAACGAGCAAGCATTGGCAATGCCAACAGTTTGGGCTTTTGCGCAGGCATGGGAAAAGCATGAGAAAGGCATTTGCCAGGCACTGCCATAACGCCATAACAGTATGAACTGGCCATTAGTGGCAGCAGCTACAAAAGGGTTTGTGTACCTGGGCATGTATATTGCATTGCCTGGAAAATATTATCTAATGCCTATGAACATGTTTTTGGTCCACCATCCATAGAATGTTACCTATTTGCATCAATCAAAACTGTAATATGCAAGTTACCTATGTGAGAGCAATGTGCGTTAGTCCAATATCTCTGTATGCTAGCGGTCTTTCCAGACACCTGGCTTTGTATGAAGGTCTGGCTATTGTGCATCTTTTATTTCTAACACTGCTCCATTTCTTCAGATTTCCATGCAATATTGACGCTCGCTGACGTCATGTTCCGTTTTCGAATCCCTTTGACCCGCTTTTGCCAAGGGATGAAGGCGCGACGCGGTGTCGGAAAGTTAGTCACAGGGGGTGATATCTAGCTAGATATGTGACTTGCATGCAATCTGCGGTGCCAGATATCCGGGCCACATCTCTCCCCAGAGCCCCGTGTGCTGCAATACCAACCTGCCCGATGATTTATTCATGCCCCGCGCGAGGGAGCCCAGTGCCAGGTGTTTAATTACAGCTGGAACAGTGTGTTCAGAGACACGGATACCGCCATGTACAAGCGGTTCATTGTTACGCCATCAGACTCCTCAAGCTGATTGGCCATTCGCTGTCCCCACACCAGTGAAAAGGATTGCATGGCGGGTGCTCCAAAGCTGTCGGTCCCCGTTGTCCAATCAAAATGCAAAGACCTTTGACAATTGACTGTAACCAAGCCAAGGGGCAGTTCTTTGAGGCAGCTCATTCTAAATGCGGAAATGCAATCTAATGGGAGGACCGCAGACTCCTCCAATGCGCGGCTTTACAGGCCAGTCCATAAGTCCCCGCAGTCTGTTTTAAGGGGGACATATTGGGCCAGATTCTAGAAAAATGAGGCAACTGGAAATTGCGCATAGGATGCACCTTTTTAGATGCACGATTTTAGAAACGTGCAGGCCCAGAAGGATGAGCCGCTGCGCAAATGCTGCACTGGCCAGCCCCCTGTATGCATTGGTGCTGGCAGGATGCTGGTGTGCAGGCTTTCACCACCCACATGGATGCTTGGGCGGCACTGCACAATGCCAGGCCATTAAAGGGGCGTCATTGTGAGCTGCACATTCAAAGAACAACTACGTGTCTTTCGCTGTTTAAAGGGCAGAAATGCAAGTGGGACGTCACAAGAACCGTTCATGCCACTCCTGTTCCACATAAAACAACTGCATGAAATGATCAGGAGTGACCTTGTCAATTGCTTGCCATCTGCCTACACCTGTTCCAAATGGGCCATGGGGCATGTTTATCTTTTCTGAGCATTTAAAAGCACATCTCATTTGTGAAAAGCCCCATGATTTGTGCAAATGGGATAAGAAAGGCAGTGGCAGATTTAAGGCAAAGGGCCCCGTGGGCAGCACCTGACAAAGGGCCCTAGGTGGGCGGGTAATGGAGGCAGAGCTTTGGGTGGGCGGAGTTAATTGTGCTAACAAGTACACAATGGCAAACATTAGGGACAAAAGCTATTTTTTATGAAGTTGTCTTTATTACAGTTACCTAGGGGTCAGTTACGCTCCAGTCGAGCTTTACCTTTCAGAACTTTGAATCTCTCTCGGACCCCTCCTGAAGCTCAAATTAATGACTTTCAACTTTGACCACAGACAGTAACATTTGAAAAAAGACGAAAGCAGATTTCTCTTTAGTTTATCAGTGTCCCGATTATGCTCCATTGGGGGGTGAAGGGTTGACAAGCAGCAACCCAGGGTAGCAACTTCTGCACCATGCGCATGATGCCCTTGTACACCCATTGAATCTCAACAGCAGGTTAGGGTGGCGAGTCACGTGTTTGATCCCTAAATAGTCACGTTTCACAGAGGCCCATCTATCCCCACAAGTCCACCCTTTCAGACAGGGGTGTTGCTAGATTTGGAAAAGAACTGGGCTATGCTAATGTCGGGACTGTCTGGACTCGAGGCTAGCTAGCCTTTTGGTTGTAGCCTCTGAGCTTCTAGCTCTTTGCAACAGATATATACGTCAGATGTGTTCTAGTTATATCAGGCATGGCATTGCTTGTCTTGTGCCAATCATTTCAAACGAGATTGGTGCAAGATCCATGGGGGAAGAAAGGGGAGGGGGTCTGGAGTGAGGAGTGAAAGAGAGCAAGCTAGGTGGAAAGAAAAAGAAAAACAAAGGGGGACAAAGAGTGCTTTTGAGGCGGATGGGAGGGGGGACGAGGGGAATACGATGAAAGGTGAGAGAGGTAATGATGGGTGCTAGAGAAGGGCGATGAGAAAGATGAACAAGAGGGGCAAGTGAGAAGTGGGATGGAGAGATGAGAACGAAGGAGAAAGGAATAAGGAAAAACAGGGAGTCTAGGAGAGGGAGTGAGAAAGATTATATAAAGTGAGTTAAGAGAAAGAAAGACAGAACATAGGATGGAAGAGGAAGTCGTGGGTAAAGGGGAAGGGCGATGGGGTGAGATAAGAATGCAGGTGAGAGGATTGTAGAGAAACAGATGAACGAGATGGAGGGGAAGGGAGAAGAAGGCGGACAGGACGAGAAAGAAAGACAAACACAGATACAGAGACACAGAGGCAACGAGGTTGGCCCCTGGTGGCATCGCACTACTGCGGTCCATGAACTCCCCCTCTGAGCTGGGCCCAGAGCCTCTGACTCACTGACTCAGGGCCGCAATAACCATAAGACAACTCTCTAGAGTACTCTTCCCCAGCCAAGGCCTGGCCACGCAGCATATCAAACAGGCAGCCTTCACTACATCCAGCCCAGGGCACGCATTACAAATTAGACAACGAATCACAAAACTGACTGCCGAGGCCTTCCAGAGTTCACCACACCAGGGGAGAGTCACTGAGAGGCCAAGCAGCAAATGGGTGGGAGGCCCTATGGCCGAGCACTGAGTGAGCAGAGAGGCTAGACTTCTCCCAGCGCCCCCAGAGAAGAAAGAACAATCACTGGATGGGCACTGACTGCACTGCTTTTAACACCTGGGCAAGCCCCATAGCTAAGCATCACCCACGGAAATCCGCTAATTCCGAAATTCCCCTACACAAAGAGGCCAAGTACGGAATGTGCGTGGTGGTTGCAGTTGCACACTTCCGTCAATAAATAGGCCAACCACCTACGTGTCCCATTTGATCCCCACAGCAGTAGCTATGTCGAGGCCCAGCAAAGACAAACAGTCAAGGAGGCGGGCAGTTCAGGATACATCAGCCTAAACTCTACAATGAATTTAAAACAAAACGAAAACACAGTTACACACCCCTTAGTTTCGGAAGAACTGGCGACATAAAAAATAGTAAATATGCCATATCTCTCCTCCCTCTCAACCTGTATCCCCTTCCACTCCTCAACCCTCCCTCCAGCGCCATGAAGCGGCTTACAGTAGCATAGCACAGATTACACACCCCCTTTAAATAAATACATCCATTTCCACGCAAAGGCCTGCAGACAAATGCTTAGAAACACTGGAAACAAAAAAACACTGGAAATAAAAAAACACCATCCAGCCCCCAACCCCACAATAGCCAAGCTTACCTGTTTTAGTAAGCAGCAGCAGCAGACCGCAAAGACTGCTGGACGACAGCCTCCCTCGACTCGAGCAGCAGAACCTTCTCTTCTACAGCTAGGCCTGGGCAATGGCGATTGGCGACTCCTTCCTCGTGGCACCACCACACCGGCACATAACACTGAGTCACCTAGGAGAGGTGGATCTAACGGTCTCCTTTCTTTCTCCCTTCCAATCCTGGGCCAGTGTAGGGACGTCATGAGACGTGTCTACGTCACGGTCGTCTCTCAGGTACCACTACCTACACTGGCCCAGGATTGGAAGGGAGAAAGAAAGGAGACTGGACTCTGGAGTGAAGTCCAAGACTTCCAACAGAAAGGGCCCTGTGCTGCGTTAAAGGGGCGTGGCCTGGCACAGGGGCCCGGTCGCCATTGGTCTGTCTGGCGACCGTTAGATCCGCCTCTGAAGAAAGGGCATTTGGATGCTTTCGCATTTCTTCTGTGAAGCGGGCGCATCTGCCTTGTTTGCAGGCGATGCGATGCGCAGCTCGAATCGTCACTTACGCAGACACAGGTTTTCAGAATTGGCCCCATAGTCTTTTTTTTTTTCAAAAGTCACAGATGTTCTTCTTGCCAATAATGTGTGTTTTTACTTCTGGCAAGTGTTAGGTGTGACCCTCCCATGTGTATTGCCCCTTTAAGGGGATGTGTCCCTCCCACGTGTGTTGCCCCTTTAAGATGGGCCATGACTGCGTCATGGCCCAAGATGAATAAAGGGAGCCCCTGCAGGCACGTGAGACAGAACGGCTGCAGACTCCACGAGAGGTTGGTCTGAGTCCGTGTATCACTTATTTATGTAGGCGGTAGGCCTACCCGTGGAGGCACAGGCCTGCAGGTCCTGTTGCCATGGGACCCCTTTGCCAGGACGGTGGCCTAGGTCTGCATGGTCAGGAGCCTGGCAGGCTGTGCCCCCACCCCGATGGCGCTGGTGTCTCATAGCGCCACAGGGCCTGCCGGATGGACATGGCAGGCCCCAAACTCCCACAGGCGCTGGGCCTGTTTGGTGCTGTGAGGAAGCAGCACCCCGGGGGCGCCTGCCGGATGGACATGGCAGGCGACCCCCAACAGTGGCGATGAGGAGAGGGGCCCTGCGTGCCCCGAAGGAGATATGGTGCGGGCCCATCTCCACCTGGGCCCGCAAAGGAGGTAGGCTGGCGAGCTGCCTGCCAGTCCCCCGCCGGAGGCGGATCAACTCGGCAGCTGCGCTGCGAGAAGGAAAGGTTGTGCCCCGGGGGAGATGTGGCTGCCCCCGTGTGGAGGTAGTGTGTCTGCATCTCCTGGGGGGCGCCGAACAGCTGAGGTGGCCCCGACTCGTGGGCGGCATCGGCCGCATGAAGAGGAGCAGCAGGAAAACAAAGGATGGCGGGCCCGACTCCAACGGGGCCCGCAAAGGAGTGACGATTGCCGGCCGCTGCCCCACCCATGTGGGGGAGGTGAGATCTGCGGCGCCGGCCGCGTGCGTGGCCCCCCCCACCTGAGGGGAGAAAGCTGGCCCCACGGGGAGCAGAAGTGCCCGCGGTGTCGGCCGCGATGGGGAGGTGCTGCCCCTCCCCCATCCGGGATCGGGAGAGGTGCGGCTCCCAAGAGGAAAGGAGCAGCATCCGCCGCAATGGGTTGATGTGCCCTGCATGCTCCAGCCCCGGCCCACAGTAAGAAGAACGGGCGTCGGAGCCCGCGATGGGGAGGAGGTGCAGCACCCCCCCCCGCAAAGAAGATGTGAAGTGACATCCACCGCGGAGGGGGAGGAGCAGCAATGTTCACAAAAAAAAAGAGAAAAAAATTGCAAAAGGGAACTTTTGCCAGCGGCAGCCCATCCAGAATCCGGGCCTGCCGCGGCGAAAAAAAAAAAAAAAAGTGGGGACGGAGCGCTGATGCTGCAGCCCCTGTGCCTGGACGATGGTGGCACACGCCCGCAGCAAGGTGGGCTGTGCATGCTCCCGCTGGGGGTGCCGACATTTCCCATTCCCGGCTGTGTCTGCCCCGAGGGGAGAGGGGCACCGGCAGTGCTGCTGCTCCATTCTCTTGCACCAGGGTGCAAGGTATCTGTGTTTCGCTGCAGGGGAAGGGAGGTTCAGAGATTCTCCCATCTGCGCCTGGATGCTGCCACCCGAGAGAGAGTGGAGAGTGTCATTACCCACTGATTCGCCCCCAAGAAGGAGAGGCCCCGCCAGCATGGGGAAACAAAAGGGGAGGGCCCAGTCACTCTCCCATGATAAAAGAATAAATCGGCCCCAGGCGGCCGCTGGAGCACGACCTTTGATCCCGGACCTACGGCAATGGAAGGAAGCTCTGGAACCCCTAGCGTCAAATACATATAAAACAGAAACATCCTGCTCTCCTTGTGCGTGGATACACACTGACACACTCCCCGCATCTGCAATCTTCACCACGATGAACCCATCTTCATCACGATGAACCCTGAATAATTAGGTTAACATGAAGGAGATGGCGTCTTCATCTAAAGCCTTAAATGTGGCATGTCTTTGAACATCACCAACCTTCTAACTTTGTAAGTTTTGTGGCACGCTACTGTGGTGTGGGCGGTCATACCGTGAGAACATTCTGTGCCCCTCCACGGTAGGTAAAGGCTGCACACATCGGTTTAAAAAAAAAAAAAAAAAAAGTACATTTGGTACTTCTGCAGTTGGAGTGCAGCAACAATGCCTGAAGGCAGGTAGGGTGATGCAAAATCCTCCCTGGGGAAGAGGATGACGTCAATTGGCCAGGGACGAGTGTCGACCAAGGCGAAGCATCCATCCAGTGGGATGCTACAGTCAAGAGCCTGAGAGGATGAAAGCACCCCGGGGAGGGCACCAGACCGCTTGGGGTGACTGCGGCTGCGCCTCTGCAGGGCCGAAGTGACATGTATGTGTGCGCGTGCTCCCCGCCGGAGTAACTCAAGATAACAGCTGCTGGCCCTGCAAGACCAAGGGCCACTCAAGGAGCGACAACAGTGTGCTCTACCCACCAGCATGGCGACAGGGCCCTCAGCATGATCCGGGACAGATGGTGAGGGCCAAGAGGTGCTTCCACCTGGAGCAGCAACTGGACCGGGCTGCCATGATCCTCGGCCGACAGGTGGTGAACTCGAAGCACAGTGCCCAGTCCAGAGAGGCAGGGAGGAGAGCCCTAGCCCTACTCTGGGCCCTGCAGCGGTGACCTCAAAAATGTGCGCCATTCTGGAGTACTGCTGCAAGTGCCCTGGTGAGAGCAGATCGACCACCTGCCAGAGCCCCAGCACGATTATAAGCCTCGGCGGTGACTGTTACTAGGGTCGAGCACCCAAACAAAGAAGGGCGATGGCGGCATCCCTGCCTGTGTCTGTCATGGTGGCAGCAAGAATCAGAGTCCCAGCGAGGTCCCCGGATGCCTGGCGGTGATGCAGACATCAACGGTAGACAAGAGGTGCTCCAGCAGCCAGTCCCAAGGCGCAACCCGTGGGGAGCGCACAGGACCGCAAGCGGAGCTACGGCACCAGCACCCACAGGGAACACAACACCTCGACTATAGGACGTTCACCCTCATGTTCATCGAGGCTCCACTCAGAGAAACCGGGTATCGCGGTGCACCTGCTCTGTCGGTCCCAACGCACACCTGTGACGCCAATCCAGCCCAGCGGTGGCAGCCGTGCAAGAACTGGCACACCGTTACAACAGTCAGAAGGGAAGGCCAACCAGTATAGAAGTGACTTTCGAAGGGATTGTGTCCTCCGACGTATTCCTCATCTTAGATATATATCCTTCCAGCTCTGCTGGCCTCGGAACATTTTTTCTAGAGGGCGCTGCGCGTCGAAGTCCCTCGAGTCGATGTCCTTCGACAGCCGCCGTATCGACGCTCGACGTCATCCTGCCTATAAAGGCTGCGCGCAGCGTCCGTTGCTCAGTTCCGTTTTTCCGCGCTACTCGGTGCCTCGGAATACCGTTGCTCAGTTCTTAGTCAGATAATCCTATTTACCTCGAGTTATTCGATCCGTACTCGATGGCTTCCTCGTCGGAACCGACAACTCCTCGATCCGGCTTCAAAAAATGTCGAGATTGTGGGAAAAAGATGTCGTTGACCGATCCTCACAGAAATTGTCTGTGGTGCTTGGGAGCTGAACACCATTGTTCGGAGTGCGAGGACTGTATGTCCATGACAGCTAAGGCCCTGAAGGAGCGTAGGGGGAAGCTGGAGAAAGGTAAGACTTTTAAAGCTTCTTCTTCGTCGACGAAGTCGAGACATTCGTCTCCTCGTCACCATTCGCGCTCCAGGTCTCGGAGTGGGTCTCATCACTCCTCGAGATCGAAGCACTCGAAGAGGAGACGTCGAAGATCCCCTTCTCCGTCTTCCTCTTCCTCTGTTTCACCAAAAAGAATCCCTTGCCCCACGAAACATAGTTCCCGGGCTGAATGGGAGGAATTCAGAAAAAATATGATGAGCGTCTTCGAGAAAGCGGCCTCGACCCCCTCGAAGACTGCCGAGAGCGATGCTCTGGTCGAAAGACCCGAAGGTCAAAAACGCCGCGAGTCGCAGTACCCGGCGAAAGAAACCTCTCGAGCGCGTCTCGAACCCTCGAGTAGGACTATGACCTCCAAACCTTCCTCGAAGGTTCCGTCGACACCGTCGACGAAGGTTCCGTCGACGTCGAGGTCGATGTCTTCGACGCCGTTGTGGAAGGGACCTTCGACACACGGGTCTGTCGACTCGACGCCGGCCTCGACACCGGCGTCGACGCCGAGAAAAGTCACGGTGACCACACATCCAGTGACGATCCCCAGGCCCTCGACGTCGATGGCGTCGATATTGTCGAGTAGAATTCCAATTCTGTCGAGGTCCTCGAGGCCTCCACCTCTGTTTTCGACGCCACGCTCGAAGCCTTCGACGTCGGCGTCGACGACATCGACGTTTTCGAGGCCAATAATGACAAGTTCGGCACCCTCTGCCTTGGAAATGGGATTTACTCCCTTTATGAGTTCAGAACAATTGAGAACTATATCCTCAATTTTAGAAGAGGGTGATTTGTCTGAACAAGACACATTTGAGTTACAGGGACCTGTAACCTCAGTTAGAGAGGAATTTTCCTCTGAAGAGCGCAGATTAAAGGATCTTCATGATTCTTTACATGAGGCAAGTGGGTTAGACACTTCCCCTGAGGTGGATTTTGCTAAGCCAGACCCGGGGGAGCATGCTGAAACCCCCTACAGAGCCTTAATGGCCAGGATTACAGAGTTCATGGGGTGGTCTACACCTTCACAATCTTTCCAGCAAGATGACCTCACGGATATTCTTGACAAAGGCCCACAAGAGGATCCAGTGGTGCCCTTTCATAAAGCTCTTCAGAGAAAGATCATAACAAACTGGGAAACCCCAGATGTAATACCAGCAGTAAATAAAAAACTGTCTGCAAAGTACAGGGTATCTTCCACAGACCCAGAGTTCTTGTCTAAACATCCATCCCCAGAAAGTCTGGTGGTACAACGGCTTATCCTACAGTCCCACCGGACAGGGACGATAAAAAATATGATGCTATGGCAAAGAAAGTCTTTTCAGCATGTAGCATGGCGTTAAAGTCTGTTAATGCTACTTGCACCCTTGCTAGGTTCAGCCATACACTTTGGGAGTGTGCTTCTACAGCGCTGACTGCATCCCAGAGGGAGAAGAAAGGGATGCGTTCCTGAATATTATACAGGACGGTAAAGACGCTATGTGCGAATCCCTCCAGACGGGCATTGATTCGGCTGACAGTATCAGCAGAGCAATGGCGGCAAGTACATCAACCAGGAGGTTCGCTTGGTTGAGAAAGTCGGGTTTTGCCCCAGATGTGCAAGCCAGGCTCTTGAACATGCCATTTGATGGCTCTTCTTTGTTCGGGAAAAAGGCGGATGACAGTTTAGAGAAACTGCAAACTTCAAAAGCAGCAGCAAAATCCCTAGGAGCTGCAATCCGTCAGACTCCTTTTCGTCCCACAGGAACCTCTGCGAGGGGCAAGTCCTTTCGCTTCTACTCCGCATTCGGAAGAGGTAGAGGACGACCGGCTCAAAGGGGTCAAAGAAGAACTACCCGAGGTGGACAGGGTAGATATTCTAAAGCCGCAGCAACAGCAGGTGCCTCTTTACCATCGGCATCTGCATCAGCCGCCCCAAAACCACTCTGAGGACTCCCCTCACAGGACACCTGTAGGAGGCAGGTTGACTCAACATCTGACGGTATGGCAGGCTATCACGTCAGATGCTTGGGCATTGGAAACAGTCGCCCAAGGTTACTGCCTGCCTTTCCTACGTATACCTCAGAGTCATCCACCGGGGATCAGCTCTCAGAAAGCTCCAGATCCGCTCCTCTTGCAGGAAATTTTGGACCTGCTAGAGAAAGGTGCCATAGAACCGGTACCTGTAGCGGAGAGGAACAAGGGCTGGTACTCCCCTTACTTTCTCATTCCGAAGAAAGACGGAGGACTGAGACCCATCTTGGACTTGCGAGAATTGAACACATTCCTCAGGAAAGACAAATTCAAGATGGTCACTCTTTCTCAGATCCTCCAGGCCCTTCAGTTTCAGGACTGGTTGGTATCTCTGGACCTTCAGGACGCTTATTTCCATGTGTCTATCCATCTCAAACACAGGAAATACCTGAGGTTCGCAATTGGCAACTCTCACTATCAATTTCGAGTACTGCCATTTGGGCTGACCTCCGCCCCGAGGGTCTTCACCAAGTTAATGTCGGTAGTGGCTGCAAGTCTAAGGAGGGAAGGGATTCACGTCTACCCCTACCTGGACGATTGGCTGATCGGGGCTGTTTCTCTGGAACAAGCTCAGATCCAGCTAAATCACGTGTGCTACTCCCTTCACAAACTGGGCTTCTCCCTCAATTTAAAGAAGTCTCAAATGATACCATCGCAGAGACTGCAGTTCATAGGAGCGATCCTGGATACTTCCCTGGGAAAAGCCTCGCCACCAGAGGTGAGGGCTCAAGATATTCTACAGATGGTTACCAGGTTCCAACATGCCCAACGTCTCCCAGCCTTCGACTTTTTGAGGTTGCTAGGCCTCATGGCATCCTGCATTTTCCTTGTGCCAGAGGCTCGCCTGAGAATGAGATCCCTTCAGTGGGCACTGAGGACTCAGTGGTCACAATTCTCAGGGAGAATGACAGATCTTCTTCAGGTTCCCGGAAAGGTGGCTCGAGACCTTCAGTGGTGGGCCTGTCAGGAGAACATTCTGAAAGGAGAACAGTTTTGGCAACCCTGGCCGGAGATAACAGTAGTCACGGATGCCTCACTCACGGGGTGGGGAGCCCACGCCAACGACTTGACCATCAGCGGTCATTGGTCTCCATCGGAGTCCAGACTACACATCAACCTGTTAGAGCTGAGAGCCATCAGACTTGCGTTGAAGGCTTTTCTGCCAGCTGTACAAGGGAAGAACGTCCTGATAATGACGGACAACACGGTGGCCATGCATTACCTCAACAAAAGAGGAGGCGTAGGATCACTACCCCTGTGCAGAGAGGCGATGCAGCTCTGGTTTTGGGCAATCCAAGAAGGAATCTCTCTATCGGCAGTTCACCTAGCCGGAGAGAAGAACTTGACAGCGGACGCTCTGAGCAGGCAGAACACAGTCTCCCACGAGTGGGAGCTAGCTCAGGAAGTCCTTCAAGAGATCTTCGCCCTTTGGGGAACCCCTCAGATAGATCTGTTCGCCACCAGCCTAAACAGGAAATGCGACCTGTTCTGCTCAAGGGAATTTCCTCCGAGAGGAGCTCTGGGAGACGCGTTCATAGTGGACTGGGAGTTTCCGCTTCTGTACGCGTTCCCACCGGTCCCTGTCATTCCTCAAATGATCAGGAGGTTGAGAAGATTCCGGCGAACCATGATCCTAATTGCCCCGGATTGGGCCAGGAGAACGTGGTACCCGGACCTTCTAGACTTGTCCATCTGCCCTCCAATTCGACTTCCTCTCAGAGAGAACCTACTCTCACAGAAGGGAGGTCAGGTTCTCCATCCAGACATCAAAACCCTCAACCTTCACGCTTGGCTTCTGAACGGCTGAGGTACAAGGATTGGGACCTCCCTGATGATGTTATGGAGGTGTTGCTTTCGGCAAGGAGGCCAGCAACAAAGTCTTTATACCGCTGCCGTTGGAACAGATTTTGCAGCTGGTGTAGAGAACAGAATATCGACCCATTTTCATGTGGTACACCAATGGTTTTGTCCTTCCTACTATATTTGGCAAATTCAGGCCTTCAAGTTGGCACCATTAAGGGCTATCTCGCAGCGCTATCTATCTTTAAGCGTACTGCGGAGGAACCATCCTATTTCAAATTACCCTTGGTAATACAGTTTCTAAAGGGGTTAACCAATGTTTATCCCCCAAGACCATTCCAAGTTCCCCTATGGGATTTAAACTTAGTACTAACTTTCCTGATGGGTACACCTTTCGAACCTCTCCATTCTTGTTCGTTAAGATTCCTTACCCTTAAGACTGTTTTATTAATAGCACTTACATCTGCTAGAAGGGTGAGCGAATTACAAGCTCTTTCTTGTAAACCCCCTCATACAATCTTTCACAAAGACAAAGTTGTCCTGCAAGTGAAGCCTAATTTCCTCACAAAGGTAGTTTCTGAATTCCATATCTCTCAGAAGATTACCCTACCATCTTTCTATCCTCCTCCTCACCCGGGGAAAGAGGAAGAGAGGCTACACAGACTAGACCCTAGGAGGGTTTTAAGTTTTTACATTAGTAGACTAGCCAGGATAAGACAGGCAGACCAGCTGTTTTTAGGTTACGCTGGTCACAAGCTGGGGTTACCAATAACTAAGCAGACCATTTCCAGATGGATCATTCTAGCCATTCTGGAATTTTATAAACTGGCAGGGAAAGAGCCCCCTCAAAACCTTAGGGCTCATTCGACCAGAGGTATTGCAGCTTCATTGGCCCTCAAAAGAGGCGTGCCGATTAATGACATATGTGCGGCCGCTACATGGTCGTCTATCCATACCTTTACACGTTTTTACAATCTGGATTCCTCCTCTAGTCAAGAGACTAGGTTTGGAAGGGCTGTAATGCATTCTATTCATCAATAGAAGACAGCGTGAAGTCAGTACTCCCTCCTCCGAATATAGAATACTGCTATGGGAGCCTATCTAAGATGAGGAATACGTCGGAGGACACAATCCCTTCGAAGAACAAGTTACTTCTTACCTTGTAACGTTCTTTCGACGGGATGTTCCTCTGACGTATTCCTCATCGACCCTCCCATCCATCCCCGCAGTTCTACTTCCCTTGTTGTTGCAGCTTACGCTCCTTCAGGGTGATTAGTCTAGTCCAGACAGTTATACTGTGGGCTACAAAACGGAACTGAGCAACGGACGCTGTGCGCGGCCTTTATAGGCAGGATGACGTCGAGCGTCGATACGGCGGCTGTCGAAGGACATCGACTCGAGGGACGTCGACGCGCAGCGCCCTCTAGAAAAATTTTTCCGAGGCCAGCAGAGCTGGAAGGATATATATCTAAGATGAGGAATACGTCGGAGGAACATCCCGTCGAAAGAACGTTACAAGGTAAGAAGTAACTTGTTCATCTCCCGGAACAGCGCCAGGGAATCACGAGCCACCCTGACTACCATGTCAGTGGCCCTGGCTGCTTGCCACTAATTACATCCTGCAGGCAATGCCATCGAAGGACCAAGCTAAACAGCGCTTGGGGGAGATACCTGCCGGACCCCCTGAGGTCCGCCGACAGTTTGTGTCTGCCCAATCAACCGGGCGGCCCAGGGCCCCAACATCAAGAATCAGTACATCGATCAAGAGATGGGTTGCAGCTCACCATGAGTGCTTGTGCGCCCTCCTGTACTCCTGGAGGAAAGAGATGAGCCAGATCGGGAGAACATCGCAGACGAGGGGGGTGAGTGATGTCCTGTCACCCCGTACGCCATCAACAGCACATGGAGCAGCCTGGATGCCCTGCGTATGCCATCAACAGCACATGGAGCAGCCTGGATGCCCTGCGAACGGCATATCGCTGCTCTGATCTGAACATCAAGGGACTATGCCAATGTGGCCCCTGGTACCAGCCAGGTGCGGCTTTGCCGGCTGTGAACTGCACCATCAATGGACCTGGACTCGGGAGATGACTCCTGAACGGACACTGAGGGAAGGTGAACTGGTCTCCTGATCTCCTGCAATTGCCTAAAGAGGACTCAGTAATCCGTTGTGTTTTGATGCTGTGAACCTGCATAGTAACTACATGCTTTAAGTGGTCTCAGTATAGAATAATACGATGGGGCTGTGATCCCGCAGCCGCGAGGTGGGCATGGAGTGCCAGCCGCCAACCATGGTGTTGTTTGCGTAGGTGCTATCCCGAACCCCAGGTTAATAAAGGGGTTTGTCAAACGGTGTTGGAACTACCTATGTTCCTCCAGCAGCTCACCGGCCACGACTGGCACAAATTGAGTGTGTATAGAAATGGGTTAGTAGATGTTGTGTTTGTAACTGTTGACACATGCTTTAGTGGTATAACCTATTGTTGGGCTACACCACCAGTCCTAAGTGATAATTAGGTTGCTGTTCTGTAACGGGTGGGATGCATGTGTGTTTCAGCAACGTTTGTTTGTTTGTTATGAAAAAGGAGGAGTGTTAGGTGTGACCCTCCCATGTGTATTGCCCCTTTAAGGGGATGTGTCCCTCCCACGTGTGTTGCCCCTTTAAGATGGGCCATGACTGCGTCATGGCCCAAGATGAATAAAGGGAGCCCCTGCAGGCATGTGAGACAGAACTGCTGCAGACTCCACGAGAGGTTGGTCTGAGTCCGTGTCTCACTTATTTATGTAGGCGGTAGGCCTACCCGTGGAGGCACAGGCCTGCAGGTCCTGTTGCCATGGGACCCCTTTGCCAGGACGGTGGCCTAGGTCCGCATGGTCAGGAGCCTGGCAGGCTGTGCCCCCACCCCGATGGCGCTGGTGTCCCATAGCGCCACGGGGCCTGCCGGATGGACATGGCAGGCCCCAAACTCCCACAGGCGCTGGGCATGTTTGGTGCTGTGAGGAAGCAGCACCCCGGGGGCGCCTGCCGGATGGACATGGCAGGCGACCCCCAACAGCAAGAAGTCTTTCCATCTATCTTGTTCGCACCCTTTCTGTTATCATGTTTCCTAATTGAAGCTGTGGACAACACGAACCGCCTTCAGTTTTCCCAGCAGACATTACACTCAGGAGGAGATGAAACGCAGGGTCTGGGCTGTTTATTCGCGAACCGTTTGTTCGCGGGTGAACTGCCCGCAGTGTAATTGCTCGGGTCCCCTTTTTGACGTTCATTGAAAACGAGGGCCTGAGCAATTTTTGTCCCCTCCTGCCAATTGTAAGGGTGAGGGGGACACCCCATGCCCCCGAAACCCTAAAACACCAAACATGGGGAGCGGGGAACACTCACGCAGAACCCGCTTCTCATGTTTGGTATTTTGAGCCGCGGACAAAACGGTAACACCCAATGCGAATAAAACGTCCATAAGGACAGTTTTATTCAATCAAATTGGGTGTTACCAAAACACATTCTACAGATCCAGTGAAGCAGCAACGATGTAAAGGAAAAGGCCCCCTTTTCTTTTTCTTTCCGCTACCCCTAAGTTTACATTTCTGATAATCCAGCTCCCTCGTGGACACGGAAGCTATTGCCCAATGTCTCCTAGCTTTTACATGTTCTACTTGGGAATCACGACCCAAAGCACATGCTTGTGACCCTGCCCCTTATCTGTCCTGTGCATCCATACCTGGCACAATGCGCCCCCCTGCCCCTATTACTACTGTGGTGATGCCACCACTAACAATCACTATAGGTGCTACTGGCACTATTACTAATAATATTACTGTTTCTGTTACTGTTGCTACTACTATTAGTAGCAATACTATTACTGCTAGTATTTCTTGTACTTCTTTTGCTACGACTACTGCTAATAGTACTAGTACAACTAATAGTACTACTGCTGCTGTGGCTATTACTGCTACTACTAATACTATTTTGGGCCTCAATGCGAGGTCAGCCTTAACGCGCTGGTGGTACCGACGGATTGCCACCGACCTCGTAACACCATTTCCGCTGAGATATTATAAGTCCTGCGGACCCAGATGTCAAGCGGCAGGAACTGTAAGTTCCCATTCCCATGGAGTCCCGTAGGACTCCACAGGAATGAGAACACGGAACCCCCGTTGATTATCATGTGAAAACCATGCCTGCAGGGGCCGGTGCTCCCGCAAGTTCGGACCTGCCGAGAGCACCGGCCCTTGCAGGCATTCTCATAGTCTGGCTGTCCGGAAAGGTTGCCGGTACGTTGCTACTGGCACTATTGCCACCCTTATTTCCAGACCGCCAGACTTGGAAGGAGACCCCATCTCTACTGATAGTACTACTACTATTACTAGTACTAATATAGTACTACTACTGCTCCTTATAGTAGTAGTACTGGTACTACTATGGCTGCTGCTAATAGTAATACTGACAGTGTAATGCTTGTGCTACTACTCTTGCTACTGGTAGGAGTAGTGGTGGTGGTGGTGTTGCTGCTCGTCCTCCTACTCCTATTGCAGATGGGATATGTTGGTTCCATATGTACAATCCGATGTGGGGTTGTGCTCATACTACTGTTAATGTTTGTATGACTCCGTTTTCATTGACTTAATTGGTCAAACAGTGTGTTTCTCATCTGTAAACTGCATTGTTTTTGTATGTTTTTCGTTGTACTATTTATTTATCGAATTGGTATATTTTTTGTTACAAACAATAAAATAAAAGAAAGTTTATTTTTTCTATATTAGTGTACCTATTCCCTTCTTATAGAGTTACCTTGATTGGTGAGATACCAGAAAATCAAATACTGACAATTTGACATAATCTGCTGTTTAGGCTACCAGTTGAATAATTACTGAGGGCTATGTAAATGATACCTTCAACTTAGTTTGTTCAGGAACACTCTTGTGTTTTCAGATAGTTTTTTGCTCCATTAAGTTCCTGAACGTGTGGGCGTTCCTCTTTTGTATATACATCATGCAGAAACGACATACCACAAACCACTCCCTCCAAGGCACAGAGTTACCCACCTTTCAGACACCTGACGCCTGAGGTTTTCAGAGAGACCTAATCCACCCAGCCCATGCCAGAAAGCATCTCCTCAAATAATCTCATACAGAAAATCCACTCAGGAATTACTACATCACTAGACACGGAGCACCCTCACAGCTGAGGCGGTAATGGTGAAACAAGCGGTACTATATCAATATATTTCATATTTGACCACCTGATTCCAAGATGCAATACTGGTGGAGGTCAACATTGTAGATGGTTTCTTGAAGGTCTGGGTTTGTGCTGTAGTGAAGGGAAGTGGATTGTGCCGCGGCACGGAAGGCGTCAAACCTCTGCACGGGGAGCCCCATAGAACAACCGATGAGAGGCTTCTCAGCATTCAGCCTGAGGGTTCCAAGTTCATATGGAGGGCCTGTGGAAACCCAATCATGTGCCTACTACTGTCTCTTATCCTAGACCCGGTGGCACAGTTACCACACAACTCTCCACCACAACAGAGTGTTCAGAAGAAGCGGTGTCTCCTGAAACCGACCCCGAGTCGTGGCATGGCAAGGATTCTTATATAGCGCAACTTTCACTTCCAAAAGGTACACTGGCACATGGGGTAGAGCACTAAAAAACAGATTTTATTTCATTTTGACATTTGTATCGCGCCTTTCACCATAATTATGGTTCCAATGCGTTGTTGCTTGAATGCACTCGGAGGGGCCGTAGTCCGAGTTTTGGGGAAATCGGGAAGTGCTATTATGCATGTGTGCTTTTCAGCCATTACAGTTATGCGAGGGTGGCCAAGGCCCTGCTAGTCACGCATGTCTGAATGGCGTGTGACTGGGCACAGTGGAGGTAAGCTATAAACTAAATGGAGGTCGGTCATGCCTTCTGCTAAGCTGCGATGATGCGGTGTGCGGGAGGAGGAAAACGGTTAGCTGTACAAACAACAACGTGTACATCTTGGATTAAATCTATGTACAAGGAGCAGTGCTACATTTCACAGAGGATCTAAGTGCTGAATGATTGCATAATTCTCACCCTCAGAGGATTTTAAAGAGATAAAATGCCATCGGTAGTTCCTACTAGAGCAGACAGGTCCCCCCTTTCATGTCTAGTGGCAGCGGCACGGCCCACCCTGATGTGCTTTAGAGTTATGTACAATGTCGACTATCAACCAGATGTGCCTGATTGTCCTCCTACCGCTAGATCATGCCGACATTTTCCTAAGGTGCATTTTAAGAGCTATGCATTGCCCAGCCTTCAAGCCCTTGTGATTGCATTGGCGTGCCCATTAACAGGATTCCTATCATGAGGAAATTGCTACAATACCTTCTTGAGTTCCCTGTAGGGTTGGCGGCACCCAGAGCGGAGTTGGAGGTGGCAGAGCACAGGGGATGAAAGGGAGCAGGCTGGTAGCTGAGAGAGAGTGTCGGGAGGGGTGGCTGCTGGATGATACTTGTGTGTGAGTGGGGTAGATGGCTCGGGAGGGGGCGAATTAGGAAGTGGGAGGGAACAGCTAAGTGGTGAGGGCTTTCCTGAAGGCCAGGTGATCCTCCAAGAGGTGGAGTGCAAGGGGGAGGGAGTTCCAGATTGTGGGTGCAAGGACGAAGAAACAGGCACCTCTTAGTATGGAGAACCTTAATGCGGGGACTAATAGGAGGTGTGCAGTGCCTGATCTGGTGATTCTGGGTGGGCGTTAGATTGTTTGGGAGGAATTCAGGGCCTTTCTTGTGGATCGTGCGGTGGGTAATGCAAATGGCTTTGAAGGAGGCTTGTCGGCTGAGGGGCAGCCAATGGAGTGTCCCGAGTGCAGAGGAGATCTGTTCTCTAGGCGAGACTGTGAGGAGAAGCCTTTCTGCAGAGTTTTGAATTCGCTGGAGCTTTCTGAGTTGGTATGTGGGCGTGCCTAAGTAGAGGGAGTAGGAGTAGTCTAGGCGTGAGAGGATCATGGCCATGATTGCCGAAACTATGTGGGGGTATGAGAGATAAGGAAAGATCCGCTTGAGGATGCAGAGGTGGAAGGTTCATGATCTGGAGACTGCGGTGATGTGGCAGGTGAGGATCAGGTCTGTGCTAAAGATACATCCTAGTTTTTTGACTGAAGGAAGGGATAGGTTGGGGGAAGCAGAGATGTTTTGCCACAGATTAGGGTTTAGTTTTGTCCAGGGTTGAGGAGCAGGTGGTTGTTTGTCGTCCAGCTGTCAATGTCCGAGAGGCAGAATGCCAGGTCTGGGTGGAGTGAGGAGTAGAAATTGGAAATCTTGAGAATGATCTGAGTGTCTTCCGCATAGCTGTAACAGGTGAGATTTTGGGAGCGGTTGAGCGAGGGGAGAAGTGAGAGGTAGAGGTTGAAGAAAAGGGGTGACTGTGAGGGACTGGGCAGGGGACAGATGGATAAAGACGATTTGGGAGTGGTCGTAGATGAAAGAGAGGATCCATCTGAGGGCGGAGTCCCTGATGCCTAGGTTAAAGTGTCAGTTCCTGAGGATGGAGTGGTAGATCATTTTGAAGGCTGCTTATAGGTCAAGGAGCATGAGAACAGCACAGCGCTCCGAGTCTGCTATTCTTTTCAGGTCATCCCAGGAAGAGACCAGGGAATATTCAGTTCCATGGAGAGGTCTGAAGCCAGACTGGGCAGGGTCAAGAAGGTTGTGGGCTTTGGCAAATAGGGTGAGTTGGGTGTATGCTAATACGATCTAGTAGTTTGGCTATGACTCAATTGTTGGAGATGGGGTGGTATTTGGATGGGAGGAGGGGGTTGAGAGAGTTTTTTTTAGAAGCGGTTTGACGTTAGAGGTTTTGTAAGATCCTGGCAATTAGAGAGTGGTTGATTATCGATCTGACAAGGGGGCCTGCACAGGTGGATGAGAGAATGTTTTTGAGCAGGGCCGGTGGTCAAGGGTCTCCCAGGGATCCTGACAGGTTGCTATTGGAGAAAAGCCTTGAGAACTCAGGATGGGAGACTGCAGAGAAGGACCTGAAGAGGGTGCATGTTGGGGCAGGGGACAGTCGGGCGGTTAGGGAAGGGGGAGTTAGTTTAGCATGGATGGCCAGGTTGATTTCAATGGCTATATTGAAGTAATGGGCAGAAAGTGTGAGGCACAGTGCTTGGGAGACGGGGATGGAAGGGAAGAGCAGAGGGGGTGTTGAACTCAGAGATGATTTTGTGGAGTTCTTTGCAGGGGTTGTTTGCATTGTCAATTTGGGAGGTGTAGGAGGCATGTTTGACGTTCATACTTTTGAGTCTGAAGGCTCTCATCTGTCCAGAAAGGGTAGCTTTGTTTTGTGTTGAAGGGTTGGTCCGCAAAAAGCCGTTCCAGGTGATGGTTGAGGGTTTTAAGGGATTTGAGGTGAGGGCTGAACCAACTGGGCGAAGGACCTGTTTGGTTGGAAATGGAAAGTGGTGTTGAGGGGGCTAAGGGGGATGGAGCATCAGAGAGCCATTGGCCTAAGAGGTCTGGGGAGGGGGCTCCTCCTTGGAGGGGGAGATTCAGAGCAGAGCCAAGAAGGAAGCAGTATAAGTCTGGGAAGATGGTTACCTTGTTCCAGAGTGGGATTCTGGGGGTGACGGCAGAGGTGCAAGCGGAGGGGAGGGGGTTGCAGGGGGAGTGGGAATCAGAACTGAGAAAAAGATAGCAGAGTGATCAGTCCAGATGAGGGGCAGGTGAGAGGAGATGAGATCAGGTTAGACAAGCTGAACACTATTGAGGGCTTCCAGATTGTCAGGTAGACGGTGCTGGAGGGGGTGTCAAACCAAATGTTTAGATCACCAAAAACAGTAAGCGTGTCATGGGAGATCAAGATGGCCAATGCAGAGTCACCCAGAGAGTCTGCAAAGTTTCTGTTATAACCACTGGGTCCCAATTCATAAAATCAGAAGTCCAAGCAATACAAAAGATTTGTTTTTAATTTACGTAAAGGAGATGGATGGTCTGAACTCCGGCAAATCTAAGGTGCCAGAGAGTTCCGAAGTTTTGCTGCATGCAAGACCTTTCACCTCAGTTGGCCAGTCTGTATATTGGAATTGCCACTTGACCTAGATTGGCTGATTGGAGCTGTCTAGAAGACTGGTCGAGAGAGAAACCTTTTTCAAGAAGTTTTGTGTGGATCGTGAACACGGCATGGAGATTTGAAGACAACCCTACACTTTATAAGCAGGAGGGTCAGATTTCTTGTGGAGTTATATGGCCCCTACATCCCTTCTGAAGAAGCATTCTCACTGATGCATTCAGCACCAGCTGCAGTTTGCGAGGAGTTATCTTGGGGAGGGCAAGGTAGATACTGTTACAAAAGTCAAAGATAAAAGCATTAACCAGTTATATTCTATGAGGAAAAGGGGAGTACTCTAAGAATCTTCAAGGAATATGTGGATAAGAACAGCAGCAATGGGGGACTTTTCTAACCTGTTTCTTTAGTGCTAGTAGGAGATCAGGCACTACTCCCATGTTCAGAACCTGTGAGGTAGGAAAGTGACACTGGCCCACAGAAAAAGGGCAGTAATGAAAGGAACATATCTAAGAGCGGTTCGTCTTCGTGATCGTAGTTGCAGTGCTGCAGATCAAAATTCCGGCCTTCAGTGGATTGAATTTGATGCAATTATGTGCCATCCATTCATTCACCCTCTCTGTGCAATGTTTGAATTGTTGGACTGTAGCACACAGGGTATCCTCTTGGTAAAGGATGACCTTAGTGTCATCTGCGTACTTGTGCAACTTGGGTCTGAATGGCTCAATGAGATTGACGAGAGGTAACACATACATGTTAAAGAGAAGCAGGCCCAGCAATGAGTACTTAGGGGCCTCACAGGAGACTGTAATATTGGCAGATTTAAAAGGCAGCGCAGAGATAGATCATCTGCAGCCCATAAGGAAGGATATCTGTTAAGACGGATTTCTGAACTCTGTCCTGGTGGCGCAGAAGTTCAGAAGGCCAACCTAATTACTTGGAACAGGGTAACCTCTGGACAAGCCAGACCAATCAAGGTAGCGATCGCGGCGGTCAAGACTAGGTCTCAAGAGGGGTGAGGGTGACTGAAAGCCCGCAATGAGCACACAAAGCAAGAGCGCTTACAAACTACTCCAAACAGTTGTTATATCAAAAATAGATACACATTTATTTTAAGGCCTTTAAAACAATGACCGTAGCGAGAAAATCACAATATCACAATATTAAACCAACACATACCATATCAACACAATATATATACAAATACACAGTCGCAAGCGTTTAAAGCACGAAATATGTAGTCCACCTGAAAGGAAAGGAAAACAGGCAGTGCGATAACGCTTTAGACTCAGTTCGCCTTCAGAGGCACCTAACTAGATGGAAGTCCGAGCCCTGCGAAGAGTGGAGCCTTGTGCTCAAAGTACCTGCCACGCCGGTGCCAACGGGCAAAAGGGGAAGCTCTTCGGAGGAAGTCAGGCAGTTCGGGTTAGTGCACAGCAGGAGAACAGGTTCCGCACCTCAAGCGCAGCCTCCACAGCGGGCAGAAGCAGAGCGCGAGTACGGCCAAAAGGGTGCTGTTTTTACACAGCAGGGAAAAGCAATGGGATACTGCAGGAGGGCGACCAGATCCTAGCTAAACTACTCACCGGTCCCCGAAGCAAGCAGACCCAGGCTTCTCCACGTTAGTTTCAGCAGCTGGCAGGTTCAGAAGAGCAGGGAACGCCTCGTAGTCGTGTAGAGCAAAAAGACGTCCCAATCGACGAAACCAGCACAGTTTGTTGCCGCAGCAGGACAACGGAGCGGCCGTGTGTATTCGAGCCAAATGTACACTCCTCCCTTCAGACTTGGGAACGCCAAGTGTACGAAGCGTGGGAGAGTGACAAGGACTCGGAATACAACACAACCTGGCGGCGGTTACAGAGCAGGACTCCCTTGTAAGCTGGTCAGTCAACTGGATGGCCCAGAGACACTTCCGAAGGCTTACTTGGCAGGAGATGATGAAGTCGCCGGGAATAGCTGTTCCTGCTATTCCAAAGGTCGAAGCACCAGTACAGGCCTTCTGGTTCGATCAAAGGAGGAAAGGGTTTCACAGGACGACAGCAGTGCAAAGGAGGATTCCTTCAGCGGGTCACCAGCGATTCCTCGGTCCAGCCTCGTGGTTGCAGGATACTTGGCTCCTGTATTCCTTCGTTCGTGAGAACTCAGGAGATCGACATGGTAGTGGTGTTTCCAGCCCCCTCTTATCCACGGTTCCCTTCGCGCCAAAACGGAGGGGAGCCAATGGGAGATCCGCTCATCAACACACATACCATACGTGGACCAATCACGGACCACGGTGGTCCCAGGCATTCACACCACCCTAGACTCTCTGGCACCCAGGATGTGTATTGGGACCAGACATCCCAGCCCACACCCTGGAGGTACACAAACGACATGTAGAAGCCCGCGAAAGCAACCACGTTTCGCGGGAAAGTACATGCCCAAATAAGGAAGGCCCCGGGTCGCCCGACCTGGGGAAGGTGAAGGGAGCAAGACGGTCAGTGGACAGGACAAAGGAGCCTCGTGGTCTGGCCATTTTGGGAGCCAGGCCACCATTTTGGGTTCAGTGCGAAAAACGTGCTCAGAACGCCAAAAGGAGCTCAAAATAAACAAAACGATCGCTGCCACCATTCCAGTCCCTGAATGACTTGCACCGATCAAAATACCATCCTAAAAGAGTATCTAGGGCCTGTAGAAGGCTAGAGACCCAAGAGAGCTGTAACTTAGCTTACAGTGCCCTCTTGTGTCATGTTGCACTAAAGCCGCAACACGATAAAAGAAACTACGGGAAACAGCGTTCCCCGGTACTGACTGTCTTAAGGGCATGTCAGTTTCCCCATAAGAAAAGGAGCGAAAGCCCAGAGGAGTGCGGCAGAAGGCTGCACTTCTCTGGCAAAGTCAAGAACAAGGTGAAAAACAACAGCAAAATGTTTAGGGGTTGCCACATGGAAGGAAAATTACCTACAATTACGAAATCTTTCCTAACACTCGCCCCTCCCAGACTATGGACAGGGGGAACTAATCCACCCCTGGATGAGTCTCTTGTTCAGGTCGGTTAAACATTCTGGACAACCCATCAGCATTGCTATGTTGGACACCTGGCCTATGCTCAATAGTGAAGTCGAAGCCTTGTAGACTTATGGACCACCTAAGCAACTTTGGATTCTCCCCCTTCATGTTCATTAGCCACTTTAACGGCTTATGGTCAGTCTGCACAGTGAAGTGGGTCCCATAGAGGTAGGGCCTCAGCTTCCTTAGGGCCCACACAACAGAGAAACATTCTTTCTCTACCGTGGACCATCTGAGCTCTCTGTCCTTAAGCTGGCGACTAATAAAACCGATAGGGTGTTCCTTACCCTTCTCATCTACTTGTGATAGTACAGCTCCTATCCCAGTGTCAGAGGCATCCGTCTGCACGATAAAAGGTCTTTGATAATCAGGGGCCCTGAGGACAGGGGCCTGGCACAAGGAGTCTTTTAAGCCATTGAAGGCCTTCTCACACTCGTCGGTCCAAGTTACCTTCTTGGGTTTCTTCGGAGTTGTGAGGGCAGTCAGAGGAGCAGCTATGGTGCCATAGTCTGCCACAAAATTGCGGTAATACCCCGTGAGTCCTAAAAAGGCTCTCACTTGGGTTTGCGTAGTGGGGGTAGGCCAGTCTTGTACTGCTTGTACTTTACTGGGTAGAGGCTGTATCCTCCCTCCACCTACTTCATGTCCAAGGTAAACCACTGAGCCTTGTCCAATCTGGCATTTACTAGCCTTTATGGTCAAGTGGGCTTTCTGAAGAGCCTGGAGCACAATCCCGAGGTGTTTCACATGGTCTTCCCAGGTGGCACTGAAAACTGCTATATCGTCCAGATATGCAAGACAGAATTCGTCCAACCCATTCAACACATGATTCACAAGCCTCTGGAAAGTGGCAGGTGCATTCTTCAACCCAAACGGCATTACCCGGAATTGGTAAAGGCCGTCTGGAGTAGAAAATGCTGTCTTCTCCTTGGCATGTTCTGCTAAAGCTATTTGCCAATAGCCAGCAGTGAGGTCAAACGTGCTGAGGTACTTGGAGGCACCCAAAGTATCCACCAGCTCATCTGTTCGAGGCAAGGGGTGTGCATCTGTCTTGGTGACAGCATTCAGAGCCCTGTAATCCACGCAGAACCTCAATTCAGAAGTGCCTGCCTTTGGAACCAACACCACAGGACTGGACCAAGGACTACTGGAGGGTTCAATCACCCCAAGATCTAACATCTTGTTGACCTCGGTCTTAATATAAGACCGTACTTTGTCTGACATCCTGTATCCCCTACTTTTGGTAGGTACACTGTCTCCTGTGTCAATGTTATGTTTGCACCAAGGTGTCAAACCAGGGGACTGTGAAAACAGGGGGGAAAACTGCCTAAGCAAACTTTTCACCTCAGCCTGCTGATTCGGAGTCAGGTGAGGGGCCACTCGGACACCCTCAATGGAGCTATCTGAAGGACCGCTCTGGAACAGGTCGGGGAGAGGTTCTGACTCCTCTTCCTCAACGTCTGACGCCAGTAGCAGTGCTGCGATTTCGACTCTTGGGACGAAAGCCTTCAGCCTATTCACGTGAAACACTTTTGGAGCCTGTCCAGGCCTTCCAAGGTCCACTAAATAGTTCACCTCACCCAGGGGCTCCACCACTGTGTAAGGGCCTGACCATTTGTCCTGTAAAGCTCGAGGCCTTATTGGATTCATGATCAGGACTTGCTGACCAGGTGTAAAGTTGATGAGGGAAGCTTTCTGGTCGTACCAATGTTTCACCAGCGCTTGCCCTGCCTTCAATTTATCACTAGCCAAGCCCATCAGAAGTACCATCCGTTTTCTGAGCCCTAGCACATAATCAACTACATTGGTAGTAACAGGGGGAGTGGGCATCTCCCATCCCTCTTTGACGATGGCTAAGGGTCCCCGTACGGGATGACCGAACAGAAGTTCGAAGGGGCTGAAGCCAACACCCTCCTGTGGTACCTCTCGGTAGGCAAACAGCAAGCATGGTAAAAGAAGATCCCATTTTCTTCTCTGAGGCTCCTCCAGAGCCCCAATCATGCTCTTTAACGTTCTGTTGAAACGTTCCACCAGACCATTGGTCTGGGGGTGGTATGCAGAAGAGAACTTGTAGGTGACCCCACATTCTTTCCACATAGCCTGCATATACTTCGACATAAAGTTGCTGCCACGATCTGACACAACTTCTTTAGGGAAGCCAACCCTAGTAAATATGCCGAGTAAAGCTTTTGCAACTGACTTGGCAGTTACAGTCTTCAATGGGATGGCCTCAGGATACCTGGTTGCATGGTCGACCAGCACCAGGATAAACCTATTGCCCGAGGATGTTTGCGGGTCAAGGGGACCAACGATGTCGATCCCTACCCTTTCAAATGGTACCCCCACAACTGGGAGCGGTACCAACGGAGCTTGGATTGTCGCGCCAACCTTACCAGACAACTGGCAGGAGGCACAACTCCTGCAGTGACTTTCTACTTGCACCCCCATCTTGGGCCAGTAGAAGTGCATGGATAACCTTTGCTTGGTCCTCTTCATACCAAGGTGACCAGCAAGGGGAACTTCATGCGCCAACTGCAGGAGGAAGGGCCTAACAGCAAGGGGAACCACCAACCTCCTATGGTCTCCTTCTGTAGACTCTGTGGGCTCACTATACAGGAGTCCACCTTCCCAATAAATCCTATGCTTCCCAGGAGGTTCACCCTCAAGCTGGGAGCAGGCCTGTCTCCTTAGGCCTTCCAGAGATGGGCACTCACGTTGGCCTTTACTGAATTCGTCCCTATCAGGACCTCCTTCAACTAACAAGTCTTTTAGTTCAGGATGATCGTTGGGGTCGAATACTTCAGGCATCGCCACCTCCTCGTCAGGCCCGGGCGATTGACCAACTTCCTCCACCGCAGTGGTAGGCGAGCTCGGGGGAATATTCTCTTTCCCTCGTCTTGACTTGTAGACTCCTTTCGCCTTGGGTTTCCCCTTTGGCTGGGGCGGCGTATTGGACTTGGCCAATGCTGCCCGTGCTTGAGACCGTGTGTAGGGTCTTTCGGCAGTGTCTCCTACGAGCCCTAAAGCTCTGAGATCATTACCTAACAAGACCTTTCCCGGGACGTTTCTCTGAATGCTCACTGGAATCCTGACTGCTGTACCATTTAAAGTAAGATTTACAGGTATTACTGGAAACATACGGAGGGGGCCGTCAGCCAACTTAGTGGGCATCAGAGTAGCTCTGGCAACTTCCTCTGAGTCTACCAAGGTAGAATCCACTACAGTGCGACTGCACCCACTATCCCTAAGAGCTGGAGTATCCACTCCATTGATCAGCACACTGTCTTTAAAGTAGTGCTTGGTATTATCCGGAATCCTAGCATAAGCCTCTGCGACTTTAGGCTCCCAGGAACCCAGGGACACTAAAACTACCTCAGCCTCTATTCCGCTGGGAAATGAGTCTGAGGAGAAGGATGCTCCTGTAATCTCTTCTTCCACGTAGGAGGAGAAGGCCAGATTAGCGGAGTGGACCCCCAAAGGTCTAACCTTACAACGGGGATCCCCCTTCACATGGTCAGTTGCTCCACAAGAAAAACAAGCCCCAGTGGGTCTGTTTACGTAGGGAGGCTTATTGTAACCAGAGTTCTGTTTCGGAGGCGGACCTCCACTGCCCTGTGAGTTCTCTTGTGTCTTACCCTTGTTTTTCTTTTTGTGGCCCTTTTGGGAAGAAGATTTAGCAGATTCCCCACCCTCCATATCTTTGGACTTTTTCCCTTCCTCCTGCTTACCAGGATGAGTTTTGTCCTTATGGGACACTCGATGTGACACCCATAAGTCTGCTGCAATGGCCAGCTTCTTAGGATCTATCTCCTTCGAATCGGCCAAATGCTGCTTAAGCTCCGGGGAAGAAGAAGCAAAAATGTGTTCCAGCATGACTAGATTTATCATGCCTTCGAAGGTAGAAACCTTATAACCTTCGACCCAGCCAGTTAAGTTTTTCAAGGATTCAGCGACATAAGATACCCAAGTACCACCTTCCTTTTTCTTATACTCTCGAAAACGCTTTAAATATTGGGCCGGAGTCTTCCCAAACTTTAAAATGAGAGTTTGCTTTAACATTGCGAAATCAGCTCGCTCAGCCTTTGACATTTCCATAATGGCACTACAGCCAGAATGGGGCAGTCTACTGAGTAACCAGGCAATCTTATCAGCATTGTCAACTTCTTGAACCTCGCATGCATACTCAAACGCATTCAGCCAGTCCATAATGTCATTCCTTTCTTCATACACACTGAGCAGATCTTTCGGAAACCGTGGATGAGAGGAAGCCCCAGACCCATGTCCAGGACCCTTGGACCCATTTGCAACCTGAAGCTTGGCCAGTTCCAACTGGTGATCCCTGTCTTTTTGTTTTTCTGCCTGTTCGATTTTTAGTTTGGCTATGCTGAATTCAAGCTCCTGCTGCCTAAACCGCAGCTCTTGCTTCTTGAATTCAAGCATAGCCTCCCCATCAACACTGGCAGAGGAAACATTAGACATCTCGTCCTCCCTGTCCTCGTGGTCGCGATGGATCAGTGCAGCGGCAGAACCGTCGGTTCTACCAGTGAGAGCAGCCCCACCACCTTCTGCACTGTCCTCAGAAGTAATAGCGTCAAGCTGCACTTCTTGCCACGCCACGATTCTTTGGATCATTTCCAATTTCGTGCCTTGAGAGGAAACACCTCTCTCCGCACACATCTTCTTCAGCGTTTCTGATTTGGAAGCATTTAAAGTTAACAAGGTATTTGTTTCCATACTGTTTGATAGGACTATGGCCTTTTTAAAGTTATACTACAACAATTCACTACGTGTACTGGTTGGAATAACCTGAAATGCCTTAGTTCGAGCGCAACACTGGATACCTTCAGTCGTATCCCACCGCTGTACACCAATTTGTTAAGACGGATTTCTGAACTCTGTCCTGGTGGCGCAGAAGTTCAGAAGGCCAACCTAATTACTTGGAACAGGGTAACCTCTGGACAAGCCAGACCAATCAAGGTAGCGATCGCGGCGGTCAAGACTAGGTCTCAAGAGGGGTGAGGGTGACTGAAAGTCCGCAATGAGCACACAAAGCAAGAGCGCTTACAAACTACTCCAAACAGTTGTTATATCAAAAATAGATACACATTTATTTTAAGGCCTTTAAAATAATGACCGTAGTGAGAAAATCACAATATCACAATATTAAACCAACACATACCATATCAACACAATATATATACAAATACACAGTCGCAAGCGTTTAAAGCACGAAATATGTAGTCCACCTGAAAGGAAAGGAAAACAGGCAGTGCGATAACGCTTTAGACTCAGTTTGCCTTCAGAGGCACCTAACTAGATGGAAGTCCGAGCCCTGCGAAGAGTGGAGCCTTGTGCTCAAAGTACCTGCCACGCCGGTGCCAACGGGCAAAAGGGGAAGCTCTTCGGAGGAAGTCAGGCAGTTCGGGTTAGTGCACAGCAGAAGGAGAACAGGTTCCGCACCTCAAGCGCAGCCTCCACAGCGGGCAGAAGCAGAGCGCGAGTACGGCCAAAAGGGTGCTGTTTTTACACAGCAGGGAAAAGCAATGGGATACTGCAGGAGGGCGACCAGATCCTAGCTAAACTACTCACCGGTCCCCGAAGCAAGCAGACCCAGGCTTCTCCACGTTAGTTTCAGCAGCTGGCAGGTTCAGAAGAGCAGGGAACGCCTCGTAGTCGTGTAGAGCAAAAAGACGTCCCAATCGACGAAACCAGCACAGTTTGTTGCCGCAGCAGGACAACGGAGCGGCCGTGTGTATTCGAGCCAAATGTACACTCCTCCCTTCAGACTTGGGAACGCCAAGTGTACGAAGCGTGGGAGAGTGACAAGGACTCGGAATACAACACAACCTGGCGGCGGTTACAGAGCAGGACTCCCTTGTAAGCTGGTCAGTCAACTGGATGGCCCAGAGACACTTCCGAAGGCTTACTTGGCAGGAGATGATGAAGTCGCCGGGAATAGCTGTTCCTGCTATTCCAAAGGTCGAAGCACCAGTACAGGCCTTCTGGTTCGATCAAAGGAGGAAAGGGTTTCACAGGACGACAGCAGTGCAAAGGAGGATTCCTTCAGCGGGTCACCAGTGATTCCTCGGTCCAGCCTCGTGGTTGCAGGATACTTGGCTCCTGTATTCCTTCGTTCGTGAGAACTCAGGAGATCGACATGGTAGTGGTGTTTCCAGCCCCCTCTTATCCACGGTTCCCTTCGCGCCAAAACAGAGGGGAGCCAATGGGAGATCCGCTCATCAACACACATACCATACGTGGACCAATCACGGACCACGGTGGTCCCAGGCATTCACACCACTCTAGACTCTCTGGCACCCAGGATGTGTATTGGGACCAGACATCCCAGCCCACACCCTGGAGGTACACAAACGACATGTAGAAGCCCGCGAAAGCAACCACGTTTCGCGGGAAAGTACATGCCCAAATAAGGAAGGCCCCGGGTCGCCCGACCTGGGGAAGGTGAAGGGAGCAAGACGGTCAGTGGACAGGACAAAGGAGCCTCGTGGTCTGGCCATTTTGGGAGCCAGGCCACCATTTTGGGTTCAGTGCGAAAAACGTGCTCAGAACGCCAAAAGGAGCTCAAAATAAACAAAACGATCGCTGCCACCATTCCAGTCCCTGAATGACTTGCACCGATCAAAATACCATCCTAAAAGAGTATCTAGGGCCTGTAGAAGGCTAGAGACCCAAGAGAGCTGTAACTTAGCTTACAGTGCCCTCTTGTGTCATGTTGCACTAAAGCCGCAACACGATAAAAGAAACTACGGGAAACAGCGTTCCCCGGTACTGACTGTCTTAAGGGCATGTCAGTTTCCCCATAAGAAAAGGAGCGAAAGCCCAGAGGAGTGCGACAGAAGGCTGCACTTCTCTGGCAAAGTCAAGAACAAGGTGAAAAACAACAGCAAAAAGTTTAGGGGTTGCCACATGGAAGGAAAATTACCTACAATTACGAAATCTTTCCTAACACTATCACCCAGGCAAGAGCACTCGCCGTAATCAATAGACAAAATAGGTGACTCAGGAGACTGTGGTGGTTGACACTGCTGCGCAAGCTACCGGCAGATCTAAAATAAACAGAGTTCCAACAGCGCCTCCATCCACCACCCTCCTGAGATCATCTATAGCGGCAATAACCACAGATTCCATTCTTCGGCCGCTCTAAAGACTTCCTGAAGATCATCCAATAGATGATTTCCTTCAACTAAGGTTTGCAATTGGGCAGTGGCCATGGCTTCCCTTTGCTTCCTATGATCAGGGAGCTGAGTAATAGGCCACAAATTGGAAAGACACCCTCGATCAAGGGTTGTTTTTTCATCAGGTGGTTCACCATGGGTTCTTTTATGTTTATCTGGCACAATTCCTAATGAGAAAGAGGCAGTTATGATCATGCATAAATGAGGGACAAGTACTGATCGAGATTTCTTCAGATACTGGGGGTGGCAGGGTCTGTGGCGAGATCCAGTAGGGTGGCATTGGGTCATTATCCTCAATAGTTGCTGTTCAGTAGTAGCTTTGGTCAAATGCTTCCCAAGAGATGGACATGGTCGTGTCTGGATCGCCGACAGGAGCTGCCTAGAAGAGTTCTTTTCAAATTTTCTTCATGTTGCGTGAAAAATGTATTGCCAGTTTGTCACATAAAGCTTATAATCAAGTTACTGGGGAAGCCAAATAGGCCAAGGTACACAGTGCATTTAGAACTTTAAATAACTTGCTAGAGGTATAGGGGCTAGAAAAGAATAATTCTTCCATACTGTTCAAATATTGTTCTTATACTTATAAGAGTAAACGAGCGTTTCCTGGATTGAGGCTAGAGGTTTTAATTGGTGCTAAAGGGCCCGATTCACAGAGCGTTTTCCAATGAGATTGCAGCATTATAAAATGCTTCTGCGAATCAGGCCCAAAGTGTCTACGCTGTGGAATTTGAGGCCATAGGCCATTAAGGAAGCTGGCTGGGGACTTTCCGTAACTTGTCAATCAGGACACATTTCCATTGTCTTTTTTCCAAAAGGTACTAGCTGACCAGATGCTACTTTAGACTATTTGTGTAATGTATATCTGGCAATTCAGGTTAATGAAAAGGGATATTCCTGCATGGACCATCCATGGAAAGGAGCCAGAGTGGTTGAAAAGACAATCGGGAATATGGCCGTCTTTATTTATTTATTACATTTATATAGCGCACAACCAGCCCAACGGCATTGAGGCACTGTTAATTACAGGGAACTTAGTTGCAGGGATGGTACAGTTTGGAGAGGCATTTGCAGGTTAGTACATAGATACATTGGTTACACATTATGCAAAGAGTACAGTTTTCATGGCCTTGCAGAAAGAAATGAGGGTCAGTTCTTTTACTAATTGCAGGAAGCCTAAATAAATTGGGGTATTCATTATTTCTTTGGCATTGCTGTTATTGGGATCACCAAGCCAGTAATTAGGGTCGCCTGATGAGGGTGTAGGCCCAAGCAGGTCGGGGGGCCCGAGGGGGGAGCACAATAAACACGCACATTGTCTAAGCATATTGATGAAGTAAAAAAGGCGCTTGACGTGTACAAATGTAAATTGCCAATATTGGGAGAGTCTCCATAGGTATTAGCCACACTGTTGCCGCTAGGACGCTGTGGGATAATATATAGAAATGTAAGATCAATGGTTCAGTGATCCATAGCGAATCGAGGTCCATATCTGAGATGAGGTCACGTCGAAAAAAGTGACCCGTGTACGCTAACCAAATAACCTCCCGCACACTCATTGGGTCTCATTACACGGTAGGCGGAGAACCATGGCACTATTAGCGCCATGGTTCATGCCGGTAAAATACCGGCACCGCCTTGGTGGAAAGGGGAATTACCGCCCCATTCCAAGGTTGGCGGGGCGGTAATTCCCCCTTCCACCATTGCCCTTCCCCATTCCCATTTTTGCCCCATAGGGCATAATGGAAATGGGGAAGGCGCTAATTACGGCACTGCAAATTGCAGTACCTTAATTAGCTCCCTGGGTCCCTTTGCGGGTTGGTTTTTAACGCCTGCAAAAAGCAGGCGTTAAAATCCCCAACCCGCAAAGGGACCTCGTAGTAAGGCGGTAAGGATTTACCGGTACCGGTAAAATACCGGTACTGGTAAACCCTTACCGCCTACCATGTAATGAGGCCCAGTGACTCCTACCTGTACCTTCTGACTAGCACTTCCACCTTACGCCCACATTTAGCCAGTATCTGATAACCTTGAATGTTCCTGTCTTGTTCCTGCAAAAGGTTCTCTGACTTGATCCTATGTCTGCTTGTTTTATGTTTGTTGTCATTTAAATAACCTGAAAGCACGAGAATTTGTGTAACTAATGGTGTCTTAGCAAAAACATCAACCACACTATGTAACCCAACTGCCAGCTCAGAGCTCTGAGAATGACTGCAACTAAGCAGACGACTGGGCTTTTTATCGCTTGTATATATGGCACACCTTGGTATTGTACTTCGTGTCTGCCTCTGATTTTCCAGGTGCTTTGAAGCAGCACCCTCATGAATCAGCCCATCATGAAACTAAAAAATAGATCAAATAAATGTACAGTCAAGCATGCATTTATAAGGTTCCATGTGTTAATATCCCTGCAAATATATCGCCATATATGAATGGCGCCAGTTTTTTGCAGTAATATTAACCCATGGAACCTGCGGGTGACACCCCCGCAACCCTCATATTTTTTTTAAGGGAGTGGGGGATACCCCCGCAACCCCTGCTCCCATTTACCCCATAAATTATCCCCATAAATAATGTCACCCATGCCGTGGCGACATTATTTATGGGGATAATATTACCTGATAACATTTATAATCAGTGCTTTAAAGCACATAGTTATGGGCCCACTGTGTCTAAATAGGGTGGATGTGGTGACATCAGAGATAATGGTCGTGATATGAACCTGGTGAGATGTACCATTACTTGGGTATTGTTCTAAACATAAGACCTTTGAGAGGTGAACCCAGAGTGACTTTTTCTACCAACATGTCTTTGGTGTTCCAATGCAGGGGATTATCTCTGCAGCACTGTAGACAATTGCTTTGGCAGAGTTTGGGCATTCTTGATAATTTGGGCATGGTGGATGGTGCTCTGCGTGGGCCTGATGCGAACGGGCATATACAGACTTGCTTCTAGTGCAGCGGTGCCTGCTGCTCCCGCCCCCTGCACGAGTAGAACATGGGCGGTCTAATAAGGAAGGTGGCAGTGGCCATGAGCTTCAACTGTCCGGAACTGATCGATTCGGGTATAGAGTCCAGTTTGGCTTCCCCCTACGAATTTTGTCATGAAATGGAATCCCCTGAGTCCTGAGGAATCGGGTCATTCCTACCAAACAGTGGGGATTCAAAAATAGGGACAGCTGGGCAGAAGGGCATAGGGAGTAGGATCCAAGAACCCTAGCTCCACCGTCCTGATGCAAGAAGGTTGTAACTGTGATTTGAGCCATCCTCCCCCCCATACTTCAGAAAACCCCCAGGGTGAACCCCTATTCATTCAGCCTTTAGAAAGGGACATTCCTTTGAGCAGTGAAGATTCACACATACAGTGCAGTGATCATTTGGAGTGGACCTGAGCTCAGGCCTTTGACCATGCACAGGATACCGTTAGTTAATTTCTCTTGACAGAGAGCAAAGCAAGCCCAACCGGCATTGGAGAATCTGGAGAAACCGTTGGTA